>NW_026000075.1:1899475-2113926 GCF_001458135.2 Marmota marmota marmota
CCCCCCCCCCCCCCCAGACTTTGTGGTTACATTAGTTAGTAAATCTCATTAATTGTTCAGGTTGGTCTGAATTAGGTTTGGTTGTTCAAAACTAATTTGGTTCTAACTAAAATTTGTCATCATGTAGAATTTGATATCATGACATTAATATAAAACTTTATTGTATTTATAAGTATTAAATGTCCATATCTGGAATGTGTATGGATGTATATATACACAATTCATATGTATATAGTGTAGTATGTGTGTATCCATTTATCTATCATCTGTTTATCTCATATAGGCTAAAACACTGTGTCCCACAACCTGATCTAAATTTCATTTTAATTTTAACCTCACCTTCAGCAAAGCATATTCTCTTTCTCTGTATTCTATGAAAAATAGGTTTTTATTGGCATGCCTACTTATGAAAATACTTTGAGAATTAAGGAGTTAAATTATCTGGGTTAGGGGATTTTGATAGAGCCTGTTCATGCTGAGTGATTATTTAACATGTACCTCTATATGAGGCTTCTATATACCCATAGCCTTAATTATAGCAAACTCCAGTGCTTCTTTAGCTTCTAAATTTGGAGGAATATACAGATTATGAAATATACTATCTAGTGCTCTATTCACAGAAATAGAGACCCTTGCAATCGTAAGCCTTGCTTCATAGTTGATCTTCATAATTTGATGATACATCATAATAAGTCATGTCTGAAGTAAGTGTTCTAATTTTAGATGGTGCTGCTTTTTCTATCAAAACCACTTTAATGTAGACTCATCTCTAGTACACTTACTGGTAAAGACACATTCTAAAAGAAGGAAGTAATTTTCATGTTTTTTTTTTTTTCTCTAAATGAATGAGGCCTCTAAAAACAAATACTCATCTATAATGCATGGAGCTTATTTTAAAGCAAAAATTATGTCACAATTTGCCATGAGTAAATAATTACATTCTCTACTTTCATCCTCCTTTCCTTCAGATCCAGTGATGTTTGCATCAATCCACAGGAAAATAACATTGAATTTCCCCAACAATTTAATCAAATATAATAATGAACTGATATTACAGTCAAGTTACACATGTAAACTAGGATGCCTATGACAATTTGACCTGTAAATAGGAATGATTTTTTTTTTTTTGGTTTGTTTGTTTAAAAAAAAAAAGACTCAATTCCAGTTTCATTATTTTCTGACTGACCAAACTGGGCTTTGGATGTAGCACCTAAAATAGGTCAAAGGCGTCAGAAAAGAATCAAGCTTTACCCATGAGACCTGTACTAATACTTAATTGCTGAATGTAGTCAGAGGACTGGTTGGGCCTTAGGTGTTGTGCAAAGGGGAAATCTAGCCACGTGAGGATACTTGATACCCATAGCAAATAGCCACCAGGATTCAAATATTTGCTTTGTTTCAGTACTTTAGCAAATAGGGCTAGACAAACTTCGTGTAGAAATGGGTCAATTCAAACTCTGTGTAGGAAGTTTGTTAATGTTTTTCTTGTACAATGCAAGACGGTATACAATTTCAAATGTAAAACATTCAATAAGTGCATTGTTTTTGAAATGCCAAATGTCTATGTCTACATTTTTAAAATAGTAAAAAAAGAATTAAGTGCAAACTGGAAATTATCTTGTCTTTTGATATAAAGTAGGAGTTCACAGACCTGGTTAAAAATTAAAATCAGATGAGAAACTAAAAAAAAAACAACAAAAAAAACTATGACTGGATTCACCTTAAGAATGTCTGATTTATGTGGCTAGGGATGGGGCTCCCACATTTTTAAAGCTTTTCAGGTGATTCTAACATGCAGCTATATTTGAGAATGACTAATCTAAACTTTTTTAATCCTTAAAGTATTATTTGGAAACCCAGGTACTAAAGAACAAGACAGTCTATTGTTATGTGAACAATTGTGCAAATAATCTTATTTCCCAGAGTTTTGGCTTCCTTGTCTCTGGAATGTGAATAATGGTATATGTGTCTTGGAATATTTTCAAGGATTACCATAGTAAAAGAAGTGACCCAGGATAATGCTAATGATATCAGGGATTGGATGCTCAAATGCCTACAAGGGATTAGGTAGGTACTCAGCCTGGGTATAAGACAAGAGAGGCTGGAAGGGACTGTGGCAAAACAGGAGAGACTCAATCCAAAAGGGAATCAATTGCTTAGTTCCTGGAAACTGTCATGAAAAATATAGGTCAATTCTCAAAGACCTTTTGATTTCTTTTTTTTAAAAGAAAATCAAGAAATCTAGATACTTTAAGTATGAAATGATTTTACTTTTTAAAATAGACAAACAACTAGTTGGACACAATACCTTTATTTTATTTATTTTTACATGGTGCTGAGGATTGAACCCAGCGCCTTGCACATGCTAGGCAAGGGCTCTACCAATGAGCCACAACCCCAGCTCCTGGATCAAGGGTTTTCAGCTATGATCTGATATTAATGGATCTATTCTGATGTAAGTTTATAATGAATCTATTACTTTTCAGATCTCATGTAGTTAAAACAAAATATGTTCATCATGCACTTTTTCCCCTATTATCAATGGCACAATTTTATCTTCCTCTATTCCTACCTCCTGTCCCCTATTAATAATAAATCTGATGCATGTACCTAGAAGTCTTGTTTTAGCTTCAATTCCAAGTGCTTGTAATAGTCATCACTTAATATTTGTTTTTGTTTTTATGTTTTGGATATGACAAATGTTGTCTATGTTCATTTGAATTGTACCAATGAAATCTGGTTTCTTCTAAAAAACATCATGTTTTCTTATTCTACTATATCCAATAAATTAGCCAGCTAGCTTCATTATTGAGAATATATACAAGCATATATATATATATATATATATATACATATATTTGCATACACACACACACACACAAATGAAGCAGCCTTTCCATTTTTCTTAGAAACCTAAAAAATCATATAACAATACTCCTTGTTTCCACAAGGTAGATGTGAAGCATGTTGAATTCTTCCAACAAGAGCATTGAGGGTTCTCATTTCCTACTGTAGAAGCTAAAAATTGAGGTCATGTGTTTGCAAATGAACTTGCTGAGAATTTGTCATCATAATAAGCCACAAAGAAAATAGAAAAAAAAAACCCTTCCCTTTATGAATTATGGGTAAAAAAAATACTGTTTCAAGTTTTAAAAATTTAGCATTTATTTGAGGCATACAATCACCATACAGAAGTTTGGGGGAGTGGTACCAAGAGAGGCAAGAGTGCGCCAAATGGACTGATGGGACTTATCTGTGAAAGGTGCCTTCTGTGCAGTATGCCCCCAAAAGTTATAAGGCTAGTTAAGGTTTTGATCTTAACTAAGCTCTCTTAAAAACAATAAATTGATCTTGAAGACTTCCTTGTATGAATGTGGGTTTAACCAAATCACTTAGAAAATTTCCAAATGCTTAGAGTAGATGATAATTGAGTGATAAAATATGAGTTGATTATATACAGTAGTTATAAATAAAGGTTGATTCAGGATGGATTTATAAAAAATGGACTCCCACTGGCAGAACATTAGAAATACTTAAGTCAACTTTTCTGCGGAACCCCTGCATTTGTAGAACTCTTCATTTCACTTTGTGATAATTTTACAGGGAAGGCACACCTGTCGGAGGGCAGCATTTTCCTTATTCTTCTACAGTTGAAACAAAATCCTAGAATTTATAGAATTCAACAATATGATTACTTGTGGATGTGCACACAGGTATAGCTTCCTTGCTTCATTGCTTTCTCTTCTCCTTTCCCCTTAGTTCTTGGTAACAAAGAAATAAGTAAACATTCAGTGTAGCAATGCAATCAACTCCTGAGAGAGAGTCACAATCAGTAATTACCATTCCTGAAGTTTTGCTCAAAGGCATTGTTGAAAAACATAACAACTTTATTTCTTTGCAGGAAAGAACGGTTCAGGAAGTCTGGGCTATACAAATATTTCATGTACTGTATTTAAAGTAAAGCCCCGATGAGATATTCTGCAAAAAATAATAGAAAGCTGGAAGCAATCTAAGATAGTATCTAGATTAAATTCCTCATTTTGACAAGTGTAAAGCCTTTGCTAAGCTATGCATCTTCCACAATAACCAGGATTTAAATCCAGATCTTCTTACTCCTAGTCAGCAGCTCTTTCAAACCTACCAAACAACTAACTTAAAAAAAAATACCAAACAATAAGTCTATAGTTCTTAGCATGTTTAATTAAAACTTTAATTAATAAGTTTAAGATTAAAAATAACCTTTCCATTTGGTGAAAAACCAACCTGAGTGGTAACATGCAGGTAAATAAATTATACTTTTTTGTTCAGTTGTTTAAATTTTCTAATAGTAGTTTTGATACAGTGTACATCATTTTAATTCTTAACTTTCACCATAATAAGGTAAAAGAATGGCACTGGAGAAATTTTGTTCTGGCTCAAAATGATTAATTATAACCATCTAAGTTAGTTCTGATATTCATGCGCATTGCCAAAAAAATAGATTAGACTGGGATATTGAATGCCATATTATAATGAACGTGCTGTGAATAGAACACATATTTGGCATTGGAAGCTCTGAGGTCCATTTCTACCCAGCTATTTCGCCACTGGATCACCTTGGGAGAACTAGGGAGCAGCTCAGTGGTTGAGCACTTGCCTAGCATGCTGGAGACTGTGGGTTCCATCCCCAGCTCCAAAAAAAGAGAAAAAATAATGCCACTAAGACATCAACTGGATCACCCTGGGACACAAACTCTCCGAGTCTTGGTTTCCTTATCTAAAAATTGGGTATATTAGCATATGTCTTAGAGGACTCCTCTGAGAAAAAAATAAGATGAAAGATGCAAAGTTTCTGCACCTTTGCTTTCTAAGGTCTAATTTTTCATACTAAAATTTTCATGCCAATTGATAAGTTAAAGGAGTAGATGAACTTACTAGGGCTATGTGTGGTTGGTTTTGGAGAAGTCTGAAACTACTTGGAAGATTGAATACTCATAAAATATGTTTGTTTTGCTTTACGTAAGCCATTCAGTTCTGGCCATTTAGAAGCCTTTTTAAAAAATTTATTTTTTATCTATTTATTTTTTAGAATCCCCTGATGCTTTGTAGTTTTTAAGGTAATCTTTATATCCATTCTTTGCCTGGTTTAGTACACATACGGTGCTCATGAGATTCTTGTTGAGTGAATGCCATTGAACTTCTGATTAGACATGTGCTTTGCATACATTCACAGGTAAGAATATATATGGATGTCATCCCAAGGGGCTGGCAAAGGCTCATTTTGTTCACAGATATATCCTCAGTGCTTATAACTGTTTTTGGCACATAAGTGTTCAAAATTAATTGTCTAATAAATTAATAAAGGTGTGTGTATGTAACATTCCATTCTAGACTTTAGGATGCAAGCTATTAATAGATAGTGTTGTTTTTTTTTTTTTTAAGCACTACTTATACCAGTGCACCCGGTGAAAGATCAAACAATAGCACTATTTAAAAAAATTGTCTATACTTCTATCATTCAAATATTCAAGTTTGCACATTGTTTGAAACTATTACCATTTAAAAAGGAAGAGTAGGATCATTTCTAAAACTAAACTAAAATTAAAAATCCTGATCTTAAAGACTTTGAAAAAAATGAGACCAGGTGGCCTTATTGTCATTTCAAAATGATAGTTTTGCATGTTTGTGAACTTTTTTAAGTTCATGAACAATAAAAAAGTAAATGCTATTCAAGTTTTGTGTTTTATAACTGCCTCCTCTGATCGGTTGTAAGTTTGTTGAGATCAGGGACTGTGATTAGTTTATATCTGCGTCTTTAGTGCCTGATACTGTCTGACTTTTTAGGTGTTCCAATGTTTGAAGGAAGAGAGTAATGTTTGTTCAAATGAAATTTACTTAATCACTAAAATCCATATCTGTAAACCCAAATTTAAATGCCACTTACCCATTTTCTTTTCATAATCACCAGAATCAAGATTATTCTTTTTGTAAAAAATACATAAGTATTTTAGGGCAACATTTGGTCATTTAATAACAACTGAAACAGATGGTTTCATATAGACAACATCTATAAAATGAACAGGATTCATTTGAGTGACCAGAGTGTGTCACGTTGCCATCAAGTGTACAGTGGAAAGGACTAGCAGGCTCTCTTTCCAGTTCTTCTCTTATTCAGTGCCAACTGGGCCCTCGGTCTTATTGGTATCCAATAATCAGCCCGATTACAGCTAGCCCTGGGAGACATGACAGAAAGAGAGTCCTCATCTTGCATTAATTGCTCCTATTGAAACTATGCCACATCTCTCCAAGCTAGATGTTGCTTAGTATCCCTTTGATATGATAATGACATGCTTCTTAGCAGATGAATATGCAAATTAAAAGCAGTAATTTGGTGGCATGCACCTGCTGACACTGCACGGCTATGCTTATGTGCTCTGCTGTAACACTGCAGCCACACAAAAGCATCACAGAGGTAAAATGAAATTCTAATGTCGTATATATTAAACAGATGCTTCCACTTTTCTTTGTATATCTACTTTTACAGATTTTGCCATTGGAATCTCGGTTCTCTCTTCATGCAATTAATGGACATTGATGTGTCATACACAGAAGCATACTCAGTGCCATTTAAGGGGGCTGATTGTAAAGAGGTGGCTTACATATATGCACATTAGAAGATGAACATTTCTTCTTCATAGCATAGAAGCTGATGACTTTACTTCTATGGCACAAAACCTCCTATTCATACATGGAACGCATGCTTGGGCTGCAAAGCCGAAAATCACATTTCTATAGCAAAGATGTGTACTAAAATATAGAGGCACTTCATATTGCCTGAAAAAGGATTCAAGAATGATTTGAAGAGACTAGCAGAATACTCAGAATCAATAAAGTAAATTTTTCTGCTTTTTGAAATGAATGAGAAAGCCTAACTGATGATTACTTAGGTATGACCTATAATTACCCTGAGAACCTAAAAGTCATATAGTTCAACCAGACAAAATTAAGCATTCAGAAGACAAGATTTTATAAAGGATGCAACTTATCTGTTTTTTCCCACCCTTAAGCCCAGACAGGTAGCATATCACACACACACACACACACACACACACACACAGGTGTGCATATTTATAAATATACGTGACAACAGCTGAATTGAGATTGAATTGTTTAATGAAATGCATATTTTAAATGTATATTTCTATACAGTGAGGATTTTATATTATGCATTTAATGATTACATATAATTATATTAAGTGGATAGACTCCAGTTTAAATATACCACTACTGTTAAACATCTAGGTTTTTTCCAGTTCTATGATTATATACATAATACTACAATGAACATCTTCTAGTATACAGAATTTTCATTCCTTTTGGTTATTTCTCTAGAGTAATCTTCCAGAAGTGGGATGACTAGGTCAAATAATGAGGCAATTTTTAATAAGGAAAGAAGTCTCAAGCAAACTATTTTATTTCATAATGTTGTGCTTTTCAGAAACTTGACAAAAAAACCCTCTTTTATGGTTTTATGGTTGAAGACCAAATTTTTAACTGTCTTATACAGGCATGTTATAAGTGTCCATTAATGCTGGTTTAAATACACATTATATAATCTTATGAAATTCACTTTATTTTATAATCTCTGGACATTCTAAAATGATTTCTATAATTCTAGTTAGTTATGAAGTGGTTTTTAAAATTTAATTAAATTTAGTTTTTTTGGCAATACTGGAGATTGATCATGCTAGGCAAATTCTCTATCACTGAGCTACATCCTCACTGCTAGTTAAGAAGTTTCACAGAACTAAAAGAAGTACTACAAAATTTGAGTTAATAAAAGTGGATTTCAATTTCCTTCTTTTAGGCAAAATTTCCCACTTATTTATGTATGTGAAGAAAGGTTTCTATTTTTTTTAGATGATGTGAAAGATTAATAAGCTAGAGTGGAAGTTTTATGTACAGACAGAGTAATTCATTGCTACTTATAATGCCACTCACCATCCAGGAGCAAATACTACAGAGAAATACATCTCTTCTCTTAACCTTTCAATCTTGAGCTGTATCTAGTTTGTATTAAACCTAGGAATAAGAGACTCGAGGTTATTTCTAATTGCCTAAAAAGTCCCATTACTGGTGAACTTTCTGGAAGTAAATATCTGCTACATTTACACATAATTTAACTTTTTACCTGAAGAAATAGTATTTGCATGTTTTCAATTGTCAGTAGTCCTTGGAAAATCAGACAGGGTGTGTGTTACAAGAAGAAGGTCAAGATGTGTGGTCATTTTCAAACATTTCTCTTTTATTTATATTGTTCAACAAATGACTAGTTTTTTTTAGATCATTTACAGACTTCTCTGGACTTTCAGGTTTTCATTATCTAACAGCCATATTATCAACAAAATTTAACTTTTCATCAGAGTAAGAAGTGTTTTCAGTGATTTAGGAAGATGTTAATAATTGGAAAGAAGTGAGATGTGTTCCATCCTTTTCTATCTCATTCCAACCTTTGAAAACAACTGTAACTTTTAAAGTATTGCTTTGAGAGCAGGATGCCAATGCTGAAAACTAGGTTATCCTCAGACTGGAATATTCTTTGTATTGGGAACAAGGAGACTCAGGTTTTAGATCCAACACTGACATCATGAACTTGATAAGCAATTTATTTAACTTCTCTGGGTCTCACAGACATTAGTTACCCACTTAATAATTGAGCAAATGACTACCATGCGCTAGGCACTGTTTGAGGGAATGGAGACTCAGCAGGGAATAAAACAAGGGCCCTCTCTGTGGAGCTCACATTCTAGTACGTGAGATGTAATAACAAATGAATAAATTTAACATAAGGCAACTAACTGGAGGTCAGCCCTTTTAGAGCGATCCCCACTCCTTCACCTTCTCTTCTTATTAATAGTTATTTTAACCACTAACCACAACTGCCATTTATTAGATACTCACTATACTCTAGGAGATTTTTTTTTTTTTGAGATGTGGTCTCACTATGCTGCCGAGACTGACCTCACTGGTCATTCTTCCATTTAGCTTCCCAAGTGGCTGGGATCACCAGTGTGAAACATTATGCCTGGATTCTAACTATTTTAGCAAATTCAGACATTTAAGTCTTACAACAAACACAAGCAATAGGAGTTGTTCTAATCCTCATATAACCGATGGCGATAGAAAAAGAAAAGTTTGGTGACTTTTTCAAGGTCACAGAAAATAAATGGCAGAGCTGGATTCGAACCTGGCAGAAGGGCTTCAGAGACTTTATCTCAGCTATTGTGTTCTGCTGATTTGTGGGCAGCACTGGACTCAGTTTGCTCTTTTCCTTTTCTTCCTATCCTGGGCTTTTTAAGGTATCATACTTCCCTCTGCTTTTCCTATTCTCCTGGCTGCTCCTTTTCAGTCTCCTTGCCTGCTCCTAAGCTCTTCTCTTTTCTATGACTTTCTTGGTAATCCCATCACAAATCTCACGGCTTCAAGTAGCATGTGGATTCTGACAATGCCCCAGTTTTTCATCTTCCTACCAACCTCTTTATGAAATCCAAACTTGAACATTCAAATGTCCACTTGCCATCTCTACTTTGAGACCTGGGCATCTTGAACTTAATGAAACTGAACTGAACCCCAGTCTCTCCCCAACCCCACCTCAAGCCAGCTCCCCCTTCTCAGTTAAGGGCAACTCCATTCTCAAAGAGTCCCATCGGCTCAAAATTTTGGAATCTTGCTTGATTCCTCTTTCTCTGACATCCCATATCTCGTGCATTAGCAAAACTTATTGGCTGTACCTTCAATTTTTTTTCCAGAATTCAACTATTTTTCACCAGCCCCATTGCCACTATTTCAGGCTAAGCCACTGTCAATTCTCTCTGACCTCGTGTATTAAATTTTATTAAACTCTTAACTTTTAACTCCCTACTTCTGTCCTTGTCCTCTGTCAGTGTAGCTGATCCAGCAACTAGAATCTTACTTAAATGAAACTAAGACCATGTCACCCACTGAAACTTCTCATTTCACTCAGAGCAAAATATCAAGACTCTCACAATGGTCTATAAGGCCTAGTATGATTTGGCCCACTATCTCTCCTTGACCTTGTCTTCTATTTCCTGTTCATTCTGATCCACAGCACTGCTTGTTCTTCTGGGGGCATACTTTGGATTATGTGTGTGTACCAATTTTTTCTTCCTCTTGGAATCTTTTCCTCTTAAATGACAACATGGCTTTCTTCTTCCCTCTTTAAAAATATGCTCAAAAAGCCCAACTTCAGGAGGCCTTCCACGACTGTTCAATTCAAAGTGTGCCCCAAACATTGAATTATCCTATCCATGACAGGGGCAATATTTAACTACTTTTTTCATATTTAAAAGATTTTAAAAGCTTTTTCTAAGTAGATACAATTTTCTACCTATCAGTTTATTAATTTCTGATTTTTTTAAATTGAAGGTAGAGCATGTGTGTAATTTCTTTTTTATTCTGAAATTTACTGAGATTATTTTCTGAGACATTATAGTAATAAAGTAAAAAGATAATTACTTCATTTGTGTATGATAAGTGTGTATTCTCTACTGGATATGTGTGTGTATACATAAATGCTTTATTATTAAAATTCTGTCTATACATATTATTTTTGGCCGCTTCAATCATCAGATTTTAAAAGAGGTCCACTAAATTATTCCAATGGTTATGGAGTTAGCAATATCTACCAGTACTTCTAATAGTTTTTGTTGAATATATGTCAAAGTTCCATGGTTAAATATACAACTTTTGTGATTTTTATATCTTGATGGATTGTTCTGTTTATAATGTGAAATCTTCATCTCATTGACCAATTTTGGCCCCTAAACCTAACTTGAGGTATATTAATTTATTTCCTTAACTGATCTTTCTCTGTGCTCATTAGCATCTTTCTGAAATACCCCTGTCCATCTTTCTATTTTACTCTACTTTTTCTTCAGTGCTGGGGATTAAACCCAGGGCCTCACATATGCTAGGCAAGTGCTCTACCACTGAGCTACATCCCCAACCCCACCTCTTAATTTTTAAAATCATGCTGTGCCTATGTCATTTTGTTTTAGAAGTATCTCAAATAGAATTAAGTAGTTCCATTTAAAAAATATTTGCCTTAAATAGGAAAATTAACATTTACACTTATAGTGATTATTAATATATTAATATTTATAGGAATTATTACCACTATAAATATTTAATACTTATATTTAAAAGTTCTAATTTTTCACCTATATTTTTGGGTGGTTGATTGAGTTTTCTCCTCATTTTCCTTCCTTCCCAAAGATTTAAGAATTATATGTTGTTCCTATTCCTGTATCATTTAACATTGAATTTTCAATACTTTCCTCTAATAAAAGTCAACAAACCCCCAAATCCTATCATTTTCTTCCTCTGTTGGTTTCACCTTCAAATCATATGTTGAACTCATTTGGAGTTTAGTTCCAGATCATCAATATTTTTTAAAAATTATATGACTCTAAGCATTTATACTTAGTCATAAGTTTTACTGGCTGCTTCTCCTTCTCCTTTTTCTTCTGCTTCTCTCTCTCTCTCTCTCTCTCTCTCTCTCTCTCTCCTACTTTTGGTATTCAATGTCTTTCTTTCTCCTGAAATCTTTTTTTTTTTTTTTTGCTTTCTTTGAGGACTTGCTGAACATTTCTTTCTGAATCTATTTCCTAAAATGCTTTCATTTGATGTTCCCATTGGCATGCTCATTTGGTTGGATTTAGAATCGTACATGGTTCAACTGAGGTGACCTCCGAGTCAAGGAAGGCAGCTATGTAGGTATATGGGGGAAGAGCAGTCTAAGCAAAGACATCTGTAAGTGTGAATGTCACCAGGGCAGGAGCATGGCTGCTGTGCTCCTGAAATATATAAAAATGTGACAGTTTATTTAATGTCTGTCTTCCCACCAGCCTGCAAACTGTATTACCACATCTATTTTATGTTCAACTCCACTGAGGACCCAGCACCTCCCATAGCATTTAGCTTATAGCATGTTTTTGGTATGGGTTGAGTGGATGAATGACCCAGAATTTAAACTAAAGCCCTAGCTTATGCTATCTGAATTGACTAATAATTTATTTTAATACCAATAAGTTATGAGGGGACATAACCATCTCCCAGCACAGTGTGCTGGACAAAGCACAGAAAAATATTTCTACTACTTATTTCTTTGTTGTTCATTCTTGAATATATTACTTACTTTTTCTGAATTATATAAAACAGTGGCAAAAATTCTCACCTCGCTGCTTAAGTCACAACACAATTATCAAGAAAAAAAATCATGAAATAATTACAATATAACTTACAAACTATCATCCAAATGTCAAACATTAGCTATATTTTGTCAATAAGTATCAATATAAAATGCATTTTTAGAAATATACAATATATAAAATATATTCTCATAAACTAAAAAAGTAAAATGGGTTTTTGAGAAATTTGATTGTAATTTTCTTTTTAGAATTGAATTGGAGCACTTTATACATAGCATGTGTTCAATAAAACTTGTTTAAGTAAGTATCTAATAAAACTTATTGAAAGAGTGCTAGAGAATATTCTTATCATGGAACAACATGTAACTTGCCCTGTTTTCCAGATTTAGGTTGGTTTTTATACAAACACATGCAGATTTCCTCACATTTATCCAATTTAATTGTATTTCACTTCCAAAGTAACTTGACTTTATTTTTTAATTGAATGTTGAAAGGAATAAATTCTGTAATGCTCAACTGTCAACACATACACTCGCCCATCTACACACACAGGCTAATAACTGTTCCTTGAAAAAAGTATCTCTTTCCAAAAATCTATATTTTCTACTCTATCAACTCCTTTTTACTGAGATTATATTTTCTGTTTATAAGCTATACTTTGCTTCCTTTAAGCTAGTCATGAACTTCTGTATAAATAAAAGACCTAAAAACATCTACAAGGAAAATGAGAGATAATGTTGCTGTGGAAATTATTTTGCCAGACCATTTTAGAAGGCACAATGCTCTGTAATGAACCAGCACTCCTCAGGGTTTGGCTTTGTATATTAGAATATCTGAATGGAGAGCTTTATATTCCAGATGGAAAACATTGCAGGGACTTGAAACTGGCTTCTATAGACTTGACTGGCAAAACAAAACAAACAAATTTAAAAGAAAATATGAAGAGGGCTGGGGCTGTAGCTCAGTGGTAGAGCGCTTGCCTCGCACACATGAGGCCCTGGGTTCAATCCTCAGCACCACATAAAAATCAACAAATAAAAATAAAAATACTGTGTCCATAAACAACTAAAAAAAAAAAGAAGAAAAGAAAATATGAAGAGTTGACAAATCATCAATATTCTTTCTATAGCCCATTTCAATATATTTATAATTCATCTTTTGAAACTCCAGTTTAAATTACTTAAAGTGCAGTTTGCTGGTACTTCACATAGCTTATAATTGTAAGAATCATAAAATTCTTCTCAGGGAGCATTTACGCTAACTGTATGACCCCAAGAAGAGTAGTTACTGCCTCACTGACTTCATATCTGACCACCAAAATCACCAGGCAGACATCTCCATTCCAGTGGGTACCATTTTCTCCATAATGTTTATCCCTTTCCCTTCTTGGAAACAAACTATCCTTAGATTTTGTAATTGCTAAATTCCAATGAAAGAAGCAGAGTCCAATCTACAAAGGCACTACCAGTAATGGATAACTTTGTGGAGAAAAAGGACATTTTAAAGTGATAAAACATTAAAGAGTTCACCACCCCATTCCAAACTTTGAAAGCCAGGAATGGTTTATAGGTGGGCATCTTTAAGAAGACTTCATTTGTAACTACTTCTCTTCTGGTGTGGGCTGTACACATAGGTTTTATTTGTTTTGTTTTGTTTTGTTTGTTTGTTTTGTGCCTGGGTGCTGAACCAGTGAGCCACATCCCCAGCCCTTTTTATTTTTTTTTTTATTTTGATATATTGCTTAGGGCCTTGCTAAGCACTGAGGCTGGGCTTGAACTTGTAACTGCCCTACCTCAACCTCCCGAGTTGCTGGGGTTACACGTGTGTGCCACATGGCTAAAATTACTCAAGTTTGCTTTTCTTTTCTTTCTTTCTTTCTTTTTTTTTTTTTTGTGTGTGTGGGGGGCATAGGTTTAAAGAACCCTAGGCTGGGCCAGGGAACATCTTGAACTTCTGTAGTCTCAACTCAGCACCTAAAATGGGCAGAGGAGGTGCCTCATGTAAAGAGGAAATGAACTAAAAATGGAAGGGCTGGAGAGAGTCTCACAGAGGCAGCCACCCTGGTTGGTATAAGCAAAGCCCACCCTCTAGTCTATTTTAACTTGTAGCCAAAGATACAAGAAATGTTTCACTTTTCATTTCCAAAAAGCAATAGTGAGAACACAATTAAGTGACAACCCACACTCAGCCTTGGGGAGAGAATGAATGCAGCAGGACCCTAAAGACCCCCACACTGCCTTGCACCATTTGAAGGGAGTAAGGGCCACCAGACTTATGATGGACTGTGGATCCTGAGGCTTGATCTTGCGATTTTAAAAAAGAAATTGGAAATTCATAATTTTAGGGGGGAATACCAGGGATTGAACTCAAGGGCCCACTCGACCACTGAGCCTCATCCCCAGCCCTATTTTGTATTTTAATTAAAGACAGGATCTAAATGAGTTGCTTAGTGCCTGGCGTTTGCTGAGGCTGGCTTTGAACTCGTGATCCTCCTACCTCAGTTTCCCAGAGCTGCTGGGATTATAGGTATGTGCCACTGCACCGGCTCAAATTTTTTTCTTTTAAATTTAAACTATCTTGTTAAACCCTTTTTAAAAATGTAAATGTTCTGCTGGTCAATCATGAACGTGCTAAACATGTATTTTTGGACCAGATCCTACACCTGGGCCTCAATCTCTTTAGGCCAGTAACTCTCTTCATTTGAGATTAGATGAGGATCAGTTTTCTCTAATAACAAAGTTTTAACTGCACACCACCTCCTTCTTTCTCCATTTACTGATGCCTCCATATGTAATATTTTAAGAAGAAGACAGGAATAGGCTTTAGACAGACAATTCTAGTTAGAATAGAAGGAAAAATGCCTAGACTTATTGGGTAGAGATATATCTAGGGCTAGTACAAGTATCTCTGATGATTTCTTTAGGAACATAAATTTCTTTGCTTACATGTCAAATATGGTCCACATAATTTTTTAAGTGCGCAGATTTGTCAGAGAGGGATCATCACACATGGTGAGATGACTTCCTTCCCCTGCCGTGTTAGCTCAGTTGTTAATCTCATTATGAAACTCTGTATTTACATCTTAAATTTCTTGTTGTGGCAAAAAAAAGAAAAAAGAAAAGAAAAGAAAGAAAACCAAAAACAAAAACAAAACAAAATTCCAAACAAACAAAACAAGATAACTATAGTCTTATTTAATACAAGTATAAAAACACAAAAACCAATTGCTTGGAAAGTAGCATTTAGTGGTGTACTGTTTAATGATTCCTAGTTACAAGAAACTATTTTAAAACAGGAAACATGAAATACTATACAGACACTATCAAACATCAAGTATATTTTTAGTCAGGGAGCATTGATTGTGGCACTATTAGTAATTTACTTATGGGGTAAGCTGTAAACCTGTAACCCCTGTGGCTATTTCTTGCTGGAAACACTGAACCATCAATTGAGAGGAGCACTTTTATCCAGAACTATGTCAAATTCAGTTTTTCATCTTTGTTGTCCCCTCTGCATCCTTTCCTTTTGCCCACTTGCCAGGACTTCGATTGACATGTCTCAGCCTTGTGAATCATTGTCAATTTCCTTAGCTTTGATTTTTTCCCCCCTTTTCCCTCCTTCTAATGGGTACAGTGACCCAGGGGGTGGGTGGACAAGGAGACAGCGTGCTTCTTGATTTAGCCCATCCCAACCTCACAGAGCCAACGATTTTTCAGCATGTGGCTTCCTGTGCACCGGCTCCACCTGACTGCCTTCTTACCTGGTGCGTGACCTTCAGCTGAAAATTCCAGCAGCGTGCAACTTGTCTTTGGCAAATGAATTGTAAGTATGCCAGCTGCCAGATGTCTTCATTTTTAAAACACCTTCAAAACTGCTTCTGGCACAGTTCCATAAGCAAAACAGGCTGAGCTGTAACTGTAGTTTCCATGCTGTGAGCAAAAAAAGAGGGGGTGAGGGGAGCAGATGTAGGCAAAAGAAAAATGTATTGCCTTCGCATCTCGAAAAAGAGTAGGAAGGTGAGAACGGACTCCGCTACCCTTCTCAGTAAATATTTGGGTGAAAAATTATCTGTGACCGATAATGTGTTCAATTTGCACATGAATAATCACCTTACACAGTACAGCAATTTGGAATACTATAGCTTCTTTTTTTAAAAAAAATTATTTAGCAAATAATAATTGTATGTATTTATGGGATCAATGTGATATTTGATCTATGTATTCATTTTAGAAAGAGTCAATCAAACTAATTAGCATATCTATCATATCACAATGTATCATTTTTTTTGGTGGGGGAGAACATTAGCAATCTATTCTTTTAGCAATTGAAAAATATACATTATTATTAACTATGGTCACCATGCAATGCAATAGATTACTAAAACTCCTGCAGTCTGATTGAAACTCTGTACCCTCTGATCAACATTTTCCTTTTATCCATTTCTTCCTCTCCCCATCCCCAGCCTCTGGTGACTATCTTTCTACTTTGTTTCTATAAGATTCACTTTTTTTTTTTTTTTAATTTTTAAAGATTCCACCTATAGGCAAGATCATAGAGTAAAATACTATAGTAATACTATAGTTTTATAAGCCCAAGTGTAATTATGATGCATTTTTTCTAAAAATAAAACTCTGGATCTTAAGATAATAAATAAATATAAGCCTGAAGAGAGCTTTAGAAATTAAGGCAGCCTTTTAAATCCTCAGCAAAGCCAGATTTTTCTGCTTTTAGAGGTTAAAGTGAGGACATAAAGGAGGAGCTTTCAAATGCCAAGACATGTCCCTCAATTCCTGTCCCATTCAATACCTCCATCAAAAACATCAGTGTGTTAATTAATTAATTAATATACTGTATGGAAACAAATTTAGAGACTAAGGCACTTATATAATTTAGAATGACTGGCATTCTGAATAATCTGGGATGTCCAAATTACTATGGAAGTGATTGAAGCCCGGATAATGGGTACAACTTAGTTAAGATGATACAAGTCAGTTAGAATTAGTGAGAAACTAATGATCTTGAACTTGAACTTGCAATGTCTATAAAATAAAAATAGATATTTACATTGGAGTCCAGGGAAAAGTCAGAATATGGCATCTCTGATCATGTCCAATTAATTCAAAGAGAATCCTTTTAATCAGGGTCTTTCAACAGCTCTCATAATAAAAATGGATGCCTCCTATGTGAACTACAAGATGGAACAAAATAAAAAGTAAAGATAATAAGGAAAAGGAAAAAGAAAAGACATACCAATGGCTCCCATAATTCTTTTAGTAAGCCCTGAATTGTGCTATCCTTCTCATATTTATAATACAAAAAAAAAAAACCCACTAATCTTTAAGAGAGTAGAAAGCTACATCTCAAGAGAATATGCAAATCAAAGCAATGCCAAAAAAGTGACAGGGCCTATCCTGGAGACAGAGCTGTGGAGTCCAAGAAGGAAAATTAAAATTTTCTTTCTTAAACTTAACAACAAGTACAAAATTCTAAGACCTGGTACAGCGATTCTCAATCAAGGGTCCCCACAGAAAGGAAGTACTTCAAAAAAAAAAAAAGCGAAAAACATTGGTCTTAGACATATACTGCCGAGAAATGCATTTAAAAAGGTGGTTTATTTTTCTAGTTTTCAGTTCTTAGTCTCCATTGACATCTTTCAATTCAATTACACATTCCCTGTTTGTGCCTTTCATTTTCCCACTTGTGTGGGTGGTAAAGTATTTTCTCTCCAATTTTGTACCACTTATTCCCATTTATCAGATTCCAATTCACCCTCTAAGTTTTGATTCAAATGCAATTGTTTCTATGAAGTTTCCCAACCTCTTCTAAGTCCATTGCAAGCAATCTCTTCCTGATGGAATTCTCATAACATAGCCTTTTGTTTTCCTTGCTCTTCTCTGTGTCCTTGTCTAGACAGTGAGCATCCTGAGGATGAAATTTTTGTCTTAGATATATTACAATGATGGAACACCCCGTACACTATGCACATACCTCCTCCTCCTCATTAAGTGTTCAGGTAGATCTGAATGCCTTCTAGCCTCCAGTCAGTCAGTAAGACCCTTGCCCTCTGTTCTCCCTACAACAAACCACACAGTAGGCCTTTTTTTTTTGGTGCTGGGGATTGCACACAACCCAGGGCATTGTGCATGCGAAGCAAATCCTCTACCAACTGAGCTATATTCCCAGCCCAGTAGGCTTTTTTTTAAAATTCTTTATGCCTGACTCCTCAGATTCCATTTTTGTTCCATTTGTTCTATCCGGTTTACTCTTATTATATGGGTAAACCATCATTATAATGAGTAATACAAAATGTGACTTCTAGGCAACATAAAGTGGATTTTAAAAGAAGATCTTAATTTAAACAACACTGGGATAGGTTAGAAGGATCATTTTTTGGGTCTTATCACTCTCATTCATAACAGAATGAACACATATAGTACTATGTGTGAACACATGTAAAGACAAATATTGAAAGTAGATGAGAGAATAATAAATTGTAAACCAATCACAAAGAAACTAAAACAAAAGAACAACTTGAAAACCAAGAAAAGTCCAATCCCTGAAAGTTTCCCCCATCCTGAGAAATACAAACTGGTTTCTTCGAATTGGTGACCCTTTTTTCACAATTCAACCATATTTTAGTTTAACTCCAAGTTTCTGAGAAAGCTTGAACAGGTAACCCTCAAGCCTCACAAAAATTGCCCAAGAGCATCTGGTGAAGCATTGTGAATGCTGCTGTAACTGATGAGAGTGAAGGAGCATCCTGGCATCAGGGAGAAGACTCCCAGAAATTAAAATTAAATTTAATTATAGTACTTACAGATTCCCCCCACTCCCAGACCTGACTCTTGGTGTTCAACAAAGAAGAAGAGCTCTCAATGAAAGTTCAACATGATAGTACCAACCTATACCTAAGCCTGTTCTTGGGGACTAGAGAAGGAAGGGGGAGACTTGTAGTGCTCATATCATTATAGCTATTTGGAGGACTCTAGGGAGTAGTTAGAGTATTTCTTTATCTATGGTTAGTGACAGAAAATATATCAAGAATGATTTTTCTCATGTCCAAGTGGAACACTTTTTTTTAAATGCACAGCAACCTGACTTAAGTTTTATTCTCCCAGATATTTGGAATGCTCCATACTTGGGATGTTTTTTTGGTTCACATAACTAGTGGATAAGCAATATTAGTCACATGAAGCTCATCAGACAGCTGTCTGACCTGGGTTGACTCACTTTTTCTCTTCTCTGGGCTTATCTTTCTTCATCTATGCAATGAAGATAATGGCACCTGCTTAATGTTGCTGCTCTGCGACCCTATACATTTTTTAGCAATATTTTACATCTTATAAAATAAGGCATAGTGACAGGTGTATTTGATAGGTAACTTTATCTCTCTGTACATATATTAGGGATTTTACTTATTTCTAATTTTATCACTTGAAAAAGCTTAGAGTATAATATTCTGGACTTTATTCTGTTCACAAAATGAAGAACTGATGTAATGTGTCATGGAGCAAAATGACCTAAGCAATGTTGGACTTGGATAGAACACTCTAGATTTTTGCAATGGCACCTGTACCATGAGGACTAGCAACATTGCATGACCTGGGAGCTTATTGGAGATTCAGAATCTCAGGTCCCACCCAGACCTACAGAATCAGAATATGCATTTTAACAAGACCACTTGGTGATTTGTGTACACCTTAATCTTTGAGAAACACTGAGATAAATGGAGTTTTAAGAGTTAAGATACAAAGTCTAGATTGTTCTATGGACCCAGATCTTAATAGAGAAGATTGATTCTAAAAAAACAAACCAAAAAGGAAAGAAGGAAGGAAGGAAGGAGGGAGGGAGGGGGGAAGGAAGGAAGAAAGAAAGGAAAATCCTTAAAACTAAAAAAGCTATCTTTCCTTGGAAGAGAGAAGTCAGCATTTAAACTGAGAAGTGTATGTCTAGGCTCTCTGATGAGTTCATATTTTAAAACAAAATTATAGAAAATGGAGAGAGGGTGTGACAGATGAAAGATGCCTATGATTCTTTTTTTTTTTTTTTTAACTTTTTTTCCCTTCTTTAATCACTCCCCCCATCCCCCTGCCATGATTCTCTTCTTTTCTACTCTTATTAAGAATTGGAATCCAGTCCTCTCTCCTTGGCTATAGGCTGGAGCTAGTCACCAAGTCTAGTTGACCTGTTTTCTAAATACATTTTAAGGGGCTGGGGATGTGGCTCAAGCGGTAGCGCGCTCGCCTGGCATGTTTTTGGCCCGGGTTCGATCCTCAGCACCACATACAAACAAAGATGTTGTGTCCGCCAATAACTAAAAAAGAAATAAATATTAAAAAATTCTCTCTCTCTCTCCCCATCTCTCTCTCTCTCTCCTCTCTCTTAAAAAAAATAAATAAATAAATACATTTTAAATTTGATCCCCATTCCCCTCTCTGGGTGCTGACATAGCTCAGCCCTCATTATTCTTACCTGCCCTAAACAGAAAGCTTCCTAACTGGCCTCCCCATGTGCAGTCTTGCTGCGGTCAGGGACTGTCCACTTTAAAGAGAATCAGCTCAATACATGTGGAATAAATGGATGGTGATTTACAAATGGAGTATACTGCTTTGTGAGCGGGTGATTTTCCTGTCATTGGACATGTTGAAACTCAGACGACTGTAATATTCCCTACATTAAAAAAAAAAAAAGCAACCATTTTGAAAATTTTACTTGATTTGATTCTTTTGTCACATCATTAGCCTCCTCTTATTCCAAAATGATTTAAGAGAGCCCACGGAAATTGTGCTTAAATTCTGAAACATCTACCTAAAATTGTACATATTGAGCACAGCATCCCTTTTCCAGACTCTAGGTAAGGACAAACAGAAAAAAATAGTATAAGAATTGAAAATATTTATAAAACTTTTTATTGGTTTAATTTTATTATTATTATCAAATAAAATATTTTAAATATTGTGAAGATGAAGAGGAAAGTCTGCATGTTCCTGTGCTGGTACAAAGTGGACCTCCTATGTTGTGTGTGTGTGCTTCCCTTCCAGAACTTATTCAGACGCAGACATTGTTTATCAATCACATTGTATGCATGCTTTCACATCTTTCTTTTACAAGTAGGTCATACCATCTGTTAAGTTATGACAGTTTGGATAATCATCCTCTAATTGACCTGGCCACAATTTTACTCACATTACTCATTTTAGGCTGCTTTCAATTTTTTTTTCCAGTTAAAAAATAAAGTTGTTGGGAACATCCCAGTGAGTTTAGCAACATCATCTTCTGAACATGTTCTCAAGCTTAATTCCTAGAAGTAGAATGACTGGGCCAAAATGTTTCAATTTTTAAGTCTTTGAAACTGTGCTTTCACAGCCTCTCCCCACCCCCACCATGAGCACCCATTTCAAATGAATCAATAGCATTAAGTATTATGAAAAAATACACTCTGCTAACTTGTTGGATGGCAAAATAATACCTCCTGATGTTCTGGTTTCTAATTAACATAAACATTATATTTTCTACAAGTCTATGAATGGTGGATGTTTTTACTTTTTGGATAGATTACAGTTATTCCCAATCAAGAGCTGTCTTGCTTGGTAAGGACACCACCCTTGATTTCTGACCCTTTCTAATTCCTGTCTATGAGAAAATAAGAACATATATTTGGTCTCTGCTCTGAGTTCCTGGCACAAAGTTTCTAAAACACGTGTGATTTCCTGAGTGACAGGGTGCTAGGAGCCTCTTTTGTTCTAATATTTGGACTTGATCTCTGTTCCTGACACAGATCTCCTAAAGCTCTTGGAATTTCCTAAGTGAATGATAGGAGCATCTTTTGTATGAATAGAGTGACTCTTGAGAGATTGCTGGATAGCTTCAGAATGAAGACTAGGTATCAGAAAGACCAAGTCATGTTTAGATGCAAAAAATTTTCAGCCTCACTCATCATCCTTTAGGGAGGGAAGAGAGATTGGAGAATGAATTAATAATTGACCATACCTATTAAAATCCCTAAAAGATGAGGGTTAGAGCTTCCTAGTTGGTGAACACGCCTATGTGACAGTACGGTGGTGCCTTCCAACACCCCGGGGACAGAAGACTCCAAGCTCAGTACCCTATGTAGGTCTTCACGTGGCCATTCATCTGTATCCTTCATGATAACTTTTATGATAAACTATTAAACACAAAGAAACATTACCTGTGAGCCCTTAGAGGAAATTTTCAAAACTGAGGAGGGAGCTTTAGGAACCACCAATTTATACCTGATGAATCAGAAGTACAGGTGACAACTTGAGTCTTGGGATTGGCATCAGAGGCAGGATGCAGACTTGTAAGACTGAGCCCTTAATGTGTGGGATCTGTGCTAATTCCAAGTTGTTAGTGTCGTAATTGAATTGTAGGACACTGCTGGCATGGAGAGATGGAACATGGCTTCATGCAAAGGAAAACCTCACACATTTGGTGTCAGAAGTGTTGCATGAGAGCAGAGAAACACAGTTTTTCATTGACCATCATAAAAGGATAGATGCCAGGCCACCGATCCACTTTCCTAAGGTTTAACCCTGGTTACTCTCTTATTCTCTCTGGCCCTCAATCATATTGAATGGAGCCATCCTCTGGTGAAAAGTATTCCCGGGAAATGAAACCTACAGAGCTACACCTTTGATAAAGTTCTAACAAAACAACACAAGGACAGACACAGCAAGAAAGAGAGACAGCAACATAGGGACTGAATGAGATGAGATGGAAACCCAGAGGAAACGGATGTGTTTAATTATCCCACTCTTTTAAAATATCTCACAGCGAGTGCAGAATTTCTCTGTTAGATTTATGTAACTTAACTTCCATGGGACCCAGGGTTTGGAGTAGATATTTTCTACATTCTTTTTCTGATTTAATATTCTTAATCTTAGATGATATAAGGTAGAGGTTGTATCCCTAAGAAACAATCCTCTATATTAATAGTAAATTTATAACAGCAGAATTTATAGATAAGACTGTATGTCAATTCCAAAATTTGTTAAGACATAATCCAATTACCTTTCCAGAAGTTTGTACGAATTTTCACCCCCACTACCAGTATCAAGAGAGTTCTTGCTTCATGATGTGCTTTTGGACCTCGACTATTAGAGAGCCTCTTAATCTATGTGAGTAACACCACTACTATAAATATATCTTATTGATATCTTGCAAAGCTATGCCAAGACAAATGCATAAGGATGTTTATTATAGCATTGTTCATAACGGCAAGAAAACAGAAACAGCCTAAGTGTCCTGAGAACACTCACACAAGTTAGGTTCACTTAATTATGGCAAAATGATAAAAAGAAATGTAATGTGCTTGTTAAAAAGAATAAAATAAACCTTATTATGCCAATATGATAAGAGGTCTAACATTAAGTAAACATGAGAAAGTTCAGAATAGGGTGTGTGGTATGATCCTATATGGGAACTAACAAAAAAGATACATAGGTCTGCTATATGATCGACCCTAAACCCCCCAAAGGATAAAAACAAGACACTGTTATCCACAGTTATGCTTGTGTGTGTGTGTGGGGGGGGGGAGTGGTATTTGAACAGGGAGATTTAATTTCTGGTTTCTTTTTTTTCTTCTTCTTCTTTTTTTACTACTTGAGTATTTTTTTTCTGCCTGAGCATTTTATCAAATGCATGACTCACTTTATAATAGACTATAAACATATTTTATATTTTTTATTTTATAATATCTAACTGATAAACTAATATTGATCATATTCAAGCTGTAAAAATGATTTAATGATTACTACAATCAAATTAATGAATACCATCATCACCACCCATCTGTACATTAGATCCCCAGAATTTGTTCATCTTATAACTGAAAATTTTTACCCTTTGACCAACATCTCCCCATCTCACACCTCTACTCTCTGTAAATACAATTTTAAAATGTAATGATGGTGAATCCTGTCAAATGAATACTTCGTTTCAAATGCAAGTTTTGCCCCAAAACAATTCAGTATAACTAGACAAATCTTCCATTTGCATGTCTTTCAGGAAAAATAGGGGAGAGAAATGAAACTGTGCGAGGAGCATTCTCTTTTATTTAAAGATTTAGCTTTGCCTTTCTTACTGATCATGAAGAGGACATAAACCTTGCAAGAGTAAGATTCTGTTAGCCCCGTGTTTGGGTCATTATTTCTACAAATCTCATGTTTGATTTATAAAAAAAATTGGATTACTAAGACTCATGAATTAGGGAGGAATTATTTATTTTTCAGTAGTATTCTTAGATATAAAATATAATTTACACCAGTTTTACTTTAAATAGTAATATCCTATAATATATAAAGAGTTTTTGATTTGTGAAAATGTGTTTCTATAGAACCCAATTGTGAAAAATCATGTGTCACACTTGTGACTAATGCTTGAGAATCCATTCTCATTTAATAATGTGCCGAAACCTTTCTACCTAACTGTACCCAGATGTTTGAGAAAGCAGTTCATTCACTTGAATTATTTTTAAGACCAGGCCCTGGTGTCATTGTTTACAGAGTTTATGGCAATTGTACATTAAAAAATTGTGAAAGGTGCATCAGGAAACTTTGAACCTTATTCCCAGGGAATTTTGGAAATCTGACTTAATATATTTAAATATTCACTGTTTGATAAGTGAATTTAGGTATGAGGCCATCTTTGTAAAAATATATATTTATATTATATATATTATTGCATCTTATACATACATATTGATTTCTCTATACATTATATGTACACACACAAAACATATGAAAAAAATATGAAAAGAAATCCAGAAACACTTCTGGGAAATAGGACTGACATAATAGAAATAGAAAGTTCCTTTTGCTTTTCACTGTATATTAGATTTGCTTTTGTTGACTTGCATGTTTTTAGAGTACACATTTGCTTAATAATTACAAAAATAAAAATACTAGAGAGTGATATTGGCCAAATTATATTGTTATATTCTGTGTGCATATATAACAGCAAATCCCACCATTATATACAACTATAATGCATCAATTAAAAATAGAAAAAAAAGACAAACAGAAAAAATAGTACAAGACAGAGACCAAGATGATGACAGTGAATTATTATATTTATAATAGAATAGAAATTTATAATAGAATAGATGAATTGGCTGAATTTGTGCCTTTCTAAAGAGGAGTAGAAACTTTTAATTTAGGATCCTTTTTACTAAAAGTAAAGGTCTGACTCCACAGAAACTCTGATGCCTCTACTACAGGTCGAGTCTCCCAAGAGCTGGAGTTAAGGGCACGGAAAATCTGCCAGTGGCCTTTTACCCTTTACCTCTTCAGCACCGGTGCTTCAAAAAAGGTAGTGAATGCATCACTAGCAAATTTCACCCACTATTGATTGCCTTTTTGTATGTAAAAAGTAAATATGTCATTATCATATCCACTTTTTCTAAAGGCATTCTCCAGGATAATATTTGAATATACATACATACACACATGCACACACACACACACACACACACACACCTTTACATATGAAAAAATATAAAAAAATGTTAATTATTATATGGAATATAGATGGATACATTTATATATTATTACACAATATTATTTTAAATATATATTTACTCTGTAGATTATATCAAGAATGCTGGATTTAACAATATCCAGCAAGTTTCTTTGCAGCAGGACTTTTCTAACATGCAAAAGCAGGGGCATGGAGTACGTAGAGTCCCAGAACTATCTGACAACAGTCACATATCCCAGGCCCACACAGTGACTGTGTGTTGTGAAACCTCAGCTAACATTAGATGAGTGAAGAAAGGGGCGGGGTGGGGGAAGTCCTTGAACAGGAGGATAGAAGAATAGAAATGGAGTAGATCGCTCCTGTTTTCCTAGTACTCTGAAGCTTTGTATTCTCTGTTTGGAATCTTTACAATGAGTTGACTTTAGAATCTAAATTTTGGGCAAATGGAATTCATTTCTATCACAAAGAACCTGATGAGTTTGCTAAAAAAAGAGAGACATTCCCCAGGCCTTGACCCCTGCGAATATGATTCAGATGATATAAAATGAGATCCAGGAAGTCTATTTTTAATAAGCAGGAAATTCAAATCATTGCCATTTAAGGATCAGTTTGAGAAATGCTGATTGGTAAAAATAAAATTTGGATATTTTGTCTATAGGCTGAGTGAAATGGAATAAATTAATTTACTCCTAAGTGATCAAGATTTTCAAGGTGGGACACATACAAAGAGGAATCTGTTAAAAACAGTTTAAACAAGCTCATGATATAATTTCAAAAGAAAAATCAAACCCTCTGAAATATATCTCATTTGTAGAAAAAATTCTTATTCTCATCTCATATTTCTTACAACCCAACCTGGATCTAAGCTTTTGTTCTTTTCTGTAGTCTGGGATTATAATTCTTACACCTGTGAATTGAGAGCATTTTAAAGACAGTTTAAACATGCCCTCGATTGAGCTGGGGCTGTTAAAGATAGATATTCTTCCTGGTTCTGCTAATTATGAGCTGTATGATTCTCATAGAGTTACTAAATTTCTCTAGTACTGTTTTCTCATCTGTAAAATGGAGCAGTTTTTCCTATCAAACACTTGCTGTGAGGATGAATTAAATAAGGCAATTTATTTAAAGTGCAAGGTAGTAGCTATTAGTTATTACATATGCACTGACTTAACACATTCTGTATGGGAAATTTTTTAAAAAGTGATTTTAGTGTTTGTCAAAATTCTTTGTCCCGATACACATGCAGTTAAACAATTAGGTATTATTACACATTTTTTTTTAATTTACCACTTGGCATTTATTTATTAATAAATGTTTCCCATTATTTAAATCATTACCAGGAATCTAACAAGTGACTTAGAACCAAAGGCTACTTCTAGAGTAGAGGACAGTTTTAATTTCAAATGATTCATTTTTTGCCATCCCCATCTATGAAAATGTCCTATGTAATCCAGAAATTTAGTATGTATGCACCATTTGCCACATTTCTTCACCTAGTTTTAGAATTTGGAGTTACAGTCTCATTGATTTACAGCTCAAACAGTATATGAGATGTTAAATTGAAGTCATACTACTATGGGAGAAGTTCACACAAAAAGTGTTTTTTAATTTACAAATCCAACAAATGCATGATTCATCTACAGACAAATAATTTAAATCAATTGTACTTGAACTTGATACTTTCAGAGCAGGTTATCTTTGTCCTGTTCTTTTGATCATAGTACCCCAAAAGTTAATCTAAACTAAAAAATATTGTCATTAAATATGTGTTCTTTTAATGCAGCTGCTTCTCAACAAAATTTAAAGTCAGATGGTGAAATGGAAGCATTTTCATTCATCATTGCCATATGTCAGTAGGCTCTTTAAGTCAAAAGGACGCATCAAAATGAGTGGTTCTCAGCCTCCATTGCACATTGGAATCATCTGAGGAGCTTTGAAAAAACAAATGATACTTTGTGACTCAGCCCAAAAAACTTGATGTAATTAGCCTGGGACATTAGGATTAAAACAAAAACAAAAACAAAAGATGGTGGAATGAGATGGACATCATTACCCTAGGTACATGTATGAATGCACATATGGTGAGATGCTACATTGTGTACAATCATAGAGATGTTAAATTGTGCTGCAATTGTATACAATGAATCAAAATTCATTCTGCTATCATGTATACCTAATTAAAATAAATAAATTAATTAAAAACAAAAACAAAACAAAATTCCCCGGAGAAAGTGGAGAACCAGTGATTTCAGCACAGTTTGATGTCTGGGAAGATGGACAATAGTCCCCATTCTTCCTTGAGAGTCTCGGTGTGATAGGCTGAATAATGGTCCAATGATGTCCAGACCTTATTATTCAGAATTTGTGAATGTTGCCTTAAATGGCAAAGGGACATTGCAGAAGCCATCAAGTTAAGGATCTCAAGATGGGGAGTTTATCCTGGACTACCCTGATGGCCTGAGGTCATCACAGGGGTCTTTATGGGAGGGATGCAGGAGAAGCCAGGTGGCTACAGAAGCCAAGGGATAGAAAGAAAGAAATTTGAGGAGTCTATGCTGCTTGGTGGCTTAGAAGACCGAAAAAAAGGGCCACAAGCCAAAGATGTGTGTAGTTTCTAAAAGCTAAAAAGGTTAAGGAAACAGATCTTCCTAAGGGCCTCCTGAAGGAATGCAGCCCTGGGGACATATTTCAGATATGTGACTTCCAGAAGTGAAAGATAATAAAGTGCCTTGTTTTAAGCCACTATGTTTATGGGAATTCATTACAGCAGCAATGTGACAATAATATAGGGGAGGATGACTTCTGTCTAACAACAACTTAAAATGGTCTGATGGGAAACTCTGTGCCACTTAAATATTCAATCATCAGAAAATTTGACAAGAAAAGCCAAGACCAAATTGCTGTGATCTACATTTTTATTGGATTTTAAATTAATTTCTTTTTTGTGGGGGGATACCTGGGATTGAACTCAGGGGCTCTCGACCACTGAGTCCCCAGCTTTATTTTGTATTTTATTTAGAGATAGGTTCTCACTGAGTTGTTTAGCACCTCATTTTTGCTGAAGCTGGCTTTGAACTCTCCATCCTCCTGTCTCAGCCTCCTGAGCTGCTGAAAGTACAGGCATGCTCCACCATGCCCAGCTAAATTAATTTCTTAAACTTTAAAAAATTACTGGTGTTAAGGTTTGAACCCAGGGCCCTTGGGCATGCTATGCTCGAACACTGAGCTATAGCCTCAACCTCTCTTAAACATTTTCTAATCCTTATTTTTTTCATATGCAATAATAATACTTTTGTTGTGTAGAATCTTCTTAAACACAAACTGTCACACATTATCATGGCCAACCGAAACCTTGGATTAAAGCAAGTAAATCATGATCTAGCCAAATATTTTTGAGAAGCTGCCCACCCTGGGGGATTGACTGCTTTTTCATATTTTCAGGTCTTGGGTTGGCCAGGGTAACTTCAAAATTCTTACTTGGTAGATTTTTAAGAGTATGAACATTTACTATTATGAAGATTCCATTTTGAAGGCTTAATATTTTGCAGGTACATTCTATATTACTTCACCATCCACTTGTGATGAACAAATGGAGAGGCATTCACAAGCACCAGATATATTTTGATTTTACAGGCCTGATTGGACTGTCTTCTGACCTCTCTGATTTAGCTTAGGGAACTTTTCAAAGTTGAAAAGTAACAGATACAACTTTTGCCTTAGTGTTCCCTGGTGATTCTCTTTTGTTAAATTTGATTATTAGTCTAAAAATTAATTTAGATCACTTACTTAAAATGCCTAGGGAGATGGTCTGTTTATAATAGTTGTTCAATAAATCTTAGTTCTCTTTATTATAGGATAAGTAAAAGAATTAAGAATAGAAAGCCTTGAATTAGGAGCCAAATTCAGCTACTATTTGTGTGTCCACAGACAGCTTCTTTAATTTCATGGAGTTTTGCTCAATTAAAAAATATGTACAGAACATAAAAATATGTTCCTACAATTTCTTGTAGTATGCATATTTTTTTAATACTACAAGTATTAGTGATATGAAAGATCAATCTGGTCTTGTCAGTAAATTCCAATGGAGGAACAATCTGCATTAATGAGCATACTCCTATCAGAACAATCACCTGTCAATACCAGAAAAATGTTGTCTAGTATAGTCTTCTAGGAAAATATACACACTGTTTAGCCAAATAATCTTCCTCTGGGTAGCATATTATTTCATAATATTCAAAGTCTGTTGAGTGAAAATGAAAAAAAAATATATATATTATTGTGGCTTAGCGGTAGAGCGCTCGCCTAGCACATGAGAAATGCTAGGTTTGATCCCCAGCACCACATAAAAATAAATAAATAAAATAAAGGTATTGTGTCCAACTACAACTAAAAAAACTTTTAAAAAATCTCCTTCTAACAATTCTAAATTACACCTTCAAATTAAAATTTGCATCTACCAAGAAAGACAAGTCAGAGACTTGGTGCCCGGAGTTGGGGATAGTTACAGAGTTGGGGAAAGTTAGCAGTCCATGGTGCTCAGGAAGGTGATCACGGTGAACCGATAAACCAGATGTACTGTGGCAACTTTTGACTTACCATGACCTCGAGGGTATTACCAAATTAGACAAAACAAAGGACAAAAAATCAGCAAAGCACATTTATTTATTTATTTTTTCTAGATACATTCACATATAAGTCTCAAAATTCTCCAAAAGGGTATGATGAAAATTTTACAACTCCAATCTCTAATCTGCATAGATAATTTGAATAAAAATAAGATCACATGTGTCCTTCTAAAGGTGATACCCCCACCCTACCCCCATCTTGAAAAGTTTAGTATCTCAAGACTTACCCAATCTCATCAGTGAAAGTTCACAACAAACATTTTGTATGATAACTTGTTTTCTAAAGCAATATGGGAACTTGGATTGTTTAGTTACTATTCCCACACTTGTACAACCAGAACAACTTTATCTCACCAGAGAGAAATTTTAGCCTGATAAAGCTTTCCTTTTTATTAAGTGGTATATTTTCTTCCCAGATGAGTTTTACCTCCAAAACACCAAGATCTAGTTACATCAGATTTTTAGGTGCTCCTATGTCATTTTGTACACGAAACAAAGTCCAAGAGATTATTTTTACCATTAATGTTTGTAACTAATAAAGATGAATATAAACCAGCTTCTTTAAACCAGAGGTGAGCATTTCACCAGTTATGTTTTTTCATAGCTCTTGATGAAGATGATCAACTAAAGCAAAACTTCTGCATGATCTATTAATAGAGAATGAGGATTAATGAAGGATTATGTCATAATGAGTCTGCCTGCAGAGTAGCTTCAGTTCTGGTCCTTTGCTGCCAAAATACAGTTCTCATTTCCAACAAACAAAGTCTATCTGAGAGAAAGCACAGAGCCCCTTTAGAACTGGAAAGTCCTGTGCATAATAATGAATGTCTAACTCTTCTTTTGCCAAAGAGCTTCAGCACTTTCAATGTCATAGGTCAATGCAGTGATTCAGAGGGGGCCTGATCCTTATCTAAGCTTTTGCAACAAAATTAGAATGTGCTGTAGTCTTATTAAAGAAATGTTTGTTCCTCCATCAATGAGCTGAAAAGAAAGCAGCTCAATGTACTTTTGCAAATTACAGCAATAAACTGCTTGAATTAACTGCTTTATTACAAATATTTAATTATTCTGAGGGTTAAATATCCAACATTTTGGAAAGGCAAAAATTAGCAGTCCACTTGATAACCTACTTCATTTAAAATCTGTTACAATGGTGTATTTTTGTTTTTATTTTTAAACAATTCCAACTTCAGGTTATCTTCGTCAGAAAGAAACTGAATTCAGCCAGTTTCTTTCCATTTGGAATTAGAAAGGAATTACACAGCCCTTAATTTTGAAGTAAGTTGTCAAGAAAATAAAACTTGTAACTCATGAACAACACAAGAAGCAGAGCTGGTTTTCATTCTCTAAGAACATGAATAGTTATAGAAACTAAATATGACTCAGAGCACCAAATTTAGGTCAGTCATATTTTAAGTAAGACTCGTTTCAAGATTTAGATAAATAATGATATTATTATTTATTATTATTATTATTATTTTAAATGGTTGCTATTTAAATGTTGTTTAAAGTATACCCCCTTTAAAATAGAAAGGGCCATGAATTAAAACTTTAGATTAAAAGAAAACTTGACAAATACGTATGGAACAAAGCAAATGTTCTCAAAGGGAAGGTTTTTATTCCAACAAAATAAAATTCAATTCATCAATCCAAATCTGTTTTTCATTTATTAAGTGGTATGAAAGCAGATGAAAAATTTTAAAACAGATCATTTTTTTCTGGGTTATATTCTTAAAAAATAACAAAGTAGAGAGCATTTTGCCACAGAGCAAAGAAAAATATTACAATAACAGAAAATGGATCAATCAGGATATGCTTCAACAGAGGGACATATCAAAGCATTATTATAGTCTCTTTCCACTTACTGTTTGGATTCACTAATCTACATCACTAAATTGACCATTCAGTGCCAGAAAATCTGCCATGTAGGTCTCGACTTCATAGCAGCTCTTAAATGTGTATTCGGAAACTACAAAGTGCTGAATATATTTTCAGCCTTTTTATACTACGATTTACAACTAATGACCTTAAGCAATGTCATGCATGTAAAACAAAATTATGAGACCACCCTGGTTTAGAGCAGAATAAAGGTACAGAATCAAACTTCATTATCATTCAAATTTAATAGGGGAGAAGAACAACAATAAAAAAATCCATAGTAAAATAGATAAATCTATTTTGTAGTTTTTACTTTGTAAAAATATCTTTCTTCACTTGTATTTTGCTATTACCAGCTCAGAGTAAGTAGACAATTATCTAAGCTTAATGCCAAAAGCAGTAAGGTACTGTACACATTCAAAATCCTTGTGCCACATCAGCCAGCGCCTACAGAGATAAAACATTTATCAGTTGCTCCTTAGCAATAGCGGGTTTCAAAATTTGGCCGCCCAGGCTGACATTTAGTAAAATCATAGTTTTAGCTTGATTCAGAACCCTGATACAGAAGACCCTGATACTGGGATGACTCCCCTGGCAGCGTGCCTCCTGATACCCGCAAGAACTGCCAGCTCCTCTCTGTCCCACTACTTCCCATGAAAGGAGCCCTTTACTTCCCTGCTACACTTGGCACACTGCCCTTTTCACGGACCCAACGAACCGTCATCTTGGATGTAACAAATTAGTACATTCTCAGAATAATAATAAGTGCAGGCATGAAAACACTATTGTTTTTATTTGGAAATGAAGTAACTCATTTTGGCTGAGTGACTTTTTCAGTGTAGCACCACAGGCAAAAAGAAAAAAAAAATCTTCTGAAAAGAATGGTCAATTTCAGGAGAGATATGACACATCATTTGCTGTAAAAAATCAGAGAAAGGAGAAAGAATAGAAGAAATCAGTGTTTCTAGAGGAGTTAAAACAAAAATTGGGAGCCTGAGGGAAATCCAAATATAAAACAAGTGACATGTCCAGGTTCAATTAGAGAAAGAAGCCTGGAAATGAATACAATATGGAGTTGATTGTTTTTCTATCAGTTAAGATTTATTAACTAATATGTCTGCTTGTAATTGCAAAAAAAATTGTGGAGTTTTTAAAGATGACTAGGTATATTAGAAAAATGACTCTATGTAGACAATATAAAACATGAGGGAATAATATAAACATGTTATGTTAATCATGTCAAAATTTACTTTCACTTTTCAAAAAGATTCCCTTACACCACTGTGCGTGTTTTTGTTTCTGTGTGCATTTCCACACTCAGGATATTTTTTTCACTATATTAGTAAGAAAAGGAGAAAGTTAATATTTACAAATTAGCATATAAGTCAAATCTACTTCAAAGCAGAGCCATAAAATTTATAAGAAACTCTTTTCCACATTTTTCCAGAAGGGCCATCAGCACCTTCCAGCGTCAAGAACTATGAAAGATACAACTATAAGAACTATTGTCACAAAGTCTTTATGACAGCTGAAGCTGGAATTCAACTAAGATTTTAATAGCAAGTATACTTTAAAGCTGAGAGCTGAAATTAGAACTCCTCAAAAGTATTAAATAACAAAGTAAATTTATTTTCAATATTCTAGATATTGTCCAATGTAGATGTCAGCTCAGAATTATAATCTAGAAATGAAAACAATCATTAAGCTATCTTCCCTTCACTCTAGCCCTGATCTTTTCAGCAAATCATGATATTTTATGTAAAAATGTACCACAAATTTACTAAACTTTCTGGTTCAAATGAGTTCAAGAATATCTCATTATAGATGGAGACAGTCCTGAACAGGCAGCCAAGCATGACTAAAAAGATCACTCTTTTACACAAAAAATAGCCTTCTTATTTTACCCTTTGTTGAAAAGACATTTGGCCAGCCACAGGGGAAATACATAATCTACTTTTATATTCAAATAATTTATTTGAAAACTCTATGGCTACAATGACCCTAAAGCAATTCTGGGCTGAATATACATATTACATGGGTTTATGTGATCTTAATCATTGACTTGTTTTCGTGTCTTAGCAATGATTTTTGGCAATTTTCTTAAAAGAGAAAAACTCACTTAAATACTTTAATAAAAATTTGCCATTAAGTAAAATTATATCTGAGATGAAATAGCATGAATATGGTGTATTTCTGTAAATAATCTCGTGCATAAACTCGAGTTGGAGTGTTGCAGCTCTTTTCAGGTAACGATCTATCAATCTGATCTAATATACATCCCAACAGGCACTCTATCTGGGAACAACATGTCAAAAATTATGCCATCATAATTTGCCTTTTCATAAAGACAAGCAGCAATACTTGAACATCTCAAGATTCAAAAATCCTCCCTCTACATAGATTTGCTGCTTTCTGTTCTGTGAGTTTTCATTTCAATGTTTTGATCCTAAGGTTGATTATATGAACTCTAAGCTATGGTGAACTTCACCATGAAATATCTCGCCCCCCCCCCCACCTCAGAGCCAAGGAAGATGCCAGCAGTAGATGATATTTGTCCATTTATTTTAAGGAAGCTATTGCTTCTTCATTCAGTGGCTCAGTATCCACGATCATGGAGCAGCAGAGACCCGCATACACTGGGGAGGAAAAGCTTAAAGCAATTAGTTTCCTCCTAAGGACCTTCGCCCTCCTTATTTAGGATTTTAAACAACAGGCAATCATACAAAGAATTTCAAGCAGCCATACAAAGCGTTTTAAAAACTGTTTCTACAGTCTTAATTTCCTTTCTCTGTTGCACATAGAAAGACAGGAACTAGCAATCATATTCATGCCCTAAAACGGATCACTCAGATAGTCCAGAAAGTTTTCTGTGCTTTCCATCTATGTTTTTTTTTTTTTTAATCTCTGACTTTTCAAGGCATAAACGAAATCTTTCCACTTCTGATACAGAAGACCAAAATGCCGACTTGTCTTGCACAGTCCGGGTGCCTCCCCAGACTCTCTCACTCTTCCAGCAAAGCAGAATGAGTATCCAGGCTAACCACACATTTCAGGACAAAGGAACTAATTCATGGGGGAGGGGAGACCACACACCATTTATAAGGTTTGTTCAGTTTACAAGAAAACTATTGTCAATGCTTTGTTGATTCATTATGAATGACCCCGCTCGTGACAAATAACAAGTGGCCACCTCCTTGCTGGGCTCGGCATACTTCCTGTGTGCAAGAGCAGCTCAGCATCTACTGGGCTAATTGCTGTGCAAGGCAACTGGAACTGTGGGTACATGAGATGGCTCTGATCAGAGATATAGCCATCAGGTTGAAGATGTGATGGCACTGTGCCTCTGGGACCCAAAAGATTGCACAATAGGACAGTGCTTGCTATTACCGTACAAAACTCTCATGTGAAGAACCGGATTCCACTAGAGGGAGTGAAAAAGCCCAGAAAGGATCATAGAGATGCTGACTCTATGCAGGGTCCCACCACTAGGACATTTTAGTCACTGCAAAATCTTCTTGTCTCTCCACCTACAAAATGGAACTAAAGTATTTTTTTTAAAGGAAAATCACCTTAAAATCCTTTGTTGGAAAATGCTATACAGTGCACAAGTATTATCTTCATCATCCATTGAACCTTTGTACTTTTTTCTCTGTCCTGAGGGAAATAATAAATTGACATATTTTCTATCATCAGAGATCCTTTTAAGACCACAATGTGATTGCACTCCAGCACATCTCACACTTATCCCCATTAAAAACATACAAAGGGGTGAAAGCAGGGAAAGAAATAGGTAGACAGAAAGGGCAGCTTGGATACACTGTTGTACAACATGGGTGCTCCCTCCTAACCCGCCGCAGCCTCTAAGACGGCAACGAACCTCCACACAAAGAAGTTGCAAAGGGGCCCTGCATATATTCCAGTTGAAACTGGCTGCTCTGTGGGAGGAAGTGCACAGATTGCTCTCCCAAGTGGCCATTTGATTGCACATCAACGATGAGTTCCCCCACGTCTCCAACAACCCTTAATGGCGCCATGTATCTTTTTAAGTGGTTTGTTTAGCTGGAAACACGGGAAAGAAATCTGTTCCTCTTTGTGGCACCTACATCATAGCATCGTAGGTTTTTCTTTCTTTTTCTTTCAGGAATAAAGACACCTTAAAAATAAATGCAGACCTCCATGAAGATTCTTGGTGGCCAGAGGTTGAAAGAATCCTTCCATGTTGTTTCATCTTCAATTCAATCAGCTAGGGGATTTCCCTAGGCCACCATGTGGTTTTAAGAAGAGAATAAAGACAGCTTTAAGGTAGTGGGGAAATCAGCACTCTCAGAGATAGGTTACTGATGGAATGTTATTGGTAAACTTCTGTGGAGGTTGATTTGGCAACTTCTACCCATGTCGTATTCTTGGGAATTTATTCTATGGCTTTGATCCAACATGTATGACATGATGTATGTATGAGGCTGTTTACTGTATTGTTTGCTATAGTAAAAGAGTGGAAGGGCCCCCATTTAGTCACCAGTAGGGGTTGGTTATTAGGATACAATGAGATAATATATAACATAAAAAGGAAGAAAGAACTGATAAAATGGTCCCCAAGAAATGATGTTAAGAGGAAAGAAAGAGTATGAGCTGTCTGAGACTTCTTGAGCCAAAGAAGGGAGAAAAAGATTTATATACATTGCTTGCATCCTCTATGATAGCATAGCTCATATGTGTTTTGATCACCCCATGTCCTCGGGGGAGGACATACTTTATTTCAGACGAGAAAAGTCGTAGTGAATGATGGCAGGCAAAAGAGTCAAGGACAGATTTGAAAAAAAAAAAAAACAAACAAAAATCTGGAGTCAAAGTTATGTCCAGAACTTGATAGACATTTCAGGAAAAAATACTAGAAAATGTTATCAGTGGGATCACAAGTGACTCTTCTCCATTCCTTTATCTTTTATCTGCCTATCAATTTTTCAATGAAGGCGCATTTATTTAATAAGTAACACCACAGAATGCCACATTGGACTTACTTGGGGAATCAAGGACAGTTGGAGATTTCCAATTTCAGAAAACTAAGCAGATGATGTTGAAGTTAGCCAAGATAAAGAAGTGAGGAGACCAGTTAGGAGATGGTCAGTGGACTTCATTGTTAACTGCTCTTCAGGATTCAAGCTGGGAACTGGCCTCAGGGTACCCTGAGAAACCTGCCCAAACTTTAATAATGGCAGTATATAATTCCACATAAAGATGGATCAGTCACACTTCTCCCATAAAATTACCTGGGAGCTCCTCTTGGGACAGTCAGCCATATTTTCTAAGGAAACTTGCAAATCATGCAAAGCAGTATTGACTTCTGTTAATTCTATTTCTGACTTGCAAATAACTGTACTTGCCTATGAAAAAAAATTTCTGCACACACTGAAGGGCATAAACAGATGAGGGTAAATAAAGCAATGCTTGGCAAAATCAGGACCCTCTCTTTGTCATCCTAAGGATTTTCCTCCCTGTTGATTCCTAGGATTACAAGGATCTTTGCAGCCTTTACTGATGTCCTTTCCATACTGAAGCCCATCCTGCATGTATCTGCTCATCAGGCTTCTCCACCTAGAGCCTTTCCTCTCCTGTTCTCCTAGGGAGGACTCCCTCCCTCCCCATCCTTCCATGGCCTAGCTTTATCCTGTGCTGAGATTCACTTTACTAACATCTATCTGGCACTGATTCCAGGCCCCATGCTATGTCAACCCTTGGGGACTCAATGATGAATAGGACATCATATCTGCCATCCAGGAACTGACATTTTGGGGTGGTCCTGTGATGGGGTGAATACAGGGTCTTAAGGGGCGTCTGACGCAGAACAGGCTTTCTGAAGAGGTGGTATCAGAAAGTTGAGCCTGAAGGATGTGTAGAAGCTAAGCAGGTGAGAAGGGATGAAAAGGTAGATAGATAGAGAAGGCTGAAAAGAGGGCAGTAGCTTAGTGTGGCGGCACCTATGCCTTACGTTATCTAATAAGCTTGTGGCTTTGTTAGTTTGTGGGTCTGTTTTAGTTAATATCAAGTATTACCAGAGTCAATTGCACTCTAGGTTTTTCTGGCACATGGGCTGTTAGGAGAATCTGAGAAGGATAGAATATACCATTTCCTCTTCTACCTCAAAGATTCAGAAGTACATTGTTTGCTAATAGAAGAATTTTCTACTTCTCTGAATAATTTAGGATCTACCTAGGATTTCATCCAGTGGAGTTTCCCAAAGAGTTATCAGGACTTAATGGGTCTTCAGAAATATAAATGTTCAAATGGGTTGGGGAAACTTGACTTCCACAGTTTCATCAATAGTACTGGCTATTACAGGCTTGGAAGAGATCTACAAGAAAAATCCTGCTGAATGTTGTCTAAACCAAAGTTTTCAACATTTATTTTGCTTCACTACCCTCCACTTCCCACTTCCTTATTATAGAGCTCCAATGTTATTTCTTTTTTTTTTATTGGTTGTTCAAAACATTATAAAGCTCTTGACATATCATATTTCATACATTAGATTCAAGTTGGTTATGAACTCCCAATTTTACCCCAAATACAGATTACAGAATCACATCGGTTACACATCCACATTTTTACATAATGCCCTATTAGTAACTGTTGTATTCTGCTACCTTTCCTATCCTCTACCATCCCCCCTCCCTCCCCTCCCATCTTCTCGCTCTACCCCATCCACTGTAATTCATTTCTCTCCTTGTTTATTTTCCCATTCCCCTCACAACCTCTTATATGTAATTTTGGCTCCAATGTTATTTCAAGGAACTACTGATTTATGAAGTATAGTTTGATACTGGCCTAATGTTTTAGAGTCCCCTCTAAAACCTACTTCCTCCCTATTATTATTACTGTTGCTATTGACTGAACATTTGGAATATGCCAGTCACTTTGTAAAATGCTTTATAAGAATGATGTCATTTCCTCCTCATCATAACTGTATGATGTGAGCACTACTGTAATCTTTATTTTATAGTTGAAAAAATTGAACTTGTGGAGACCCACCCTTTTGTACTTGCCTGGCATTTAGGAGAGTCCTTCTTTATGAAATTTAACTCTGTATTTGGACCTGACCTTGGAGGGGTAGAACAATTATATTGTGGGGGACTTTGGGGTGGAAGCATTAGGGAAAAGGGAAACTCAGGGACAGAGGATAACGGGAGCCACTTGCATGTCCCTTCTTCCTACCTAGAAATCCTCTATTTAGATATTCTATGTTCTCTTAAAACTCTGTTTCCTTATCTGGTGATGGGCATAGTGATAATTCTCAGGGTTACCGTAAGGCTTGAAGTTCAAGTCTGTTGTGTGTATATTCGTGCAGTGCTTCAGCATGGTGATGTGGGGCTCTAGACACTAAGTAATGGTGATGCTAAGTAATGGTGATGACCTTGGTTAAATCTCTAAACCCCTCCACATCTCAGTTTTTTTCACAGGTAAAATGGGAATAATGTTACCAACACCATGACTGGGGGGGTCACTGTGAATATTATATGGCAAGGTTGCACGTAGAACACATATGAAGCACTCTATGAGTCTGTCATTTTTATTATTTCTTTACACATGACTAATACAACACAGCATCTTCAGAGAGCACATCCAGAGTGCTGTCACTAGAATGAAAGTCACCCGCCTCTACAATTTCAAATTCTGTCTACAAGAAAACCTCATTCTATTCACACAATTGTCATATGCTTCAAAAATATAACTGGATTTTAGGAGCTAGTCTTCAGTAAAGCTCCTAGACTTGTCCATAAGCCAATCAGGCAGTGACATTTTGTTATAAGAGCACAAAGAAACTAAGACCAAAATGAATATCATGGACAAATTTGTAACTTGCTGTGGGAATCCTGCTAATTTTTCTGCTTTTTCAATAGAGATATATAACCACCTACCTTTAAGCATGTTTTGTAAAATTGGAATTTACTAAGTACACTGCTTGGTAAACTGCATTTAAAACATTAACATTATATCATGAATAATTTCCTGCAAGTAAATATTTTCTAAAACATTTTAATGGCTAAATGATATTCCATCATATGCATATGCAAAGATTTATTGCAAGAATGTCCTATTGTTGAACATTTATGTTCACAAAATATTAGTGTCACAAATAATTCTGTGAACTGTCTTGTACCTATCTTCTAATGTTTATTTCTATTTATACATTAAATTTCAAGGAGTAGAATTATCAGTTTAAAAAAGAAATGTCCATTATAAACACAGCTGGCCTTTTTGCCATGGTTTGACTATGTAATGAAAAGAAAAAAAAGTAGAAAAGTTTTTTTTAAAAAGCCTCAATTCCCTAACATCTATGAACCTCCACACACTAGACCCTAGGTTACCTTACTTTTTCAGCCTTATGTCTAAACTGTCTCTCTAGCCTTTCTTTCTGTTCTTTTGTGTTTCTGTGTATGTTTGTTTGTGTGTATGTTTGTTTGTGTGTGTGTGTGTGTGTGTGTGCCTGAGGACTGAACCCAGGGCCTCACCCATGCTGGGCAAGCCCTCTTCTATTGAGCTACATCCTCAGACCTTTTTATTTTTTTTGTTTTGACATAACGTCTTGCTAAGTTGCCCAGACTAGTCTTGAACTCCGAAGGTCTTGCCTCAGCCTCTCAAGTGCCTGGGATTCCAGGTGTGCACCACCATGCCCAGCACAATTTGATCTTCGGACCTTCCAGTTCTAAGATTCATGAGTTGATTGCAGAAGTGAGACTTTGGAAGGAACCTCAGAAATCATTTAAAGCTGTGTTGACCATAGTATGGTCGATCAGTCACCTTGGGAGCTTGTGCAGAATGCAAATGCCTGAGCTCCACCCAGATCAACTGAACCAGAATCACAGGTGACAGACAGAGCCTAGGAAAATGCATTTTTAACAAGCTCCTAGGTTATTATTAAGCACAATAAAGTTTGGGAACTACTCATCATCATCTAAAACTCTGGGTCTGCTGATGAGAGAATGAGGCCATAAAAGGTTAAGTAATTCTCTTTAGATAAAAGTGGGGGGAAAAGCCCATCTAGTTTGTGAAATGAAAGAGTTGCCATATCTCACATCACCAGTGAAACACAAATGATTTCAAGGATGCTTCAATGATGCTGTGGTTCCAAGCTTTTGTGCTGGAATAAAAGAAGAACGTGAGCTCAGATCAGGCTTAAAATGTGATTCCAGATCTGTTGGCAGGAAGATTGATCAAAGTTCGACCTAATTGTGGTCTCTCATTGATGGCTGAAACGCGAATCCCAATGAAGAATCGATCCTAGTCACTGCTCAGTGAGTGACACTACTGTAAACACACGTCCACACCCTGGAGGACAAAGCAGCCCTGCTCCTAATAGAGACATTTCTATTTTGTCTTGTCCATTTAATTTGACATTTGTCTTTTGGCAGAATGCATTATTGAGGCGAGGAACAGAGACGATGTCTCCTTCCTTTTGGAACCACATGAAGAAATTTTATTTTATTTTATTTTAGGGGTGAGCGGATATGTGGGTCGAGAGAAGATTTCCTGTATAATTACTTCTGAGATGCACATTTCCATTTGAGGAAAAGACACACATTCTTAATAAATCAGACTATTCATTTATTCAAGGACTACATCTATTTTTAAAAATGAACATAGTTGATTCTGAAGTCAAACACAACAGTGGTATTAGACTACCACACCCACTGACTAAATCATGTTATTGAAACAGAACTTCAACTTTAAATAAACAAAATTAAGACTTTAAAAAAAAGATGATACTATATTTCTTGGTGAAGCACATGACTTATTTCCTGAATGAATTAAAAAAAAACCAGAAACTAATTTTCTGTTACTTGAGAAATAGAAATAATACTGTCTATGGAAAGCCTCTGCTTTTTTTCTTTTTTAAATTTAATTTTATTTTATTTTTGTGGTGTTTTGTTTTATTTTGACACGGGGGTCATGCTAAAATGCCCAGGCTGACCTTGAACTCAAAATCTCCCACATCAGCCTCCCCAGTTGCTGGGATTACAGATGTGCACCACCATGCCCAGCAGTTGCTATTTTATTTTTTATTGCCCAGAGTGCTATTTAAGAGAAAAATAAGTTACTAGAGTGTACACCGTGCAAATGGGCCCAGCATCACAGGAGGGGTGTCCTGTACCTGATTGGAATTGCCCCAGCATCTCAGTAGGACACTTACTTGAGAGGACATGCCACATATTCATGCGTGCTATGGGTTTAGCCAGGTGTCTGCAATGTTTCCCAGAGACAGTGTTTTACCCACTTTCCCTTCAACACTCTGGTTGGAAACAGAATCCTGTTCTTAATACCAGAAGTATAGAAAAGTTATGTGGATCCCAAATAGTGGTGGCAACCGCAATATTGATACGCAACCAGGGATTTGCATATTGGGGTAGGTGACCTTTCAGGGATCACCAAGAGCATCCTTTCATTCTGCATCTCTCTCCCTTCCATTTCCACCATTATAATCCCTTCCTCACCCATATCACTTCATTCCCTCTTCCTGACAGAATCTGCAGGAACTGTTTTCTGTTTGGCTTTAATTTTTTTTTTTCTTAACAGGTCAAAAGGTTGAAATGATTGAACATCTAGCCTTTGCTTCCTCATTCAACAGAATTTCAAAACGCCAATTTAATCATAAAAATTTCAAAGATAAGTGTCCTATTGATAGTTTTTATTAGTTGTAAAATTCATTGCTTCTACGTCTGTAAAGATTTTAGATTTTGGATTCCTGTCATGAAGGAAAATCTTCCCAAGTCAAGTTGTACATATACCCATCTGGTATACGTCTCAGGTGTCTGGTCCATAGATAGCAGTAACATCTGAGTATAGTTTTACCAAAATATGGGTGATCTGTTTCTTATATTCTTTGTACAATAATCACAAGGGGTATTCTGTGCCACATTTTCACTTGATTTCAAAACTGTACCATAAGTAGGATTTTGATTAGAGTAGGAGTCAATTAGATTAACCTGAGAATAGTTCATTGATACTTGTTCTTATTCCAATAATGTTTGTGGCAATATTCTAAGTGCTAACAAATTGGTGTCTTTGTGGAAACTACCTATTTGTAGATTGTTTGCCAAATAATTCCAGACAATTCAGTTCATTTTCTGTTATACCATTGTCAAGTGACATATGGCCACATATTAAAAGTATTTAATTATTCACTTAATGGCTACATACTTGGTCTGAAAAACTTAGATAAAATATGTGATAAAAATGAAAAGAAGGAAGTAATTTCTTGAATATTTAATAATGAAACATAGAATGTCTGTGATAAGCAAAAATTAAAAGTGATAATTCCAATTCGTTGAAATGTTATCTAATGTATAGTGTGCTAGAGAGACTCTACGCTATTTTTAAAAAATAATCAATATTTGAATTATAAATAAAAATTTAGAAATAATTTCATTTACTTTCAAATAATAAATAATCCTTGAGGGGAAAAAACCTATGGCAATTTATTTTTTATGAAAGGGATATTTGTAGTTACTTTATCATCCACTTTTTTTTTTCAGTAAAAGGGGAATTAAACTATTACAGGACACCTTGTTAAGTAATTATATAGCAACATCACTGTGCAATTAAATAGCCATCAGTCCCTGCAGCTGAGAAATTTCAGGTAATTATTCAAAGATAATTTAATAGGAGAATTACTGTATTCAAGCAAGCATTAGCTAGTAATCTACCTCAATTAAAGCATCCAATTAATTTCAGAACCTTGATAACAGTTGCCTTTGGCAAAACTATCCTTTCCCCTCATCTGATCCCACATATACAATATTCCTTAAACATTGTATAAAGTTAATTTACTTCTCCTAAAAGTATAGTCTATTAATACAAGTCTCCTGAGAAATTAAACAAATGCAAGTATAAAAACTGGTCCTTTCTTCCTCTCTCATTTGTACCTTCTACCCAGTCTCCTCTGTAGAAATAGAACAAAGCTGATTTGGATCCTGGAGCATCAAATTCCTGTTTTCATCACAAGGAGGAGAAAATTTCCTAGTGATGGCAGTTTCTAGAAGAGGCTTTTGTCTTCAGATTGATTAGCTCACTTGGACAAACTGCCCTGAGAAAATGTGCCCCTACAAATTTGGTGGTGATAGAAGTGATGGAGGTAACAACATTATGTGCAGAGACTTGTCTGGGTGGGATTTCCTTGCTAGTGTTTTCTCCTGGTTCTCAAACTCAATAGCTTTGAAGCCAGGTGAATTTTGGAAGTGTATAGAAAAAAGTTTTTGGTAGTTCAGGAGACTGTTAATTTAGTCACCCTTCAAGCTTTCCAATTACCACTTAATCATAGCCTTCCTGCGTTTGACTCATTCAGTTTTATCAGTTTATTTGAACAAATTAAGCAGCCTTTTTGAGCCCTATACATGGAATTGTCTGGTCCAGTGCCAAAGCACTTCTGAGAGACCATTCTTGGTCTTGCTGTACTCACTGAGGTTCTCATACTCTGGGTCCACCAGGTAGGGGGCATCGTTAGTACCTTGAGCTCACTTGCCTCAGTGTGTATGGCTGGTTGTGAGTATTGTTAGAGGATTAGAAATGCCAAAAAACATAAATCATTTACCTTTGACCGCCACTTTCAAAGTTCTTGGCGCTCTCACAGAAGTTGTGAGAATTGGGAAAGAAAAGACTCTGTAGAGGTCCACAGTTGACTCAGGAATTATCATTGCAGGTTCATCTCCCCACCTTTTCATTCAACAGCAATTTTTCTCCCATCTTTTATTGCTTCATATTAGTTAGACATAACATTGGGATTTATTTTGACACAATTATAAATGCATGCAATATAATTTTCTCTAATTCAGTCCCCACTACTTCCCTCATCCACCCCCTCCATCCCTGTTCCCTTTCCTCTCCTCTACTGATCTTTCTCAGCAGCAACTTTTATCTTTGTCTCTTTAACTTTATACCTTGGCTGTCTTCCCACCTTTTAGTTCCATTTGGGTCCAACATGGACTCATTACTCTGATTCTAATCTACTATTTTCTTTTTTAAACAATTATTTTATTTTTCATTTCTTTTTTTTCCCCCAATCTACTGTTTTCTTAGAACTAATGTGCTTCTAGTATTTCCCTAAGTGGGTAAATAAGTCCCAGCTGTTGGCAGTAAGTCCCAGGCTCCTGAGACTCCACCCAACACAGCCCTTATTTGCCAAGGAGTGGAACAACAATGGTTGCCAGACGTTATTGGGCTGGAAATATGTTGCTCAGGGCCTGGACTAGGGTGGGGTACTAAGGCTGAGTCATGCAAGTGATGGGTCAGATCCTGTCTGTTTTTAATAAATATATTAATTTCATTGTCTCACATGCATTTCATTTCTAATCACTGGAATAGATAAATTTGTGCAGTTACTCTATTCCTAGTGTATATTTACCCAAATTTATAATAAATCCATAGTTTAAGAAGTTCTTCACTAAATGTATAATCATGTCTGTCCACTTTTTTTATAGATAAAATTCAAAGGGATTTTATTTTACTTTTTTCCACATTTTTTATTGGTACATTATAGTTACATGTAATGATGGGATTTGTTGTTAAATATTTATACAGGCATACAATAAACATATAATTTGGCAAGTATCACTCTTCAGCACTTCCCCTCTACTCTCCTCCTCCTACCTCCTGGTCTCTTTCCTCTATTGATCTTCCTTTGATTTTCATGAGATCCTGACCCTTGACCTTTCATTTCCTTTTTTCTCTCTAGCTTCCACATATGAGAGAAAACACTCAACCTTTGCCTTGTGAGTTTGGCTTATTTCACTTAACGTGATGGTCTTTAGTTCTATGTTTCCTGAAAATGATATAATTTCATTTTTTTCTTTATGACTGAATAAAACTTGACTGTGTGTATGTATATATATACACCACATTTTCTTTATCCATTCATCTGTTCATGAGCACCTAGGCTGGTTTCACAATTTGGCTATTGTGAATTGTGCTGACATAAAGATAGGTGTGCATGTATTGCTGTAGTATGATGACATTTTCTTTAGGATAAATACTGAGGAGTGGTACAGTTGAGTTCCATGCCCAATCTTTTGAGGAATTTATAGTCCCACCAACAGTGTAAAAGTGTTTCTTTTTCTCCATATCCTCTTCAGCATTGATTATTATTTGTATTCTTGATGACTGCCATTCTTACTGGTATGAGATGAAATTTCAGTGTAGTTTTTGATTTGCATTTCCCTAATTGCTAATGATGTGAAAGATTTTTTCATGTATTTGTTGGCCATTTGTATTTCTTCTTTTGAGAAGTGTCTATTTATTTCACTTGCCAATTTATTATATTCATTTTATTGATGTTAAGTTTTTTGAGCTCTTTTTATATTCTAGATACTAATCCTTTGTCAGAAAAGTAGCTAACAAAGATTTTTCTCCCATTCTATAGGTCCTTTCTTTGCATTCCTGTTTTTTTTTTTTTTCTGTGCAGAAGCTTTTTAATTTGATGTCATTACATTGATTAACTCTTGGTAGTATTTCCTGAGCTTTTAGGGGTCCTATTGAGAAAGTCATTGCCTGTGCCTATATGCTGGAGTATTGACTCCAGTTTTCTAGGATCTAAAAATCAAGTCACTTTTCTACTGCAGATGATAGCATTTGTACTACTGTAGCAAATATTTTAAAATACTGACTAATCTTAAGGTAGATACAGCATTCGCAATACTTGAAATAGGCTTTATAAATATGCTTTTAGGAAATTAAAGCTTCACAAATATGAAAAGAAGAGCTTAAACTACCTCTGTTTGCCCATAACATGAACCTACATCTAGGAGACCCAAAAATCATCACCAGAAAACTTCTAGAGCTCATAAATGAATTCAGCACAGTAGCAGGATACAAAATTAACACCCATAAAACAATCACATTCCTATACTCTAATAACAAAATAGCTGAAAGAGAAATTAGGAAAACTATCCCATTCACAAAATCTTGAAAATATACTTGGCAATAAAGGTAACAAAAGAGGTGAAGGACCTTAACAATGAAAACTACAGAAATTGAGGAAGACCTTAGAAGATGGAAATATCTCCCATGTTCTTGGATAGGCAGAATTAATATGGTAAAAATGGTCACATTACCAAAAGTACTATAAAGATTTAATGCAATTTCCATTAATATTCCAATGATGTTCTTCATAGAAATAGAAAAATCAGTCATGAAATTCATTTGAAAAATATAGGAGACCCAGAATAGCCAAAGAAATCATTAGTGAGAAAAGTGAAGCAGGAAAGATCATAATACCAGATGATAAATTATACTACAGAGCTATAGTAAAACAAACAAATAAAACAAAACAAAAAAATAAACCTGTATGGTATTGGCACCAAAACAGGAATGAAGACCAATGGAAGAGAATAGAAGACACAGAGACAAACCCACATAAATACAGTTACCTCATACTAGACAAAGGCGCCAAAAACATACATTGAAGAAAAGATAGCCTCTTCAACAAATGGTGCTGGGAAAACTGAAAATTCATATGTAGTAGAATGAAATTTAACCCCTATTTCTTACCCTGCACAAAACTCAACTCAATAAATAAATTTTTATTTCTTCTCAAAAGAAGAAATATGAATGGTCAACAAATATATTTTAAAAATGGTCCACACCTCAAGCAATTAGAGAAATGTTAATTAAAACTATACTGAGATTTCATCTCACTCCAGCCAGAATGGCAATTATCAAGAATATAAGTAACAATAAATGTTGGTGAGGATGTGGGAAAAAGATACATTATGCATTTCTGGTGGAACTGCAAATTGGGGTAACCACTCCGGAAAGCAGTATGGAGATTCCTCAAATAGCTAGGAATGAAACCACCATTTGATCCAACTATCCAATTCCCTGGTATATATCCAAAGGATTTAAAATTAGCATACTATGGTAATGCAGCCACAGCAGTGTTTATATCAGCACAATTCACAATAGCTGAGCTATAGAGCCCTCCTCCTAGGTGTTCTTCAACATTATACAAAGGGGAATGAAGGGATGGGAAGGGGGATAGGAAAGGGAAAGGCAGTGGAATGAATCTGACATAACTTTCCTCTGTGTATATATGAATACATCATAGTGAATCTTACCACATGTACACTACAGAAATTAATTTTAAAATGTTTAATATAACTATGGGTAAATGGCAGAAAGATCAATAGAAGGAAGAGGACAGGGAGTGGGAAAACAGAAGAAAGAGAGGTACTGGGGTCCTAATTAGAATAAGATATATTCTGTAATTCTATCAAAGTGGATTCAACTGTCATGTATAACAAAAAAAAAAAAGATAAAATTTAAAAAGAAAAAACTAACAAGAAATACACTTTTAGGTTTTAAAAATTCATATGAGAAAATGTTTTTTGATCATTCACATGGTTCCCTTTATTTTAATTAACTTCAAACCCAACTTTGAAATTGTGGTTTCATAGTGAAGACTGAAAGTTGAATTTAGCAGCTGGCTGGTATTGGCCAGGTAACAGATAAGTTCACACACCTAGGTCATCCGGTTCCTAATGTATCTGACACTTAATATGGCTTTAAAAAATTATACAAATATATGAGTGAGTCCTTTTACCTTTTACCTTTCTCTTCAATACCAGGTTCTACCCTTGACGCATCTTGAATGGGCTAATCAGTATGCAGTTATACTGTTAATTTAATAAAGTTGTATTAACAAGGGGAATAACAAACTGTTTTCCCTGTTATATTGATATCAACCAAAAGGGTGATGAGCTTTTCTAAAGCAAACAACAGACAAACAAAAATATCAGTTTCAAGGTTCTATTTCTCAGTCTATTTGCACTGGGAAGAATTAAAGAACTGAAAAAATAAAAGAGAGGAAATAAAACTATCAAAGACAAATCAATGATGTTCCCTCACAGAAGTTTATTAACATAAATATATTAATATAAATAAATATTTTGATAGATCCAAGTCATAACTTGTACAGTTTTTTCACTTTGTTAATTATGCAAGCATCATCAGTAATGGGCAATATTTATTATCTAGAATTATGATCCTGTTGACATCCAGAGCCAAATTATACATTTACCTAACCCTTAATCACTAGAACATTCCCAGCACATATAATCCAGATGATTAAAGCAGGTAACAATTTCTCCAAAATAACCACAAGATACCCAAAGGATTTAATTCACTCTATCTTGGTACCTCTTGCTATTCTAATTATTGCTGCTTTTGGAGTTAAGTTACCTGTAATTTTCTTTTAGAATTACAAATGGTACACTTTGCTTCCTTATCATGTCATAAAACTCTATTATTAATCACATTTTGGAAAAAAAAATCCTTCAGAAGATTTAATAAGAAGTTTTAAAGCTCTTGTAGATTTTTACTGCTACAAACTCCCTGCATGCCCTAAATAAAGAAGCCCATAATTGATTAATAAAAAAAAACTAAGTAATTTTGGTATTAATACGATCCCCTGGGAGGCCCCATAATCACAACTAGCAGGCCAGACACAGTATTGCTCAATTACATATCCAGGTAAATAATCTGCAAACCAACAAACCCCATAAGGGGATTTTTTAGTATTTCCAATTTGTTAATCCATGATAAATGCCTGTCAGAGGTTGGTCAAAGCCCAGGCCCTTTCATATTTTGAGTCTCCTGGTTTGTCAAAAATGCTTTAAATCAGAGTTTTCCAAATTGTTCTATATTTAATGTAATTATGCCCAATGTATTAGTGCAATAAACAGACACAAAAAGTACAATGCTGTCTGACTTCTTCATAAAATATATTTATAAGTCGACAATTTGCAGTGCTCTTTGAGTGGTATGCATGGTACCAGGATGCTCCATCTTCTCTGATACCTGGTGGAATCCCTCTGTGACTGACTACATCAGCCCCCCTGTAGGCCCTGGGTGAGCATGGGGTCTAGGCCAGGGGTCCAGTGTTATTCCTCATTCCCATGGGTACCTTGAGAACAGGCATTGGTAGCACAAAAATAAAAGACCCAGATTCCATTCCCCTCTAGTTGACATTGTTAAAAACATTCTAAGAAAGCATGCATTATAATCACCTAGAAGAACACATCACAATGCTTGCATCATTTATATTCTTCAAACAACCTCCATCACCTTTTTCTGCTAAATCTAAGTTCTCTCTTTAACCTGACCTCAGCCAAGATGAGTGATTCTGCTTTGTAGCATTTTGAAAGTTTATTCTCCCTCTTCCCAACCCCACTCATTCCTTTAAATTTCTTCTGCAAGTATTGGGCTATTTTATCCTTTGAATTATTAAAATGATCACATTCAGTGCTTAAAATGAAGGACAGTAAAGAGAAATAATATAATTCGCACATTATTTGAAATGAAGAAATATGAAGCTCTCTAGTAAAGAAATCATTTGCCTACATCTTTACTAACTTTCACAGAGGCTATGAAGTATTAAAAAAGGCCTTCATAGCCAAAGATTGAATGTTTTCTCTGATATGTGGAAGTTAGTCCAAAATAGAAGAAAAACCTGTGGATTACATAAAGGGGAATAATAGGGTGGGAGAAGGGAGAAGGGACCGGAAAAGGGAAGAACAGAGGGATTAATCCAACCTAACTTTCCGATGTACATATATGAATATACCATCATCATATTGACCTACCAGACAAAAGAAAAATCTAAAAATAAATGGCAGAAAGATCCGTAGAATAGAGGGAAGGGAACAGGGAGAGGGAGGAGGGTAGGGAATAGGAAATACTGGGGACTGAATTTGAGCAAATTATATTCCATGCTTTTTGAACGATGTAAAAATGAATCCTAATGTTATGGATAACTAAAAAGAAACAATAAAAAATTAAAATTAAAAAAAGAAAAAGTTCTTATTGTAATATTCTGAATATAATAAAAGCTCTTGTAGATCAATGAGCAAAAGATTAACATGGCAAAAGAAAAATGAACAAAGGGCAAGATAGGAAATTTCTAAGAGCCTAATTTTAATTGATCAATAGGCATGTGGAAAAAAAAGTTCATCCTCAGTAATAATCAGCAAAATACTTATTCAAACAATAAGAAGATGCTGTTTTCATCTATCAGCATGGCGGCGGCTGCTTTATAAAAATGAGAGTGTGACAGTGAGGATGCTGGGCATTGAGCCCTCGGCTGTCCTTCTGGTAGGAGCTGAAGTTGATAGTACCTTTCTTGAGAGCAATTTTGCAATATGAATTAAAAGCCTTAGCAATTCATGCTTTTAACATAGTAATTCCACTGCTAGGAATTTATCCTAAGAAGAAATCACAGATGTGCAGAGATATAGGGGCGTTTTTGACAACCCTGTTCATAATAGTAGAACCTGGAAAGGAGCTCAGTGTCTGATACTAAGGAGACTGGCTTAAGAGAGTATAATAGACCCAAATGAAGAAAATCGTGTTCCATTAAAGGGGATGCTGCAAAGAATATTGAATGGCACAAATATTTTCTAAATGTGTTAAGTTAAAAAATACAAGTTAAAGGCCATTACCTACAATATGACAGTATTTTTTTAAAGTGTAGAAGGAATGTATATAGAAAAAGCCCGAAAGGATATATTTTGCAGTATTTATAGCAATATCTCTGAGTATAGGGAATACTAAGCATTTTATTTCTTTCTTTTCTTTGGTGGAGCAGGGCCTTGTGCTTGTGAAGCAAGTGCTCTACCACAGAGCTGCATCCCTAGCCCACGCTAAATTTTCAGTTTAACTCAAGTTTTTCTATATTTCCTAAATTGCCTAGACAGACATTATATTGTCATTTACATTTATGAAAATAAATAAGATGGAAAATAAATAAGATGAAAAAATGGATGTGTATCTTAAGCTGTTTTCAATTTGGTAGAATATGATAACATCAAATATTCTTTTTTTTTTTTTAAATTAGAAGTCTTTATGTTTTTTTGGTGAAAGCCACAATTGAGAAGCTAAAGGTACAGTACGTCCTCCATGTCTGTGGTTTTGCATCCCTGGCATTAACTAATCACAAATCAAAAATATTTTTTTAAAAATTCCACAAAGTTCCCCAAAACAAAACGAATTTGCCAACCATCTAGCACAATGCTCAGTTCAGGTGAGTGAAGGGCAGGGGACGTGCCCCGCCCCAGTCTCCCACAAGGTCATCATCCTCTCCGGCATGCACTGTTCCAGAATTGCTTACTTGGTATCTAGTTCTTCTTCTTTATTGGTTCTTTTTAGTTACAATGACAGTAGAATCCATTTTGATAAACTTATACAAGCATGTTCTGTATCTTATTCTGATTAGGACCCCATTGTGGATGTACACGATGGTGGGATTCACGGTGGTATATTCACAGAAGTACATAGGAAAATTATTTCAGATTCATTCTACTGTCTTTCCTTCTCCTCTCCTCTCCCCTTCCATTCACTCCTCTTGTCTAATCTACTGAAATCTATTCTTCCCCTCTCCCCACTCCTGCGAGTTAGCTTCCACATATCAGTGAAAACATTTGACCTTTGGGTTTTGGGGATTGGTGTACTTCATTTAGCATATTCTTCAGGTCCATCCATTTGCCAGGATTTGTCATAAAGTCATTCTTCTTTATGGCTGAGTAATACTTCCACTGTGTATATACACCACATTTTCTTTTCTCTTTTTATTATTTTTATTTGTTCTTTTTATTTATACATGACAGTAGAGTATATTTTGATGTATTCTACATAAATATCATATTTCCCATTCTTGTGGTTGTACATGGATGTGGAGTTACACTGGTCGTGTATTCATATATGAATATAGGAAAGTTATGTCAATTCATTTTACTATCTTTCCTATTCCTATCCCCTTCTCTCTCTTCATTCCCCTTTGTTTTATCAAATTAACTTCTATTCTTCCCTCCCCCCTACCCCCTTATTGTGTGTTAGTGTCTGCATTTCAGAGAGAACTTTTAGCCTTTGGTTTTTTGGGATTGACTTATTTCCCTTAGCATGATAGTCACCAGTTCCATCCATTTATCTGCAAATGCCATAATTTCACTCTTCTTTATGGCTGAGTAATATTTCATTGTGTATATATATGTGTGTGTGTGTATGTGTGTGTGGTATATGTGTATATATATATATATGTATGCTACATTTTCTTTATCTATTCATCTATTGAAGGGCATCAAGGTTAGTACCATAGCTTAGCTATTGTGAATTGTGCTGCTATAAACATTGAGGTGGCTGCATCCCTGTCCTATGCTGAGGTTAAATCCTTTGGGTATATAGTGAGGAGTGGGATAACTTGGTCAAATGATGGTTCCATTCCTAGATTTTAAAGGAATCTCCATACTACTTTCCAGAGTGGTTACACCAATTTGCAGTCCCACCAGCAATGTATGAATGTACCTTTTCCCCCACATCCCTGTGTCTAGTTCTTGTACTATGTAGTTAGGTCTATGTTGGTTTTACTTGTACTGAACATGCATAGACTTTTTTGTTTTCATTTTCTCCTAAACAATAAGTGTTAAAAATATCTGCATAGCATTTATATTGTGTTAGACATTATAAGTAATCTAAAGATTATATAAGGAAACCCTATGTCATTTTATATAAGGGACTTGAGCATTTGCAGATTTTGTTATCTGTGATTTTGTTATCTGTGGTGGTCCTAGAACCAATTGTGACACTGAGTGGTGACTGTATTTATTAAATGTAGACCTAAATGTGATATAACATTTACATATTATATAAGGCTTTTCTTGGATTTTTGAGTAAAAATTCTTTATTTTCTATTTTTTAAGATACAGTGATTATTTCTATTTCTATACAGAATTCTGTGTGGTTTGCCTATGCATGATTTAAGCACAGCTCAGCAAGGTACAATATATGAGTTTCTAAGATATAAGGATAAATGCTCTCATCTAATCTGGCTAATAGGCAATAATGGACATAGAACTTTTAATGATGTTGACCAGTGAAATCAGCAGCATCTTTAGACCTGAGCCCAGATGTCCATGTGAGGCTGAACTCCTTTGTCTATAAACAATACTTCCCAGCCTGTTTGTTATATGGATATTTTGGTGGCTGGTGCTTTCCTTCTAGTCCAGAGAGAGGCCAGTGATTCCCTTGGGCAGCATAAGTGGAACAGGGATACAGGAGCTCTGATTCTCACTTCTACATCATACTCAATATTCCTCTTGAGTACATACAGCTTTAGCTAAACATGGCTGCAATCTCAGGCTGTTCTTGGCACATTAAAATTTATTCTATCAACATTTAATTTTACACAGCATCATTGTTGATTATATGGTTCTACTGCAGAAAATCAGAACATATGTGGGTTAATCAGCTTTTTGTGACTGTAACAAATATCTAAGATAATCAACTTATGAAGTGAAAAGGTTCATTTTTGCTTCCAGTTTTGGAGGGTCCAGTCTATCACTGATTGGCCCCATTACCTCTGGGCCCATGATAAGTCAACACATCATGGTGGAAAGCATGGAGGGGCAAATAGCTGATCACCTTGCAGTCAGGAATTGAAAGAGAAAAGAAAGGGATATCTGCATCAAGGGTGCACTCCAATGACTGGAAGACCTTCCAGTAGGTTCCACCTCCTGAATACTCCACTATCTCCCAATAGCACCATAGGTCAGGCATCAAGCCTTTAACACAGGGGCTTTTGTGAGACACTTCCTCAAATCAGAACAATGTGGAAGGAACAAAAGACAATAAAGTCACTTTATCATCTCAGTACTCTTAGAGAATCATTAACTTTCTGGGATATTCCTTTCTAGTATATATATATATATATATATATATATATATATATATATATATTTTTTTTTTTTTTTTCTTAACCACCATATGTATTTGTTTAAAACCAATTGAGAGGAGCTATATAAAGGATTCTCATTTGAGAGCAATTATGGAAATACTCATTAAATATTTTGCCACTTAATAGTCTCCTTATATAATTTTTAATGATGGTTCCAAGTCACTATAGTTTTGGCTTGCTGCTACTTAGAACATAAAGGTTTATTAGAATGTAAATGAACATTACAGACTACTGTTTGTTTATTTATTAATTATTCCCAAACCATAAGTCTCATGACATAGCCAATAGAGATGCTCCATTTGCTCTCTGGTACTGTAAAAAAAAAGTTTCATTTTTGAGAAGCATAAATATTTAAATTATTATTAGCCTTATTACTGAGCGGTCACAGACTGCATTAATGTGTCCACACAAACCTGTTAAAAGTTAGTTCCTAAACGTGATTTTAAAAGCTTCATCTGAGGATACTTTCTGAAAGGTTTTCTTCTTGATTGCCCAGAAACTTCCACATAGAAAACTAAATTCACTTTTTAATCAACTAGCTTTTGAGTCTGAGCTATACATATGGCCTTGAAGGGGTAAGAAAGTTTAAGGTGAAGAGAGATTTTTATCTTCAGCCTTGACAAACTAAAATTATTTCTCGCCTTACTGAAATCAAAGACTTCTTGGAAAAATTCTGTAGCTCTCAACAGCAACCTGATTTAGTCTTGTCGTCACTTCAAATGTAGGAGCCATCGGGACCAAAGACCAAAAGAGAAACCGATGCCTTACTGAACACTGAACCTTAAGTGACCCTTGGGAGGCTGAGAATTCTGTTGGCTCAATTCCGTTTACATAAATCAAGGAAACCCAAATCACAGCAGAAGCAGCAGGGGATGGAAGAGGAGAGGATTTGTTTCAGGACCAGGTACCTGTTTCTCTGGTCACATAAGGAGAAGCACCCTCTGGTGTGGCTTCGGAAGACATGCAGGAGTATGAATTCCAGCTCCATATGAGACCTTGGATGAGTCACTTCAACTTTGTGAGCCTCAGCTTCCTTTTTCGTAAAATAGGGATTTTAAAAAAAATCCCTTAGAGACTGGATGAAAAGATCAAAGTGCTTTTCATAGTGAAAAGGTCTATAGCAGTGGTTCTCAAGTGATGGTGATTTGCCCCCCAGAAGACATTTCTCAATCTTTGGAGTCAGATTTTAGTTGTCACACTGGAAAAATGTGGACTACTGCCATCTATTGGGTGGAGGTCATGGATGTGCTACACAATCCATAGTACACAGACCAGTCCCCAAAAGTCAATAATCGTGTGTCTGAGAAACTGTTCTATATCATTTTTATAACTATTGCTGACTTTTATAACTATTGCTGACTATAGCAGCTTCACTGCTGTATTCTTTTTTAATAGTTTGGGGTTGTATTGGAGCTCTTTTCAGTTAAACTCCAAGGAATGCAAACACAGTAACTGCTTCTCTAAGTGCATGACCTTATAGTTTATCATTCTTCTCTAACACACGCTCACCACATGTCTATAGAAGAAGGTTGCAACTGGAACATGCTCAACCCATGACATCTGACGCCTCCACTGCATTGCCTAAAAGCTCTCTTTCACATGCAGGGCCGGTGAGTTGCAGGTACAACAGGGAAGACAGTAGCCTGGCACTCAGGCAATAACTGGCAGAGTCACTCTGTTGGCTTAGGTTGAATATCCAGGCAGCTGCTCTGTGTGCAGCCATTAATGGGAGAACATTTTAGAAACTCACAGAAGCAAAACAGCTCTTTGACTAAGCGGTTTGACTTGTCAATATAACTTTGTTTTTCCTATGTCTGAGCTTCTCTTCCTGAAAAACCAATCTTGGGGAGGAGAGTTGCAGTCATGGCTGGGAATGGAGGCTGTCTGGTTCCAGCTCTCACCAGTGCTGATGCTGTTGAGGGGACAGTGAAGAACCATGAAGGAAAACGAGAACACATGCCTTCTACAGAAGCCCTGGACACGCACCTTCATCAGACACGCTTGTAAATGAAACAGAAAGTACATTACCTCCCAATTACCAATAAAAAGTCTAGTGAGTCTGGCCAACACTCTTAGAAGAGTGGAACAATTAATTCAATGATTTTTTTTTAAAAACCTTTTCACATTAGCTGAGTGATTCAGATGATCTAAATATAAACTGGTCTGACTGGTTAGGTCAGTCAAGAAGCAAGTGAATAGAGATCATTTGGAGAGAAGATGCTCTTTTAATCTCTTGGAGATAAAATCTTAACCCAACTCTAAGTGAATCATAAAATTATATATCTCTCTAAAATTATTATAGGTAATTATGAGTGCTCAATTAATAAAAAGGGAAATGCCTTTATCTGCTTCGTGGACAGGGATGCGAAAAACAAGGAAAAGTATATTTTATGCAATAGGCACATGACTAAATCTAGTGATTCAGTCAGAAATTCTATTAAAAAAACAACATATATTTGTCCAAATGAAATCATCCTCTGTATTTGGTTGATGTCAAAGGTGCCCTAATTTCCCTGACATATGAAGGAAGTAGATTTGATGTCCAAATATATACAGAACAAATGCATTCTTTAAAAGATTATTGTCGGATAAGACTTGGAGCACATCTTTAAAGAGTCTTAGGAGGCCACTGAACTTAGATCATTCTTAGCTAAGTTATCTAAAACACTTTAAATACTTTAAAATAAAACTAATCCCTACACTGGTGGGTTGAAAACTTTTCCTATCCCCAGGGCACTAAAATAATACCCTTTTGAACAGTAGGTTAAGTATTTTAGGCGACAGCTCTCTAGTTATAACAAGGCAAGTCAATTTTTAGGAATTAGGGATGCTAATCACAGTGTCTCAAGATGTGCATTGCCGGGGAGTGAAATATAAGACCACAAACTGTCACGATCTCAATGTGCTACTCTCCGGAGAAGGAGATGTAAATGGGAGGGAGACTCGGCTTCCTGGTCCCTCCACGGCTTGATCTATCATAAAGGTCAAGATAATTGGCCACATACAGCAAAATCAACACCACTTGCTCTCCCTAGCCTAGCAGATAAGCATAGAAACTCAGCTTCCTGCCGAGCTAAGTGGTGGCTAGCCCAGGTGGAGGAGGAGAAGGTCCGAAAATATGCATGTAAGAACACAAGGCACTGTAATGATGCCATCAAATTTAGCATTAAATATATTTTACAATCAATTGAGATACCGCAGGCTGCCCCAAACATGCATGAAATGCTTCAGGGTTTTACCAGACCGCATATTCTTTTTGCCTTTATGCCTTTCTAGTGTTTTTAGATTTTTTTAAAGCTGTCAACAGGACAAATGAACATGTGTTAACAAATGAAACTGCAATAAATGCAAGTTCTGGTTCAATGCTGTCATTAAAATATGACTCCAGGAGACTTTGACTTCCCCTACATGTTCCAATTAATCTTACAACCCAAAGTTAAGAGTAAGCATTGACTAAAATAAAGGGTGTCAAAAAAATCCATACAAAAGTAATATATAAAGGTTGCCAAATAGATTAAGAATTTGCACATCTAATAGGGTCCTTTAATAGGAGGTTATCAAAGGCATGCTTGTATTTAAAAACATGAACTCCATGTTGGCAAAGTGAACAAGACTCCATTTCAATCAATGTATGATGGTTATGCACAGGCCTAACTTCCTGTCTGTGATTCATGCAGTCTCACAGGGTCCCATGTTTGCTCAGATGTTCTGTTGTTGCTGTCTTGAAATTCTTTCTAATTTTTATTTTATATCTTAATAAATGAAGATCCCTGCATTTCACTTTGCATCGGGATCCACAAATTGTGTAGCTGATCCTGACCAGGAAGGATTTAACCTCACAAAAATGCTCCTGTCCTAATATTTTCCAGTAAAACTCTTCATAAGGGAATGTCACCCTCAAAGGCGAACCTATGTGGAGCAGGAGATAACTCCACTGGAAAGGGAACAGATTTGGGGGAAGCAAGCTGAAAATGGAAAAGACAAAAAAAAATTATGGATTTTGAAGAAATGATTGAATCCTTCTGCTCCCAGGAAATTGAGTTAAAATCATAATGTAGAAAAACAGCACTTTGATTGCTAACCAGAAGTCACTAGGGGGAAAAAAAATCCATGTCGGAACCGTAGGACATGGAGGAGCAAATTAATTTGAGTTCTTTTCTGAAGTCCGTTTAAAAGGACTGACTGGAACTGTTTCAAAGAGAGCGGCTAAAGGGCTGCTGACGTATGCTCAAGTTGGTCCTAATTAGCGCTCAGAGTAGATTCGTCAAAGTGTTCTGGAGAGGAAGTAGAATCATAAAACTTTGCTTGAATATTAGCAGCGATTTAAAGTATGCCAGTGGGTGGGAGTGGGCAAGATTATTTATTTTATATCATGCAAGAGCCAAGCATGGAGAAAGAGCTCACAAGAGAGAATGTGGGCACTTTTGAGGAAAGTATGGGGGGAAATAACTGAAAACAGTATAAAAAGAGTATTATAGTGTACAAAGCGCTCAGAGGAGTTAGCAAGGACTTACTACATGGGCCCTAATGAGCACTAATACGCTCTCCAGGATTTGAGGCCTGAGGCTATTAGTGTATTAAAAGTTCTCACCCCTGTTCACAATAGGTTATATCCATGCAATCCTCCTTCTGGGAAGATAAATTATCTTCAGATGTAGAACAATAACTAATGTATGTAGAGTGCATCAAAATTTACATACATGATCTCCTGCACAAAAGATTTCTTATGCATATAATGTTCCTGTAATGTCAGAGTATAATACCGCTTGACAGATGAGCAAATGAGGCTCAGAAAATGAAAGTGAATTTCCCAATATCACAAGTAAGGAGGTAATAGGCATCTTATCCTAAACCTGTGCTTTCTTCACGTAAATGTAGTGAATTGGTATGTGACATATTCCAATGGGAAAACAAGGGCCTCACGGGGCGGGGGGGNATAACAACGGGATCTCTGCTATGACCCTCCCTCCCTCCTTCCCTCCCCCTTCTTGCCTTCCTTCCTTCCTCCCTTCTTCCCCACCATCCATTTATCCATCAATTTAGGCATTATGTAAACATCTGGCTGAATTCCAGTTTTAACAAGATGATCGATATGGTTCAAAAATTTTTCTAGACCTGCCCTTCTTGGGTAATGTCTCTTAGGACCTCCCCTTGCAAGTGTCCATCCCTTGCATTGAAGGTTTCCACAAGATGGCCACTGGTGATACCTGAGTATGTGACACAAGTGGCTCTCCTGTGATTCCCAATAGGAATGACTGGTGCAGCAGTGAAGCTGGTGGACCACTGACACTGAGTAAAAATTCTGTGGTAAAAGAAACTTGTGTTTTGCAGCTATTTACCTTGACCCTTGAACCCTGGCCCCTTCCTCCCTCTGTCTCTTTTCTACCCACCATTCATTCCAATAAAACTTAACTTCTGATTACTGATTAAAAATTTTCAAACTTTGAATTTTAACAGCGATTATACAAAGGAGAAAATAAAAAGAGAGAACAAAAGGGGAAAAGAGGACTGGGGTGGTACAGAGGTGCAGGGCTTGCCCAGCAAGTCGAACCCTAGATTTGACCCTAGCCACACAAACCAACAAAGGGGCTGGGGACAGGGAATGCGGGGAGACGGGGAATGTACTAGTAATCTGTCTACTGGAGCATTTCTACATGACTACATGACTACATTTACTACATCAGGGAAAGACTGGAGTACAGGAGAATTTCTACTCTGCATACCTAGTCGGGAGGTTCCAAGAACCGATATTTCTATTGGTCTCCTCATGTCTCTACTTTGAGCTTGTTGACCAAAGAATTATCAAATAAAGGCTTAGCATCCTACCTCAGACAGATGGCTGTGGCTGCTCTAGACTGTAGCACTTGACTGAGGTCAGAAATGTGGGAGTGGGTTGCTGAGACATTTAACACGAGAAACCATACTCTCTAGAGAAATAAGGGATTTTTAAAAAATGGATCTCAGGAAAACAGAAGGGGAACAGTCGAGAAAAGGAAGGAGATCAAGGGGGAGAGAAGAAGGATGGGAAATGGGGGGCACTGAGGAATTAAATTGACCAAACTATGCATGTACAGATATACCGCAATGGATTCCATATGTGTGTGTGTGTGTGTGTGTGTGTGTGTATCTCCATAATGCACCAATTTTAAAAATAATAAATTAATAGAAGGAAGACCACAGAGTAGAGGAAGGGGATTAGGGGAGGGAGGAGGAAAGGAAAGGAGTCAGGACTGGGGACAGAGATGGAGCAAATCATGTTATGTGTATTTATGAATATGTCAAAATAAGCCACACAGTTATGGTGGAGCTATAATGCACTAATAAAAATAAATGAAAAGGCAAAGAAAAATAAACAGTATTCTTCCCTCCTACACTGCATTGTGGTTCAAAATTAACATGGGAAATTTAAGTAAGAAGCCAAAGAGAACCACTTTTCTCATCTCTCACTTTCTCATCACCCCACTGCATTCTGGTTTCTGATCCTACCCCTGAAATCGCCCTCAGCAAGGTCACCAATAATCTAGTTTCAGGACATGAGGAACACTTCTTACTTTCTGGATAGTATATGTTCCTGACTGTCCTCCCAAATCTCCCTTCAATCCATCTACTTCTCTCTATCTTCACTGCTAAAGTTCAGGTCTAGATCATGCTCACCTCTTCCCTTGATCACTGGGTCATGTTCTCCTCCCAAGCCTTCTGCTTCTTGGCCTGTCTGCCTCTCCCCTCTATGTTACAGGAAAAGTCATATTTCTTAAATCCAATTTTTTGGGGGGGATGGGGATTGGGGATTGAAGCCATATCTCTGACCCTTTTTAAAAATTTTGAGTCAGGGTCTCATTCAGTTGTTTAGGACTTCACTAAGTTGCTGAGGATGGTTTTCAACTTGCAATCCTCCTGCCTCAGCCTCCAAAGTCCAGGAATACAGGGGTGCGCCATCTTACATGCAAATTTGATCACGCCTCCCCTAGCTCTTCCCTGTCTCTCCACAGTGCCTACAAGGATCTGGATAATCTGGCTTTGGTTTACTTCTGGACCTAATTTTTCTAACTCAGCAAGATCCTGCTAGTTTAGCACACATATTGCCCATGATCATTCCTCTCTTTGCTATTTGTCTAGACTTTCACATTTAATTCGTCTTTCCTAAAATTTCTTCCCTGAATGTTTGCTCATCATTCCCCCTATTTCCATCCTCCTCGAAGTCTTTCCTGATGCCATCTCTCAGTGCTTCATCTCGGGCTGAGGCACTTCCCATTAATGCTCCCATAGCTCCCAAATTGCCCTTATTTGCCAAGACATGTCACCTTCAGAGGCAATGGTCCTTTTGCTAATCCATAGCCCCAAAAGATAACTGCTATATGAGGACAAAGTTTGACTATTACAATTTACGGTGAAACTCATTAAGTAGTCATTGAAGGAATAAATATACTTGTTAATTAAAACTGTGTCTTAAAGCTGTATATTATAAAGTCAAAACAAGGTTATTTTTTTAAGTAAAATGTATACAGTAAAAGTAAATGACAAATCAACCATTCGATTCAGAGAAACTTGGTTCTGAGCAACATTCACCATCAGGGTTGAAGATTTGAATTTATTTGTCATTAGTAAAGAATGATGTGGCTTGTGATTCCTGCCTAAGAATTCTAAGCACAGGTTGGTAGGCCCATCTGCCAGTCAGAACAGGTAACACAGAGGACACTATAACTGGTATTGGTAATGCCACCATTATTCTGTCTTGTAGCCGATTTGGGATGTAATATAGATGCAGCCTCTTCTCTTAGTTCCATCCTGTGCAACCTCCTGTATACCAACCCTAGAGTTTAAGATTCAGCTCCATTTTCTGATGGGTGGGGTATGTTCAGCCTGAGGTGCTGAGAATTACACTGTCCAGTTAGGGAGGCACTAGCCATAGGGACTGTTGAGAACCTGAAATATGGCTAGTGACAGAGGAACTGAGTTTTTAATTCAATAAAACTTAACTGAAATTGAAATTTAAAAATTAGATTGAATAGAAAACTTTTGCCTATGTTTGGAATAATTTAGATATGTTAATTTATTCATTCACCTATAAATTTTAAATCTAAACCAGCCCTTTCTGATAAAAATTTAGCTCTTAAATTGAGATGTGCTGTAAGGATAAAATGTACACTCTATTTTGATGCATTAATTAGAAAAAAAACTGTAATAATCTCACTACATTTTTATATTAATTACATGTTAAAATGATAACATTTTGGATACACAGAATATTAAAGAAAAGCATATTATTAAAATTAATTTATTTCTTTCTCTATACCCATTTAAGTACCACTAATGGAATATTTTAAATTATATATGTGGTTCCCTTCTATTTCTTTTTGGATAGTACTGGTTTAGGGCCAGGCTGGGCCTAAAAACAGATGTGCCAGAGGGATCAGGAACATTTAATTCTTTCTGTTTTATCACTTATGAAAATAATAAGACTAAAATTTATAACAACTTTATAATAGTAGCTAATATTTATCAAAAATACTTACTGGGTGCCAGACACTGCTCTTAATTCTTTACGGGTACATAGTTCTCATAACAATTCTATGATGATACTAGTTTTCTTTCCGTTTTAAAGATGAAGAAACTGAGGCATAGAGTTGAAGTAGTTTGACTAGCAGAGTTAGGATTCGAACTCAGATACATCTGACTTAGGAATGTTCACAATCAAGGAAATGGAAGGATCGTATTAAGATGTATTATTTTGGCTGTGGTTGTAGCTCAGTGTTAGAATGCTTGCCAAGCATGTATGAAGTTCTGGGTTTGATCCTCAGAAGCCACATTAAAAATATTAATTAATTAATTAATGGTATTGTGTCCAATCTACAACTAAAAAACTTTTTAAAAAAAGATGTGTTACGGGCTGGGGATGTGGCTCAAGCGGTAAGACGCTCGCCTGGCATGCGAGCGGCCCGGGTTCAATCCTCAGCACCACATACAAAGAAAGATGTTGTGTCCACCGAAAACTAAAATAATAAATATTTAAAAAATTCTCTCTCTCTCTCTCTTTCTCTCTCTTAAAAAAAAAAAAAAGATGTGTTACTGGGCTGGGATTGTGGCTTAGCGATAGAGCACTCACCTAGCGTATACAAAGCCCTGGGTTCAATCCTCAGCACCACATAAAAATAAATAAAATAAAGATATGTGTCCAGCTGCAACTAAAAAATAAAATATTAAAAAAAGATGTATAACTTAGTAAAAGAGACTTTGGGTGGTACTTCTCTGAGCTCTAATTAAGGAGACAATGTAACAGCCATTAATTCTTTATTAAGTACCCATCATCATTGAATGAGTAGTTCTGCTGGGTGCTTCACCAAAGACCAAAGAGAGAATAAAACTTGCTTTTCTGTAGTTCATACACACAAATACAACTGTTTACATCTAAGAAACGTAAGTGAACTCATGAAACTATTTTAAAATATAATCAAGATAATTCTATTATTGCAAACATGTCAAGGAATCCTAGCTTCCCTGTGATAGAAGTAAGATTCATTTTCTCTACATTCAAGTGCTTTAGATTGGATCTTGAATGTCCTCCTAGTCCCATGTATGGAAGGACTGATCCCCAGCCTATGACACTATGGGGAGGTGGTGGAACCTCTAAGCAGTAGGGCCTGCATAAGGAAGTTAGGTCACTGGGGGAGTGCCCTTGAAGGAGACATTGGAACCCTGGCCCTTCCTCTTTCTTTTACTTCCTAGTCACCATGAGGTGAACTGGCCTCCTCCATCATGTTCTTCTGCCATGATGTGTGCTGCCACAGTCTCCAGCACCAGGGTTAAGTGACCAGAGACTGAAACCTTTGAATTTGTGAGTCAAAAATTGACTTTCCTTCTTTAAGCTGATTTATCTCAAGTGTGTATTATAACAATGGAAAGCTAACAAGTCATTAGCAAAATACATTAATATGTACTTAGAATGTACATTTACCTGTACATTTGAATGTACTTCCACCATTCATTCATCCATTTACTCTTTCTTCAATCAAGTATTCACATGTTCCATGGACTGGGTATGAAATGGACATAAGGACACATCTGTGCCTGGAGAAAAGAGGCCCTGGAGATTAAGTTAAGTGGGGACTTGTGAATATATACACTCAGTCTCCCTATGAACTATATAAAGATATGTTTGTATAACCAAATGTCAAATATTTTCTCTGATATAAGGAGGCTGATTCATAGTGGGGTAGGGAGGGGGAGCATGGGAGGAATAGACAAACTCTAGATAGGGCAGAGGGGTGGAAGGGGGAGGGCGGGAGCATGGGGTTAGAAATGACGGTGGAATGTGATGGACATTATTATTCAGATCCATGTATAAAGACACGAACTGGTGTGAATATACTTGGTATACAACCAGAGATAGGAAATATTGTGCTCTATATGTGTAATAAGAATTGTAATGCCTTCCACTGTCTTATATAAATAAAAAATAATTTTTGCGTTTGTATAAATTTTTAAAGTTTATAATTGTAAGCTATAGCTTATATTAGCTTATATAAGCTTATATTCATATGAGTGCAATGCCCAAAGCATACATTTTTGGGCATTGGTTGGTGATTTTAAAACTAGCATAACAGAAGATTGAGAACTTGAGCTCAGGTTGTTATGAAAACAATTGTAGCTGCCCAGTGAAAACAGATGCCAGGAGGAACCACACCGAGGAGAGAGGAAGGACGTTGCGGGAAGCACAGCTTTATAATAACTCGAGGCACACCATCTAATGACATTATAATTCGGCTCTCATTTATCGGGGGATGTACCAGACAGCTTCAACTATCGTTTGTCTAGCATCCATTACGTATTGTCTTCTTTATAATAGTTAGCTTTGTGTATTGGACAATGAATAAGGTGGGGGGGGGCATCTAAAGCACTTGAGAAATAAACCTTAATGACAACAAACAATTTGTCAGACATTCTTTTCATTCAGCTGTAACATTTGGGTGCCATATAGTGAATTAAATGATCTAACCCATCCCATTCATCATCCACACCATAGAACAAACTGTTAAAGTCAAGCTTCTCTGGAAGATTACCTGACAGGTGATATATGAAGCCATGGGGGGAGGATGAGGTAACATTAAAGATGACAACTGATGTGTCAGTCTTCTAGGCCAATTGCTTTCATTGTACAATAGGAACACATATATTCTCGGCTAAGTGCTGGGGAATAACTTAACTACATTTGACTTGGTATAGACTGTGGACTTATATCCACAGTTATAAGGGACTGCAACACAAATACATGGAAACTAATTATTAAGGCCACTTTCTGTAGCATTTATTCATTCAACAAACACTCGACAAGCACTAGACTTGGGTCAGCACGATTCAAGAAGCTAAGTTTTTCTTTCAGAGGCTTATTGAGATACTAGGTCCTCTTCAGGATCAGCTAGCTAGTTAGCAGCGGACCAGGGGCTCAAGCAGAGTTCTTCTGATTGCAAAGCCGATAGTTGGAACAGCATAAGATGCTGCTTCTCAGCACCCATTGATGAACGGTTTGGCCTCTGCTCCAGTTAATCTCCATAGTCCTTCCAGCTGTCTCCTTCCATAGCAAAGCCTGCTCTCGCCTGGCAGGGCCTGGCTGAATTTATCTACTTGAATAGAAAATTTGATAGAAGGTCATCTGTATCTGAGCTGTAAACCTGCCCTTTAATTCTCACTTAATTTGGGGAAAGGACAGAGAAGACAGAATAAGTGGATGAATTCTGTTAAGCATTTAACAGAAGCAAAGATTTCAAGCATGAATTATCAAGGCTTGACTCTGCACGACTACTTTGGTGTTACTATTAAACTCCTTGGTAATCATTCAGACATATGCTTCCAGATTTGGGGAAATATGAAGAGTCCAAGGATGAGATACCTCCTTGTGAAGGAGTAAAATTTAAGATTTAAGGTAGATAACATAGACAAAGGAAGGCGCTCAGGGAAACTGGTATTTCCTGAATGCTTTGCTGTGCTGTAGATTCTGTGCCAGTCCCTTTTACAAATATTATTTAAATGTTTCTATTACAAAAATCTAATGGAATATTATTTTCTTCATTTGACTACAGAAATACAGTATGTGTAACTAATTTTCCTTAAGTCACCAGCTAGTTGGTGGTAGAGCTGAGGGTGAAGCCCAACTCTGTTTAATAGCAAGGCTCATTACGCATGGCGCGCTGCCTCCTGTCTACAATTTGTCTCCAAGTTCACTACCTCATCAATTACTTTGCAGGTACATGGAAACAGAGCTCCTTATCTCTCATTTAAGCTCTTCTCCCTCTCTGCTTCTTCATCACAATGAGGTTGTCCCTGCTGGTCTCTGCAGCTAACACTCCTGGAATAATATTTAACCCTTTATATACTTCAGCAGTGAAGACTTTCCCATCCTTCCCATGTGCTACCTTTCTCATGGGCAGAACTCCCCTGTCCCTAGACTGGCTTTACATAGCAGGTCTGATTCATTCTAGTTTTTTTTTTAAATATTATTTGGAAGCTGCCTTATATACAGAGAATACTAATTTTCAAAGGATTAAAATACCAAAAAATGTTCTCGATTCAATAATTATAGTAACATAATCTTTCATATCTGTATGTCAAGATGCTAACCACCATTGAAACCTACACTTCCTGCTATTTTTTCCTCCAGAAAAGTTTCCCTGATCTCACTATAGAACTTGAGAGTCTCCCCTCTCTTCTGACACATGTCACTCTACTCATGGTTGCAGAGCTATGTGGCAGCTACACAGTGGTGAGTGAACCAATCCCATCCTTACCCTTACGGAACTTAAAATCAAACAAGGAGGACAGATATTAACCCCAAGACCATATACCTTGTAAAGGTATAATTCCAGTTACTGTAAGTGCCTTGAAAGAAAATCCCCTGCTGTTATGCCCTGAATGGAGAAAAACAGAAATAGAGTGACAATGCATTTTTGTTTTGTTTTCGTTTTTACAGTTCTTAGTCAACTCGCTCTCCTCTCTAACCTAACACATTTTGCTCCTACTTATGAGGATATGCAAAGAACCCAACAGAAAAAGAAAGTTTATCTTTCTTATAAGTTTTCCACTCTACTATGCTAGTGAAGAAAAAAAGTTTGGGGAGAAAACCTGAACAATTTCAGATTTCACTGAGTCTGAGAGGACTGCCTCTCTCATCCCCAAGTCACTTAAAGATCCACTACTCAGAGAAATTCTAACTAGAAAAACACAGTGTCAGACTGAGCAAAGTCCTTAGAATTAATTGATCCAGAAGGCCTAGACTCTTGGATTTTTTAGGGCAGTGTAAGGTTTATGTGGACAGAGGGAGAGTTGCCAGGTTTTCGTTTTGCTGTGTGACCAAGTGAAGATGTCATATAAAATCTATCATCTATTTTCTTGTGATTTTGGAAATGAAAAGATGTTTGGAAACAAACAAACAAGAAAAAAAGGAAGAACATCATCATAGCAAAGGATAACCTTTCCTAAGCAACCAGAGAGCTACAACTTGATGGCAGTGTAGATACAGAAATAGTTACAGATGAAAAATGTTACAGCTGTACATATAAAGCATTCTTTATTTTCCTCATTTCACTTTAGACTTGTCAAAACCAGGAATTTAGAAACCTGTATCTTCTCTAAACCCTTTACAGGGACAATGACTGACTAAGGTTACAGATTAGTGACTATTGGGGCCTAAAGCCCAGTTGTTGGAGCCCACCCAGGGCTCTTTCTAATTACCCTGCTGCTTGGACTTCAAGAACATGACAGATTTGAGTGGGGGGTCAGGTGAATTTTGCTCTATATAGGATTAGAAATCACCTCAGGATCAAGGAGTATGTGGAAGGATAGGAAGAGAAGTGGGAGAAATATTCTAGGAGTGAATATAGGTATATTTTTAGTTCCTAAGAACATTGTTCTCTTTCTACTCTCTTCCTTCTCCCAGATCAACAACCTATGGGAAATGGATTATGAAAAAAGTTTGGAACAGTAAGTCTATAGTGGGGGTAATTTGTTGAACACCTAAGATGTGCTCAAAACTAGATGACGTGTTCTATATTTGATAATAGTATTTAATTATCATAATCCTTTGAGATAACTCTTGTCAGATAAGAAAAGTGAGGTTCAGGGAGAAGTTATCTGTTCAAGGTGGGCAGCTAGGATTCACATCTAACTCAGGTTCTGATATCTGTTAACTCTGCTGTCTCAAATATTGATATCAATAAAGTACATTTGTTGGGGGTCCTACTGTGTGCCAAGCTCTGGGTTTGGTGTTTTTAATCATTTATGTCATATGAAACAGACAACAACCTATTTATCATCTTTGGTTCACAGATAAGAAAACAGGTTGAAGATAAGTTAGGAAGTATAGGAGCCAGAAATCATGTGAAACAGAATGATTCCCATTGGCCCCTGCAGTGTATCTTCAAGAAGCTAAAAGAAAGTATACTTTGTATTTAATTTTGTTGTATCCAAAAGCAAATCAATAAGCCATATTTGAGCCACATTAGGATATTTTCCTAAGTGCTAGATTGAATCATATAAAATTGCCATTTTGTAGGTCAATAGTTGAATATCATGATTGTATATGGTTTGACCTAATATATATCATTAATTGTACAAATCAAGTATTTTCTGCTTATGCTTAACTTTGGCCAAAAATTTAGGACTATCAATTAATAAGGACAGTGACAGTGATAATTAGGAAAATATTTATAAGAACATTATCAATAACTACTTCCATCCTTTTGGTGGGGGGAAACTACTTGTACATATTGTTTTTTTATTGGGGATAAAAGCCACATAACATAAAATTTACCTTGTTGGTCATTTTTAAGTGTACAGTTCAGTAAGGCTAAGTACACTCACTCACATTTCTGTAAAACACACCTCCAGAACTTTTTATTTTGCAAAGTTGAAAATGTACTCATTACACAATGAGGAACCCCATGAGGGACTGACTGTGTGGTGTGTCAGGTCATAGGATTTTTCAAGAGAAGACAATCTGGAGTTTTGCATAAAATTTTCTAAGTTTTAACATTGAGTTTTATGTTAACAACGATAGCTTTACTAAGATATAAATCACATGCCATAAATTCACCCATTTAAAGTATACAGCATACTGCTTTTCAGTATATTTCCCATGTTGTATGACCATTCCCCCTACTAGTTCCAAATATTTCCATCATCCACAAAGGGGACTGCTACCTGGTAAACAGTTACTCCTCATTCTCCCTTTTTCCCAGCCCCTGGTATTCTTTTCTATGAATTTGACTACGTTAATGCTGTTCCTTTCTTCTTTCTCTACTTCCTCCTCCTCCACTTTTGTTGTTGTTGTTTGTTTGTTTTTTTCTCCCAGGACTAGAGTTTGAACCCAGGGCCTTACACATATTAGACAAGTGCTTTACTACTGAGCTGTACCCTTAGCCCTTGACTACTTTAAATACCTCATATTTGTACCATTTCCAGCATATAAATTTTATTTCATACTAATAAAACCTCTGAATATCAAGATAATTGGTATCATAGAGAATATTTTCCATAAATTAGATGGTATAATAGTGGTGGATTCCCAAACACACAAATAATGGAAGTGAGTAAATGCTTGCTGAAGGACTAGGTGAGTGGTGTGATGGGCTCCTTCCTTAGATGAAAAAAGCCCAAAACAAGATGAAGAAGTGTTAGAAAAAAATAATATGCTTAAAGTAGAGAAGGTTTCAGCTGGATTTTTCTAAGACCAAAAAAAAAAAAAAAAAAATTATAGAGACCACATACTATGTATGAGGTACACTGTACTAAAAAACAATGGATTCATTCCTGTATAAATGTAAAATATTTTTTAAAAACCTGGAAGGACAAAGGGCTTAATTGTAGGAACCACAGCATTTGGGAGAATGTTTTAAAATGGATTAAAGTGTTAGATGAGACATTATTTTGTATACTAGAGTTAGCACCCATATAAGAAAGTTTCACTTTAAGAAACTGAGAAGGCAAAATGAAATCCTTGGTTTGCAGCACTTACAAAACTATGACAATAGTTGGTAATAAGTCACACCCCAATTTTTGTTTTTAACAGGAAGATGACACTGGAAAGAACAGCTACACTAGAGACTCTCATTCCTAAAACAAGTGAAACAGAATGGAAGAATGACAATATGTGTCTGAAAGAGAGTCCCTATTTTTATTATTGAAATAAGATTCATTTTCAAACTGAAGTCTCATTTTTATAAAAGATTTTTTTTAATTTTAAAGGAAAATTGCACAATAATTAATTCTTTCTTGAATAAATTTAATAAAGTGATAGGAAGTTATATATAATATAGATTTTACAAGTATATTTCCATTCTAGAAACAAATGGTGAGATTTATAATAGGAAAAAATCAAGAATTAAAAGCATTTTCCCCTTTATTCCTTCCACTTTATGAACAAACGCCTTTATTATTAGTTCTCTTTTTTACATCAAAACTTACCCGCTAAAAACTTTTCTTCCAATGCATGAAACTTTTCATAAAGTTAACATATTAGGCCCCAATATATATAGTTTTCTTTTGCTTTGAACTTAAGTTTGAAGACAACCAAATCTTTGCTGTTGTGGAATCTGTGGAAATGCTAATGTCCAAATCTAAATTCATTGAGCTTTGACCTTCTGAGATTTGTCAACCACCCAGATGTCAAATAGTTCTTTTTCCTTTTTGAAAAAGAAATTTATTCAATTCAATGCAATGCAAATCATTCTGTCATCTTTCAAGGACAAAAGAATGAACAAATTATGGATATTAATTTTTACCTGCCCAAATTACTTTTTCACTACCCACAGTAATGCTTTAGAAAACATAGAGAATCACAGACTGGCTGTGCTGTGTGGACCCTTCAAGACAATCACTTCCACTCTCTTCATTTCACAAAGAAGCTAAGTGGCTTCTCCAGACATGACGAGGTAAGAGTGGTGGGCAAAATCCTCACAATTTTCTAGTAACCACCTAAGGCCTGACTTCTTCATGCTCTTACCCAGATTCTACAACATGTAAGATTCCAACTGAATAAAAAAATATTTCTTCTTTAAAGATTTTTTTTTTGAGAAAGAAAACTCTAGAATATTGAAGTAAAGTAATAGTGATTCCTACACCTTAAAACATCATTGTATTCAAAGAGGATCTGCAAACGTCTTTGTTAGCACATGGCAAGAGCCCTGGAGCCTTCGACCCAAACTTGTCCTGCAAAGCTAACTGATCATTTAACTTCTCTGTATCTCAGTCTGCAAAATGGGAATAATATCCATTCCGCTTAGCTGAGAAGACAGAGCCAGATAAGGGATGTAAAAGGATTCCTACTGCATGATCCAGGCATGGCTATAATTGATGCACAGACCTGCTTCAGTAGGTATGCCCTACTTGCACTAACAATAACGGACCCTGAGATACAGAGTAAGGGACCATGGAGCTCAAACCCAGGAAAACCCAGAAAAAAATAAAAGGCAAACCCACTATGAAGCATGGAATAAAAGGAAGAAACACATCCTGGCATATTTGATGCTGGGAAGAAATAATGTCATTTTGAAATTACAGGTAGATGCGTTTCCCCTCTCCCCACCCCCTCACACTCTTTTCTAGCACATTTTGGGGAGCTATGGAAAATGAATAGAAGAGACAAAAAAGTACTTTGCCCTGCAGGAATACAAAATTGTAAAAGCACAGACAGCACTACAGAGGCGCGCTGCCATTCACTCACAAAGAATTTTGTGCATGTAGATGGCTGATTAATTGCCGGCCTGCCTAGACGAAGCTGCAACAAGCCAGATACTGTCAGCATGCCATCGGTTACCATGGAAATGCACAAGGTTCCTGTTTCTGACAAACCCTTGAATACTGGATAGATTGTGCCATATGTAAATAAGGCAAATTAGTTTTCCTGTATCTTCCAGACAAGGTTAGACGAAAAGAAAATATATCTGTTTAAACATACTCTCTAACCTCTTAGATGTGACGAATGAGAAAGAAGGGCTTCTTTCTTAGGAAACTGAACTCAGACTGTTACAACTGAAAGGCACTTGGGGAAAATAACCAAAAAAATGTAAAACGCGTTGCCCATTTATAAGGAAGGACTTCAAAGTCAGCCATGCAAAGGTACATTTACCAGACTTTTGTTTTGTAACCAGAAGATGTACTTTGTGGCCTGTTCTTTTCAGAATTATGAAATATTCAATAGTTCTTTCTATAGCATTAGGTGAGAATTTTTTTTATTTTTGTCACATAATTTTTACTTATTGCACAGTCCCTGCGCTGACTCACAAATCAGCATAATAAATCAGATCAACAGAATTTTCAATGTTTAATTCCACAAACATGAATACTTACTTTGACATGACATTGGTTAGGGTTTCTTTTTTTTCCTTTTTATTTCTCCTTTTCTAGCAGGTTTTTTTTTTTTTTTGCTAGCACTAGCAGACTATAACTTCTTTGCATGTTGTAACAATAATTTATAATTAACTAAGTCTGATGTTATTTCAAGAAAATCTTATAATTATCATTAGGATGTTCTAAAGTACAAAGTGTCTCAAATTCCTTGTATAATTGATGACACAGGACTACTCCTCTGATGGCCATGTGCAATTATATATTTTTAAAGTTTAATCTGTTTACTTTAACAGTGTAAGTGCCTGAAAGAGCTGGGGTACATTTCATAATATGCATCTCTAAATAATTTTTAAATGAGAATTTCACAAAATAAAATGCTATATCATCTTTATTACCCCTCAATTTTATTTTTATTTGCACATGACAGTAGAATGCATTTTGACACATCGTACATAAATAGAGTATAACCTCAATTTTAAATATATACTTCTCCTCTGCTTTCTGTTCGACTCTCTATGGATAGTTGGATATGAAATTTTCATTCTTAAATCCACATGTTTATGTAATATTCAGGTAGGCCACAGCATGTGAACATCAATGGTGTCTATAATTATCCAAATTAACCCTTCTCTAAATTTATATTAGTGGTCTCTCCCCATTATGGGTAAAAGGTAAGAAAATTTAATTTTTTATTTTCTATCAAATGATCTGTATTTTAGATATGCTCAGAGTTCTAACTGGAGTAGAATACATGATATGTTATTCCACATTTTAGAGCTCAGAGGTGAACTCTAATTTATCTCTCCCTCACTTTAACATAGTCCTGTTATTAAATATTAGTCAAGCAAAAATGTAAAAAAGCACTTTCTATGTATTTTCCATTTTAAGCAAATAATATGCTATATAAAATTATTTAAAAATTGGCTTTTAGTGTTGTCCTGTTTAACCTTTTTTTTTTCAAAAAATACTCTTTGTATTCTTCAATATGAATATGACATTAATTGAATGGCTTTCATTCACATTTCTAAACAAATTTAAAATACCACCATGCTATGTTTATATAATAATAAAGAAGAAATAAAACTATCTGCATAATTCCAGCTAGAGCAAGAACTTATGCCTGAAATTAAGATGATTATTCTTTCTGTTTTTCATTTTATTTTACATATGAAGACTCACACTTTTTTGAATTCATCCCAGTACTTTTGCACTGAAACATGACCTATAGATGGTGTTTCATTTTTCCTTCTGTTTTTCCTCTTTAAAACATCATAATTAAAAGCACTGGGGTTTCTTGAATGGTTATGTACCAATATCCTCTTATTAAAAATCTTCCCATGTCCTTTAATTGTGAGCATGTTTATTTGAAGATTTAAATAGCAACTTATATCCTAGAAGCCAAATGTTTCACAGTGGAAAGTGGATAAACTTCTCTTTTTCAAGTGTTATTATAACACACAGGCCATCTTGCAAGTTATATAATCCATGTGTTATGTGTTCTAGGAGCATGTTAGCAACAATGAGATTGGTTTCATCCATGTTTCTAACTCTATACTTTAGAAGGCATGATTTGCAGAATGCACACCTTAAGCTGAAAAATAAATGAGAGTGTTTTTTGTTTGTTTTTGTTTTTGCCTTTTGCTTCAATATGGTAAAATAAGAGTATTGTGCTCTAGCACATCACTAGAATGGTTTTTTCTCCACATTTTTTTAAATTGGTGCATCATAGTTGTACATATTGATGGGATAGTCAATGAAAGAACAGATATGAACATTAGGAGGAAGATAAACACTTGTTGGGAGGAACATACACATTTACTATTTTTAAGTGGCAGCATCATACTTTCATATATTATATAAGAAAGAACGTTCATCGTTCATTTACTGAGCATTTACCATGTGCCAAGCCCATTATGAGGGTGAACAAGTAAGCTCCCTGCCTTGATGGAGCTTATCCCTTAGAAGGGGTAGAGATAAACCATGGAGGGGGACATCTTACTTCTAATCTTTGCTCCTTGAAGCCCTAGAATTCCTTTCACTTATATTATCTTTATGATATAAATCTCTTTATGGTTAGTCATTTCTGCATGCTTTCCTACTTTATTACCTTATATAGTTCTTATGAGCAGCAAGTGTGGTCTGGATCTTTCTACACTTTGTATCTTCTACCATACCCCACCATATTCAACATAGAGTAAGTTTTCCAATCACATTAAATAGTTAAATAGATAAATCCTGGTGACTTGAATTTTTAGTTAAGGTACATAATTCTGGAATTTTTAAAAGATTTTTAAAAAACACCTATAAATGAGAGCGCTGAAATGAATCATCTTTTAGGTTAAATTTTGTAATTCTGTAATATTCCTTAGTACTATCTGTCAGTAAACAAATTTACCATGCAATTCTACAGAAAATCAGAAAATTTTTTTCATCCTGAAAATTTTATTATTTTAAAAGAACATCTTTTTTTTTCTTTTTAAATTTTAACTTTTCTTAAGAGAATTTTAAAAACACAGTCATTTTATTGTTTTCACGGAAATTTATACCCAGGTCTGATATTTAAATCTTGGATGTCAGTATTTGCTTGTTACATGTGCAAAACCTGCAAGAAAATCATCCAAAAGAAAAAGAGTCAGTTTTTGAAGTCTTAAGTCAAATGAATAAAGTACGACAGAAGCAATAGTCTCTGTAACAGAAGATGAGAACTTCCTTCTAAATCCCACATCCACATGGCTGTCTGTCCCCAGCTCTTGGGGATCATGGCTAATTTATGAAAAACTGTACTATAAAGAAAATGACTCAGTGACCCATCCATAATTTAAATTTGTGACAAAATGTTTAAATGTTTCAAACAATGGTAAAACACTAGATACTTAACACTTAAAAGCAATTATGGAGCTCTTTTATTTTTTCTAATTTATTGGCTTCATTTTGCACCAGCCCAAGTGGACATTGGGGTTTGATTTTTCCTGAGTCACAGTACATAATTTTCTGATGGATGGTTTATTGGAAAAGTAGGAAAGTATCCATCAGAAAATTATGTACTGTGACTCAGGAAAAATCAAACCCCAATGTCCACTTGGGCTGGTNCCCTTTTTTTTTTTTTTTTGAGGATAGCCTGGCCAAAGTCTATGTACTGGATGCTAATGTGTATAATTGAAAAAATCAGGAATTCAAGGTCTTACTCAAGATTTTCATCTATCATGGGAAATCCTTCATTCATTTTCTTATCAGCACAATGACAGCCCCAATCTCCATATATCAACATTTAAAAATAAAACTTCAAATTATTTTCTTGTTGACATTTATGTAACCTATATCTCGGTAGACACAAAAAGAAGAGATTTTAGTGCACAATAGTTATCAATAGGTCCCCTCCGCTTATCCCCCAATCTCAGTTAAACATGTATTATTTGACTGATTTCTTTAAAAGGCAGAAAGGGGAAATAAACGAATGTCAGCTGTTTCATCATTTGCTAAAAACAAAGACTGAAGAGTGAAAAATACATTTAGTTAACTGACTGTTGAGTTTATATAAATTCAACTAAGAAGCCCCCTAAAAGACTGGATGGATTTTACAAGGAGTCAAGTGTTAATCTCAAACATACAGAATTGAAATAAAATTATTTGATGAAAGTGAAAGAACGAAATGCTAGCTAAAACAAAGACCCAGGGTATAATAAGAAGAAAATAATACTAAAACCCTTTTTCTCCTATAAAAAGAAACTTATGTGCAAATGTAGATGCCACTTTCAATTAAATAAAATGTTTCCTGTTATATTTAGTTGAATTCTGCACATTGCTTCAGATTGAAATTCATGTTAAAACCTAAAATTGATTTGTTCCGTGTAAATCACATTTAAAAGTTTTTCAGCTAAAGATATTATCAGTAAATCTATTAACTTGAGTACAAACTCTTTTTTCAGATCTCCAAAACCACTAAGTCTTTGACAATATTAGATTCTTTCTCTTTATGTAAATGATAAAAAACAAAGAAATACATTTTTTTTACATTTTAAAGCAATGCAAAATCAATTCAAAAAATTTAAGAAATATATATTTATTATTCTTCTGTATTAGAAGGAACTTTCTTCCCTTCCTCTGTTTGCCCTTGAGTCACATCCCAGGAAGAGTTGATTGGGTAGGTAGATTTTGTCAAATAGTTGCTTAATTGAACATTTTCTACATAAATATACTGGTCTATTTTAGTGGAAATAAACATTTTTAACTCTTGGCTCTAGAAATACTCTGAAATTGTTAACTTCATTAAAAAACCAAATGTTTTGTCTCCTTTCTCGCTATGTGGAATGTGAATACATATACATGTGTATGTGTATAAACACAGATATATAGATATATATGTACGTGTGTGTGTGTGTGTGTGTGTGTGTGTGTAATGAATATAACACTCTACCCCAAAGTTAACTCACAGGGAAAGCTTATTTTAGTTTATTAATTACATATGTTATTTACTGGTTAACAGAACATTTGAATCAGAATCTGTACCCATTACATTATCTTTTTTTTTCTCTTGGGGTACCTAAAAATCCCTTTGTTTAAGTTTCTTATTGGTAGTCCTGCTGCCCTGGTTATGTTCATCACTTTGGGCCCACTCATTTCTGAATAACTGGGGTGTCCTCTCAGCATATGATACCTACATTGAAACCTGTGAAGCATATTAGAAAAGAATTAACCTCTTTCTCGGCCCATAGTGTAAAATAAGTGCATAATTAGTAGGATTTATATTTTGATAAACATATCAAAAATACCCCAGCATTCCCAGAAATTCATACTTTAATATCTTCCCTTTCAAATTATTCATCAGAGATCTACAAAACTAAAAATAGCATTACAACTATCAATTCTGTCAAAAATGGAAGTGTGTGATATTTAAACACTCAGACTTCATTAGAGGTGGCCTTGCAGGCACGTTATAGTTGTAAAGATATTTGGATAGTGAACACTTTCAAACAAAATTCTCAGCAAAATGCAGGCATTTCAATATTTTAACATCTATATCTTAAAATATTTTCCAATGCATCAACTCATGACCTTTGATGACAGAGCTCTGCTGGGTATTAGACTGGGCAACCCACTCACAGCAAGGTTCAAATTTGTAGAAGGGCTTTCCACTCTATTAATTTATTTACCTCTCAAGACATTCCTCAGAAGTAATTATAAATTATCCCAACCCATTGAGACACATTAAATCTGTGACTATTATCAAAATTCTACTATATATAATCAAGAAATAATTATACTTTATATACTTAAAAATCCATGGAGACATTTCTAGATATTGTGTAGTATAGTGGGTATTTCTTATTCAAAAGTTAGATACAAGTAAAAGATTTATAGACAAAAAAATAATAAAGACAGTCCTTCATTTGCCTATACCAATATATGTATTATTTCAACAGCTTTAATCTAAATCTACTACTATCAAATGCAGGTGTTCTCCATCTTAGTTTGGTTTCAACCAGCATCATGCTCTCGAAGGCCATGCTTATTACGATGTTCTCGGTAAATAGCTTAGTCTTCATTAGCCAATACTGGGTTGTATAAAAATTTCATTGTTTGTGTTGTAGTATCATTTTTCTAAACAAGAGTATCATGTAGTCTGGAAGGCATAAAAGTGAATTCCAGGGGCTGGAGTTGTAGCTCAGTGTTAGAGCGCTTGCCTTGCATGTATAAAGCACTGGGTTCATCCTCAGCCCCACATATAAATAAATAAAGGTATTGTGTCCATTTACAACTAATATATATATATATATATATATATATATATATATATATATATATATATCTCAACTAATATATATATAAAACAACTATATTACAACTAATATATATATATATATATATATATACTAATATATATATTAAAAAAAACAAAAGTGAATCCTAAACAGGAAAACATCTTACAAGCAACACAGTTAAATATTCACCATACCTTTTCCATATTGTGCAAGCTATACCTATTGATCATTTTTTTTCTTTCATTTTCTCCCTCCTTTCCTTCATCCCTTCCTCTCTGTGTCACTGAGCACATCTCTCTATCACAACCTCTCCATACCTGAACCCAGATCTATATCCCACACTGTTAGGAGTAATAATAAGATAGATTCAATTCCAGACTCTACCATTTCATTGTTGTATGACTAGTAAATTACCTGAAACTTCTAAACTTTGGTATTCTTATCTGTAAAATGGAGCTAATGATAATATTTGTCTCATCTATTTCATAGAATTACTGAGGAAGAATCTTAAAAAATATATATGAAGGGGATGCAGCTCAGTGGTTGAGCACTTGCCTATCATGCGGAAGCCCTGGGTTCAATCACCAGTACTGCAAAAACAAACAAAAAACGTATATGACAGTTTATTTTGAAAGTATAGCTATATGAACATAATACAAACACATGGAGTTGTGTTGAAATTGAAGAACTCAGAGTAACATTTAGATCCTTTTATATTTATTAATAAAGTCCAATCATACATGGCTTTACCCAAATATATATACATAAAAATAAATTATTATAAGTACATATATATTTGGGTGTTTGTATGCATCTATATATTTGTTTAACAAATATCTATTTATTGACTATAATAATATTATTTGATAATAACTAAAAATAGTTTGCACTTAAAAAAATAAATTAGAAAAGTGTTCTTCATTTTTCTCTTTCCACATTTTTTATTGGTGCATTTAGTTGTACATAATGATTGAACTTGTTACATATTGATACTTGCACACAATATAATAATATAACATGGCCAATATCACCAAATTAGAAAAATTTCAAAGAAATATATTTCTTAGAATCTGCTGAGTCACTATTTGTTATGAGATTATTTTTTATCCTTTGCATAATATTATACCAACTATGTGTGATTCTTAGGAAACTCCAGAGACTCATTAATTTATTAATGATTTTTGTCCTTAACCATTGTATTGAAAGTCTAATATGCATGTTTAAGTGATAATGATTTTAAAATTTATTCTAGTGCTATGCTTGAGATTTTAAAGTTGCTTCCACTTTGATATCACCAGCCCCCCCCCCTTTTTTTTTTGCAGTGCTGGGGATTGAACCCAGGGCTTTGTGCATGTAAGGCAAGCACTCTACCAAGCATTTCTTGATCACTTCTTGTCATGAACTAAAATAACATCCAAAATATTTCATCCACAGTTTCACTTCAGTCCTTGTCACCCTTGACTTCAGCTGACCCTGCACTCAGACAGTGGCAGTACTTTTATTATTAGTTATTTTCCCTCCATAATGTACTACTTAATTACCAATCTGACATTCAGAGCACTTTTACCCAGATGCAATGAAGTGCTTTACAACAAACAGAAGCAAAGGCATCAGTTACTGCTTACAGTAAACTCAGGAAGTTACAGACAACTTCAGAGATTTGATCCACTTTTCCCTGGCTAGGTATGTGGGCATGTGCACGTACAGACCTGGGTATGTACGTGAGTATGTTTTGCCATGGAAGCATATACTGCAAAGTATACCTCCAAAACTCGGTATTGGAGTAGCATTTCCACAATCCCCCCAAGAGCAAAGTGAAGGATATAAAACATGAGTCAAATGTTAGCCAAGGAATGTTCTGCTTTACCTAATAGGTAGGTATAATGGCACTTATCTTTTAAAAACCTGTGGATTTCTTTTCTTCTTGTTGAATTTATGACCATGCTGTACATGTGAGAAGCAGCCTTAGTTTCTTTATTAAAACTAATTTTAACTTCATGAGACTATATCCAATCATTTAGCTTCCATTCCTGTGAGCTCAAAAAAAGAGTAAGAAAATACATTTTTCATTTGAGGCTTTAAGTAAAAATAAATCTATCTGACCATTTTTTTCCAGCTTTTGCTTATATGCCTCTATGCTTAATATTTTCCCTTTAAGAATCAGTGATCCAGTTGAGTCTTGATTTCAACTTAAGGCCATCCATTAGAATAAGTTAAGAGCCTGAAAAGGGTCAGCCTTTCCTGTCTCTATTAGCCCAGTCAGCTTTCGTCTCTAATGGAATCCTTTCGATAATTATTTCATACTTCTGGCAAATCTTGATGGACTCCATTCACCTCAATGCTACCTCTGCAGATCATTCAAAAGCTTCTATTAGGACTCTAAGAGAAACCTCCTTTTTGCTTTATACCCAAAGAAAGGAAGTAAAAATCTAAACTTCAAGAGGGGCCATGCTTTTCAGTGTAATCACAATACTTTCCAGTCTGAACAAGAAGCATCAGCTATTCTTTCTCTTTTGAAAGCATTTTGACCAGGTAGAAGGACTTTAAGCATATACACAGGACATGCATATCTTGATCCCATTCAAAAGCCACTGAAAATATTTTCATACTTATTTGCATATGGCTTTTTGACTATTAATGTTTAGGGAATATTAGTTTTATTTCTCTTTCAATGACAGTGCTTTTCAGTGGAAAAAAAAAAAAAAGAAACATCTGACCAGTGACTTTAATGAATGATAGTTAACTGGTAAGGGAAAGCAAAAATATTAGATTAGATTTGGATCACCTACTTATTTTTGGAATATATCATATATACCTCTTCTAATACAGATTTCCTTCCTAATTGTATTTTGCCTAGTTACTTATAAATATCACTTTAGTTCCTTAAGCAGAAACCAGCTGGATGACAGATGAAAGCTGGTTGAAGATTAAAAATGAGCTGTGGGCTTTACACAGAGCAGCTAATAGTCACTTGAGGAATCGAGTGCTGAATGTATTAGATGATTCCTTCTGCCACTTCTTTATTAGACATACTCTAAATGGAACTCTGCAGGCCTCTTGAGGCAGGGTGGGTTCTTTTAAACCCAGAAAGATCTATCTATTGCAGAGAGAGGGAGGGAGAGTCAGGCTCTCTTTGGGTGTCTAGTTATGGTGAAGGGGAAGCGAACCAGCCAACACGTACTCCGTATCTTTTACCCCAACACTTTCTACAAAAGGTCTAAGGTAGCTCTTGAACACAGGCAATGTGAGCTATGCCACATGCCAGAGAAAGGCAAGGCAAGAGAGAACAAAGACTGGACAACAGTAAAGCTAAGGTGAAATTCACACATAAAATGCATAACCTAGTTTACCAGAGTCAACAAGTGGGCTGACTCAGGCCACAGGCTAAGGGAGAAGCATGATCAGGTACAAGGTTTACACTATGGATAAGGTTGAGGAAAGGGAAGCCTTCTTTAATAAAATGCCTACTGTGTAACAAATATTGTCATATGGACAAGTATTATTATTAGTTACATTTTACAGGTAAGGAAACAAGTGCTGGGTGGTTGAATGACTTTCACTCAAGTCAAAATGCCTGGTTTGAATCATGGCTAGGATTCACATTCACTTGGTTCTGACACCAAAACTCAGGGAAGGGAAACAATTATCATTCTGGAAACCGTTTCCCAGGCTTAAACACATTACTGAACAAAAGTAGAGAGACAGAAAATTCAGTGGATGAGGTTGTAAATTAACAAAAATACAGAATAGTTTAAATAAATAAGATTTTTACCTAATTTTCTGTATATGTAAGTTATATTATTACATTGTTATTTTGTTTCTGATTTTTATCACCATTATTTTTCTTGTTAATCCATAGTTTCATAAATATTTCAATTATATTCTTGTTTTCCTATTTTTCCTACCATTATTTTTTTCATGTTAATCCACTGTTTCATAATTTTGGGGGGAAAGCCTATATACCTAATATATGCATATATCCTCTAGAATAAATATGAGATTTGGGTATTTTTCAGGATACACAAAAGGGAATATTCTGAGGCTAGTTTAAAAATATTAATAAATTCATTGATTGAAGTCACACATTCATAAATCCAGTTTTTCCTTAAGCTTCTAAGTTTGACTTCAAATCTTATTCTATTTATATATCTTAATCACTTTTAAAAGCATTTAACAACTTAAACTAAATTTCCTCAAACTTAATGCTGCATAACATATAACATATGGTAAATGCAAAATTAATAGTTCAAATACTTCAATTGTTTAGTAAATCTTCTCTAATACTTAAATAACTTTTTGAATCTATTACATTAAAATTCTAATAAGATGAATTTAAGTTCTCTTAAGCATCCAGTAATATTTATGATCTTAACAAAATTCTCTTTTACTTTTAAGTTTATAACTTTAAACTGTTTTATCAATTATATTTTAAATGAGAAATGGAAAGTAATCTGTTGGATGCACTTGAGTGGTCAACAAAATTTTAATATCACAAATTAGCTTAATATTATAAATGTTAAATGCAATATTTCTAATTTTATAGAAAAACACTAACGCTATGAGTTAAATTTATTAGATTAAAACTATCTATAAATTGAATCTTCAATCTTAATAAATTTAAGTCTAGATCTTGGCTAAATCTAAGTTGCAAGATACTTTGCCCTTGAGACACAATTATACCACCTCAAATGAATTCAGCATTTCCTCCAGCATTATAATTAGGACTTGATATTTCAAATTAGAGAGATCTATTTAAAATTGTATGTACATGGTTGTAGAATAATTGTTATGGACTTCTAAAAATTTTAAATAATTATGAACTATTGGAAATTACAAAGATGGTGAAGTTCAGTTTACCCTTCTCCCAGCTTCCCCCAGTGGTTACATTTTTTATAAATGTAGTATGTGCAGTATGAAAATCAGGAAACTGACATTTGTACACTACTATGAAACACATTACAGGATTTGTTCAGAATTCAGAGGATTTTACCTGTATGTTTGTTTCTTTGTGCAGTTCCAGGCAGTTTTATATCATGTACAGATTTGCATAATCATCACCACAATTCAGATACAAAACTAGTCCATCCCCACAAAGACCCCTGGTGCTCCCCCCTTATAGTCATCCCCACTCCACTTCTCACAATTCCATCTTTAACCCTTGGCAACCATTAATCAGCTTTCCATTTCTGTATAATTCATTCTATAATTGTGTCATTTTGCAAATCTTACATAAGTGGAATCATGCATGTGTAACCTTTTAAGATTGACTTTTTTTCACTCATCATAATTCCCTTGAGATCCATCTACATTATGGTATGTACCATGGTCCATTCTTTAGATGTTTGAGTTGTATTCCATGGTATGGATAGACAACAGTTTCCTTAACTATTTTGTCTGTTGAAGGAAACTGGGGTCATTTCCAGTTTTTAACTATTACAAACAAAGCTGCTCTGAAAAAGCATGTGAAGGATTTTGGGTGGACATAAGTTTTCATTTCTCCATGATAAATGCCTGGGGATGTGATTGCTGTGTTGTGTAGTAATTACATATTTAAGATTTTATTTAGAAACAGCCAGATTTTCTTCCAGAGCAACTTTTTATATTCCTACCTACAATGTAAGAATGAGCTCCCCCAAGTCCTCACCAACATTTGTACTATCATCAGTTTTAATTGATGATAAAAAAAGTGTGTAGGAATATATTGTGGTTTTAGTTTGCATTTCCTTAATGGCTAATGATGTTAAACACCTTTTCATGTATTTATTTGTTATCTCCATTCTCTCTTTGATAAAGTGTTGTTGTTTATTTTTTTGCAGGTCTTTTGCTCATTTTCTAATTTGATTTTTTAAAAATTCTTTGTTTCTTTCAGAGCTTTGAGAATTCTTTATGTATTTTACATTCCAGTCCTTTGTGAGATGTATAATTTGCAAATGCTCTTGGCCTGTATGTTGTCCTTTTACCTCATAACTGGATATATTGAGGAACAAAGGTTTTTTAATTTTGACAAAGCCCAAATTATCAATTTTTTCCTTATGGATCATCCTTACTATTTCATATACAAGGACACTCTATGTAGCGATAAGATTTTGTGTTTTTTTCTACATATTTTCTAGTTTCACATCTCACATATAAATTTGATCCATTATGAAATAATTTTTGTATAAAGTGTGAGATTTATGTCAATATCTATTTTTATCTATTTTATTTTATTCTTTGCCCATGGCTGTACAATTGCTCTAGCGCTCTGTGTTGAAAAGATTATTCTTCCATTGATTTGTTTTTTACCTTTGTAAAAATCAGTCATATTTGTGTGAGTCTATTTCTGGGTACCCTATTCTATACACACTTTTTGTTTAGTTAAAAGTATACCATGAACTTGTTTCTACTAACATTTTAAATGGATTTTAACTAGTATATTTTCTTAGCATCTCTGGAAGTAAAGTGTCACATAAAGGACACATATTTTTAGAAAATGAGCTCCTTTGGATAATGGTTAGGGCTCAAACTATTTTTATTTTTTGATATTGAGGATTGAACCCAGGGGTGTTCTACCACTGAGCTATGCCTAGCCCTTTCTATTTGAGACAGGGTCTCATGACTTTACCGAGCTGGCCTTGAACTTTCCATCTTCCTGACTCACCTCTCGAGTCCCTCAGATTACAGTTGTGATCTACTGAGCCTGGCCTCAAACTTCATATAAAATGTATGATTTGGTAGGGTATGTTTTCTCAGGGTGGCGGGGGCAGGTAATATATGGGAACTCTCTGTACCTGCCTTTTAGTTTTTCTGTGAAACTCAAACTGCTCTAAAAATAAATTATATTTAAAAACAACAAAAATAAATAAATAAATAAAATCTGTGCTTTAAAATACCTTTACATAAAATAAATATGGGTGTAAAGAGATAACAGATGCATAGAGTAGGATAGCCAGGAAGAGATTCATTGCTATTGATACAAGATTTATTGATTTTCGTGTTTGTTGAAAAATCAATGGATGAATCAGATTTCTGAGTGGTCTGCTCTAGGACAAAAGGGACTGCTTCCAAAAATCTGTGACATACTACTATAGAATTGCTTAAATGCCCAGACATTCCACAGAGAGAGAGCAGAACAAATGTGCCTCAGCAAGTTCAATTTGAAAACAGATTGAGAAAAGCTCATAATCTATGGTCAATATTTTTATTCAAAGAGTATTTATCTAGCCTAACATGGGGCATATGCCCAATATTAATAAAATGAAGGATGTGGTAAGACATATGAGAGAGTCACAGAGTTCAACAGGAAAAGAGAGAGAAGAAGATGAATCTTATAACTTTGTGTATCTAGAAAAGTCCCTANGAGGAGGAGGAGGAGGAGGAGGAGTAAGAGGAACAGAGGAAGTGGAAGTATTTAACAACAACACTCTCCCATTCTAACATATAAACACATCATCTTGGGATCCTGTTAAAATGCAGCTTTTGATTCTGACTCAGGAGTCTAGGGTGAGGGCTGAGATTCTGAATTTCTAAGCCAACACAGCTGATGCACAGGATCTGACAGCTGTCTCTCTGCCTAAGCCCTTTCTCTTGCTCTCTCTCTTCCAGGCTCATTTTAAAGTTTGAGTATTAGTGGAATTCAAGCCCTAATTGTCATGACACTGATTTCAGGGATATTTCATTAATGACAACAGTTATGATTCCTACCACATATTCCAGATTCTTTACAATTTCATAACAAGCCTTATAAAGATAAGGTGCAGAAGTTAGTTTATTTCTTATCCTCCATCACAGACAGTTGGTGCCTGACAGGAGGCTATACCTGTACTTTCATAACTATATCACAGCCTTTTGCTAGTTGTATTTGTGTATTTCTAGAATTTTGTGTATTTCTAGAATTTTCTCCCAAAACAGCTTTCTAAATTTTTGTTTTTCACCTATTTCCTTAATGACTTTTCTCACATGTATGAATTGTTTTCTTGGTATGGGGCCATACCTATGAATTAATTACCTGTGTTACTTTTTAATGAATTTTCCATTGACTCCACTTACTTTGTCTTTTATTTAAATACATTAGAATTAAAAAAAGCTTCATGTCATTCCTATGATCAGAAAATTGGGATCATTTATCATAATTAGACAGTAAATGTAAGATAAATAACAATTGAAATTTTAAAATAGTGCCTCAGGTACCATCACTACATATACCCCTGAGTATATTTATCACTTTGGAAAAAGCTGCTCTGGGGAATGTAAGGACCCCTGGGCAGACATCTGTTTTTATTTCTCTATTTCCAACATTTTTCTAGCATCTTGGTCTTCCTTAATATTAAATTAGTGAAGAATAAATTTGCTCCACAGATGTTAATATGGATAGGAAATGCTTTTGTGGCAAGGATGATTTTTTTACTTTTTATTATAACATTTGAGCCAGACCTTTTATTTTTGAGTGGTAATTGGACAAAGGGCAAAGACATGTAAGAACATTCCAAATGTCCTCTACCCAGATGCACGAGGGGAAAATTCATAGCAAGTTCAGGGAAAATCTTGAATGTATCAATTTGTCAGAGACAGATGTAATAGTGCTTAATGGGTTACCTCTTCCAAGGACAGAGGTCTCTACCACCTGAGCAGCGGCTAATGATGGGAATTCCTAGCCCAGAGGGAAATTATGTGGGGTGTATATTCTTGGGTGGGGATTTGGGGGAGGATTTCAACACCCCTCAAATCATATTACTAGGCAGTTACCACAGGGAGGTTCAGGAAGGAGCTTCTTAGAGCAGCCATCAAATGAAAATGACACAAACCAGTGACCTGGACACAGAGGAAGACATTAACTGGCATTTGGAAATCTCAACACTAAGGCATTCCCAGGTTGTTCTCAGGAATGTAAGTTTTGATCAAATCCAAATGTCTATGTTAACCTCAAGAACATAATCTTCCCACTATGAAATTGTCTCTGAATACATTAAACTGATTCTACATTCCCATTTGGCCAAGCTGCCATTTGAGCTATAACTCCTTAGAAGGTTTATAACAATGAAATGTGCAATAAGTTGGTTTAATAACTGCTTTTCCATCTTGGTTGTGTTCTTAAAGGCATTCTCATACAGAACTAAGCAGTAGTCTTCCTGATTATGTCGGTTACTTCTCAGATGAAGCAATTTTCTTTCACACTGAAGGCACACCATGTGAAGTTTTGTTTGCTTCATGCACAGCCCTTGGTATTCACAATGGCCTCATGTGCCTTCAGCTGAGTATGGAACAGTCAAGGTCTGTTGTTATAATAAATGATGCATAATAATGGTGGGGAGACTTCATTAAGAATACATAATTTTTTCCCAGAAGGCACAGGAGAAAATTAAATATTATAAGGGAAAAATTTAAACCAGGGAGATGTATTTGATGAAGACATGGGGGCTATTAAATGGAAACGGAGTGCAAAGGAACTTTCTCATGCTGCAAGAGGGCCTTAGTGTCTGAAACAGTGAGGCTTAGATGCCTCTAATTCCCCTAATTCAGTGATAACATCCCCTTCTGCACACACGATTACAGAAGGAGCTCGGGTACCCAATGAGTCAAGTGTTTGCAGATGCATCAGAATTAGCCACCATTTAAGAAATCCACCATCTTTCAGAATGAATTTCCCACATGTCACAATAAGTTCAATTGAAAAGACAAGAAAGAGATTTTATGTTACTTCTTTGCTATACACATCCTCCCACCTGTATGTTGGATGTTTCAAACTACCAAATGCTGAGGAAATTTACCCAGGCATATTATTAATGACAGCCTACCACCACAAGAACACAAATAGGCAAGATTTGGAGCACTTCAAAACTGCCTAATTTACAATTGCTTGAGTGTAGTTAATCAATATTTATTTGCTTTTTCTAAGAGATGAAAAAAGCATATTATGGTTCTGATTTCATCATTTATGTGTTAAGAAAGAGCACAAAGGCAGTGTCGAAGTTCCCACAACACACTGTGGAGGCAGAAATATCTGGATTGTGAATACATATGAACTCTCACCTTGGACAAATTACCCAGTATCTAAGCCACAGTTTCCTCAGCTATAAAATGGTGATAAAATTAGTACCCAACTCACAGAGTATATATGAAGTAGCACAGGGTATATGAAGTTGCACAGCCCATAATACTTAGCAAGGTTTTAAAAATTTTTGAACATGAGTGATAAATGGCACCTATATTTCTGTCACTGTTCATTATTGCAGCACCTAGGACAGTGTCTTCCCTACCCAAAGGGAATGATAATTTGAGCTCCACCATTACTGAGTTTTCAAAAAATCTAAAATCTTTTAAAATAATTCATCTCTCAATTATATTGGCAATACATTCAAGATAATATGAATTTAATTCTTTGTTTATTTAAAGATAGGTCAATATGACAAGGGCAAACAAAACAGGTGCCTATGCTGAATTCAGCCCAAGGACCATCAGTTGATAATCTTTGAGGATTTTAAAATAAAATGAACCCAATACATCTCTAAAAAGTCACTGAAATATGCTTGAACCTAACAGCAGAGAAGTATGTGATTATGCTTTTCTTCCTCACTACTTCTGAGTTTGTTAGAATTTATTTCTTTTCTATATTTCCTTTCATCTATATTCACCTATCCTTCCATCATCCATCTGTCCATCAAAGCCCAATAATGAATTACAGGGAGTTAAGGAGGATTCAAAGGTGTGAATGACAGAGTTCCTCAGCTCAAAGAACTCCCAGTGTCTGAGTGGTGTTAGCGGCAGTGATACAAATAAATGCCCAACAGAGATCGGTAGGGGAAAGGAGGATGAAAACAGAGTAAGTGTGATAACAATAGCAGAAGTGGCATTAGAGAGGTACAAACAAACCTTTCCAGTTAGAGGATGCCTCTCCCCACCTCTTCCCTTTCTCCACTCTAGTTCGAGGTGTCTGATCTACTCGCTGGCCCTCCATCAGTCATTATCCATAAACTCTTTCCAACAGGAACCAGGCTGCATGCTATAGTGCTTTCCATTCTTTGTAGAAGAAAGAAAATAATTGAAAAACGGTGTCCAATTCCAATAGTCATAATCCTAGTTCTCCACAATCTTTAGGCAAATTTTCCATCAACTTCCTTAACTAGATTTCTAAGTTTGGGGCATCTATTAAAAGTTAATAACATTTAAATATGTATTTGTTTTTCATTTATATCTTAGTGTGAGGAATTAGCAAAAAAAATCATTAAAAGGAAAATCTGACAAGTTGGGTACAGATCTGACTTCAGCTATTGCATTCCTTTTGACTCTGTGTGTGATATCTATCTATCTATCTATCTATCTATCTATCTATCTATCTATCTATCATCTGAGGAGTACCAAAATCCTAAGACCTTTGGAATTGCTGACGTGATAAAAATACCATTTACATGCTACAGATGACTGGTGGCCAGAGAGGGTGGCTAGACAGCTTTAGGATGAGGACTAGTCACCAGAAGGCACGGTTAGAGGATTCAGCCATACTGTGACCCCACTCCAACTCCTGACCTCCAGATGAAGGACAGGAGGTTGAAACTGAATTGACCACCAAGGATTGGTTGATCACCAGTGACCAAGGATTTAAATAATTATGCCTATGTAATGAAACCTCCACATAAAAATTCCTAAATAATGAGATCTTCTGAGTTGGAGATCTTCTGGGTTGGTGAATGCAACCATGTCCCAGGAGGGTGATGAATCCCAAGTCCACTTTGGACACTTCCAGACCTCACCCTAATCACCTCTTCCTCTGGCTGATTATCTGTATCCTTTATAGTATCCTTTATAAGAAATTAGTTAGTATATAAAGTACTTCCTCAAGTTCTTTTATCCATTTTAGCAATGTACTGAACTGAGGAGTGGGGCGTCACAGGAACACCCAATTTATAGTCAGTAAATGTAGAAATGTGGAATTGAGACTGGTATCTGAAGTGAGGTCTTTGTAGGACTGAGTCCTTAAACCTGTGGAGTCTGAAAGCAAGCATGGGTAGTTAATGTCAGAATTTAGTTAGATTATAGGATACCTAGCTGGTGTAAAGCCCCACATACTTGGAGTGAGGATAATTGTAAGCAAAAACTGATCCTACTCTGGGTATGACTTCATGGAAGGGTGAAGTCAGGCATTGATGGAAACAACCTCTACAATTTTTTCAAGCATATAACCAACCATGTTTCATGACTCTGGACTCATGTACAAAGTTGTATTCATATTCAACAGGTTACATTAACAGCAGCCTAAGCACTGTTTATCCACCAGGCAGTGCAAAGGCCCTGAGAAGAATAAGAGGTACCGAAACCCCTGGCATCCAGGTGCTTGGGGTGATGTCCTTCCTTTATATCCATGTAGCCTTCCTACTCTACAAAACATTTTCTCACCCATTATATCATTTGATCGTTTAACTGGAAAGAAAATCAATGCCAAGAGAGGTAAAGAGAATTGTTCAAGGTTTCACAGCTTATCAGTGGTGGGACCTGACCTACAATCTTTCCCCCAAGTTCTTTACTTCCAGTTAGGAGAGTAAGTAAAAATCACAACCATCATGTGAGTGGTAGGCACCACCTTTGCCACCACAAGTACCATGTTGGAGCACTCACAATATGCTAGGAACCATGCTGAGAATAGTATAATATTCATAATCTTGTTTCATCTTCTCTAAGCTCTATGGTGATAGGTACCTGCTAAGTATGGATCCTTAATAACCCCCAAAGGCCCACGTATTGAAGGCTTGGTCTGAGCCTGTGGTGTTATTGGGAGGTGGAACCTCCTCGGGGAAGGAAGTTAGGTCATTGAAGGTGTGCCCTTGAAGGGGATAATAGGGACGATGGCCCTTTCCTGTCTCTTTTGCTTTCTGGCCATGATGAGGTGAGCAGGCCTCCTCTACCACACTCCAGCCACACTACACTGAGCTACCACAGCTCCAAAGCCATATGACCAGGTGACCATGGATTGAAACTTCTTAAAGTGAGTGAAAAGGAAACCTTCCTCCTTATAAGTTGATTATTTCAGTTATTTTGTCACAGTGACAAAAAACTGACTACAATAGTGATATTATCTCCATTTTACAGAGAGATTGAGGCTTAGATTACAGAGAGATTAAGGCTTAAGTACCTTATCTAAGGTCATGGAGACAATGCTAAAATGGGGATTTAAAAACACTTCTGAAAAAAAGTCTTCTACAGGTAATGTCAATAAGATGGCAGAACAAGTGGTCCCTAGCTCACATCCCAGGCACAAACTATCATCTATAAGCCATCCACGGAGAAGAGGGGAGTGTCTATGGGGAGTTTGGGGACCCAGATAGGAAGTTTCAAAACCTGGATGAAGCCTGTGACCTAGGAAAGTGGCTTTGAGAAAACAAGCTCACACCTCAATTATAGCTTGCCATATGTGATCCCAGACATTTATTGAAAGCCACTCTTTCCCCTATGGACCCAGTTCTAGTCTCACATGGCCACAGTTCATCCTAAAATCAGCCTCACCTGCCAAAAGACCCACAAACATCCATACCTGTCTGTGCCCCAATTATAGGCTTTCTAACCTTAGATAAGGTATGGATCCTGAAGTGGCCAAGTGATTGTGCTCTAGCCCTGCTCTACTCCAGCCTTTTAATCAGTACTGCCCACCCAGAGACCTAGATGGAGATATAATCTTCTGTTTCCCAATAATAGGCCTGACAACCTCTGTTCTGACTGTGGATCTCCAAGCTGCTCTGTGATCCAGCTGTGACCCCGGTTTACCATAGTCTGGAGTCAATCCTGCCTGCTAAGAGACATAGCAGGAGACATGCCCAGCTGAGTACCAGTAACAGGACCTCTGACCATGACATGAGGACAGATTCTAAAGCAGCCCTATGACATGGTTCCTGCCCCACTCTAAACACTCCAGAGGCAGTTCTGTTCAGTCAGGAACCTGATGAGAGTCACACTCAGTGGCACCCATGCTAACAGGCTCACAAACAGGAAATCCAAATCCAAACCCTGATGTAGTTCTGTGACCTGGCCCCAGCCTTATTTTACTAGAGTCTGGAATCTACCCAGGGACATACCAGAGGTCTTTTCAGGGACTTGGTTGGTGTCACACTATCCACACCCTTGATAACAAGTTTGCCACCTGTAGAATTGTCTGCAGAACAAGAAGCAGCCCAAGTCCTGGCTCCAGCCTTGTTTGATTGTGATCCCAGAAGCAGTACCTCCCCACCTCCCTGCCTCTCTGGGCAGGAGGATCAGAAAAGAAACCGCCTGCTATGCCTCTGTAACAGACTGGGAAACCACGGATTCTAATGAGAACCTGGCAACAGCCACATGACCCAGCTCCAGCCCTGCTTGACTACAATCCTAGACGCAGTCCTATTAGTCCATGAACCTGGCAGGAGAAGATCTATCCCTGCCAGGAACCTGTAAGTCAGAAAGAGGTGTTTAATTTCAAGAGCATGAACATCAATGTGAAATTACACAGATTGTGAAGAATTGGGCAAATATGACACCACCAAAGAAAATGAAGAATGCTCCAGAAATCAATTCCAAAGAAATGGAAATCTACGAATTGCCTGAAAAAGAATTCAAAATGATAAAATAATTGTTTTAAGGAAACTCAACAAGTTATAAGACAGCAGCATCAAACAGCTAAATGAAATCAAAAAAATAAAACACAAACATACACAGAAGTTCAACAGAAATAGAAATCATAAAGAAGTAACCAACAGAAATCTTGGATTTAATGAATATAATGAATGAATAAAAAACTGAGAGCTTCAATACTGACTTGATCAAGTAGAAGAATGAATCTGTGAACTCAAAGATAGGTGATGTGAAGTTATCTAGTGAGAGAGAAAAAAAAAGAATGAAGAAAAAGTAAAGAAAAATCTAAAGAATTTATGGGACACCATAAAAAAGTGTATACATTATGGGAGTTCCAGAATGAGAAAACAGAGAGAGGAAAGAGCCAGAAACTTTATTTAAAAAAATAATGACTGAAAACTTCAAATATTGGAAAGAATTTGGATATCTACATTCTTGAAAATAAAAGATGCTAACTAATAACATGAAATGTATGACAGTATAAAACTCACTGTTAAGGATAAATAGTCAGAATGTAATAGTATCATAATGGTGGTAATGTAAATCACGTTTAACTAGAACAAAAATTAAGACAAAATTATTAAAAATAACTGTATAATTGAACATCAGAACTCCACAACAGAATCAACCCAAAGAAGATAACACCAACACATTTTAATGAAATTATTAAAATATACAATCTTGAAAAAAGTAGAGATTTTGTGTTTGTGTGTGTGTGGTACTGCGGATTTAACCTAGGAATGCTCTACCACCGAGGTACCTCTCTGCCCCTTTTTATTTTATTTTATTTGAGAAATAGTTGTTAAGACTGGCCTCAAACTTGCTATCTTTCTACTTCAGGCTCCTGAGTTGCTGGGATTATAGGCAAGAACCACTACACTCAGTGAAAAAGACAATTTTGAAGGAAATAAGAGAAAGGCAACTTATCATATTCAAGGAAACCCTGACCAGGCTATTAGTGAATTACTGAGGACAAACCTTGAAGGCCAAGAGAAAGTGAGATGATATATTCAAAGGGCTGAAAGAAAACAGAAAAACTGTTAAACAAGAATTCTATATTAAAAAAAGTTATCATTAGAAAATGAAGAAGAGAGAAAAACTTTCTTAGACAAACAAACGCTGAAGGAATTCTAGATTTGACTTGCAAGAAATGCTAAAAGGAGTTTTTCACATTGAAAATAAAAAATGCTAACTAATTACATGAAATGTATGACAGTATAAAACTCACTGTTAAGGATAAATAGTCAAGGTCAGAATATAATAGTATCATAAGGGTGGTGTGTAAATCACGTTTAACTCTAGAACAAAAAGTAAGACAAAATTATTGAAAATAACTATATAATTTTCAAACAGACATACAATACAAAAGATGGAAATTGTGACATAAGTAATATAAAGTGTGAAAAGGGGAGAAAGTATAGTCTGTATGCAACTGAAGTTTATATCAGCTTAAAACAGATTACTATAACTCTATATGTTTTCTTACTATGAAAATAATATAGTAAAGATAAAGGGAAAAATCCTCAGTAGACACATAAAACACAGGATGTTAAAGCATATCACTATGAAAAAAAATCAAATCACAAAGATAGCAAGAAAGGAAGAACTAAAGAATTACAACAGAGCCAGAAAAAAAATCGACAAAATGGCAGAAGGTAGTCCTTACATATTAATGATGATTTTTGAATGGAATAAATTTTGTAGTCAACCAAAATCGGGGGGGGGGGGGCTAAAAAAATAGAAGAAAGATCAATGGATTGGACTAAGGGGGTTAAAAGGGAGGAAAGAGGGATGGGATAAGGAAAGAACGGTGGAATGAATCTGACTTAATTTTCCTATGTACTAAATGAATATGCCACAGTGAATCTCACCATCATGTATATCCACAAGAAACTAATTTAAAAAAAACTATAAGTAAATAGCAGAAAGATCAGTGTAGTGAAGGGCACAGAGGAAGGGAGGAGGGGTGGGAAAGAGGGAAAGAGGAAGTACTGGGGCTAAATTAGAACAAATCATATTCCATGCGTTTATAACTTTGTCAAAATGAATCTTAATGTTATTTATATCTAAAAAAGAAACAATAAAAAGGAAAAAAATGATACAAGGTAGTAACAGTGGTAATAAACAGCATAAAACTCAAAAATAAATAAATTCTCCAGAAAAAAAAAAAAGGCAGAGTGGCTGAATGGATTAAGAAAGCAAGATCTGAGCAAGGCAGGCAGCTCATGTAGGCTGCCCTGGGAGCTTGTGGGCTCTGGACCCAGCTGGCGCCTTTCACTGGTGGAGGAGGCCACCCCTTCAGTGAATGCTGCCTACGGGCAGGTGGAGGCAGCGGAGTGCGCCACACTGGAGGTGGTGTGCATATTGAGCCCAGGTATAGGCAGTTTCCCCAGCTAGCCAGATCCCAGGTGATCCTGGGTGAATTCTTCAGGGAAACCATGTGGTTCTGGATTCTCTAGTGTTTTTGGTATGATTCAGATGGTGTGCTGGGTCATTTTACATATCCAGATCCTCTCAGGGGACAGGTAAGGAATTAGGTATCCCTATTGATGATGAAGACTCAACTCTTTATGAGAGTAAGGTGAGAATTTCAAAAATTATGGACTTCATTGAGTACATTAAAAGATGTAAAGTAAAGTGATTTGGAAAAACAAAAAAATGAAGTGATTTGGCCAAGGGGGAAAAGAAAGCAAGGTTCAACAATATATTCCCTGTAAGAGTCCCACTTTAGCTTTCAGGACACACATAGGTTGAAATGTAGGGATGGAAAAAGATATTCCAAGAAATAACAACAAAATGAGAACAAGGGTGGCTCTGTTTACATCAGACAAAACAGACTTCAGGTTAAAAGCTGTCACAGAGACTAAGATCTTACTGTGACAGTTTGCCAAAAATCATTCCAAGTACTGCTTGTGACCACAATGGAATTGAATTATAAATCAATAACAGTATGAAAACAGGAAAGGTCATAAATACATGCAAACAAACAAACAAACAAAAAACCACACTTCTAAAAAACCATTGGGTGAAAGAGGACATCAAAGGGAATTTTTAAAAATCTTATGACAAATGAAAATAAAACCACAACATATCAAAATGTATCAGATGCAGCAAAAGTAGTATTAAGAGGGAAGTTCATAGCAATAAATGCCTAAGCATAAAGAAGATAGAGACCTCAAATAAGCAACCTAACTTTAAATCCCAAGGAATTAGGAAAAGAAGAACAAAGTATACATGAAAATAAGTACACGAAGGGAAATAATAAAGATAGGAGCAGAGTTAAATCAGAGAATAAAAAGTACAAAAATTAAACTAAGGGTTATTTTTTTTTGAAAGAACAAAACAAAATTGACAAACTCTAAGAATGAGAAAAAAAGGGACAAGGCTCAAATAAAATCATAAATGAAATAGGAGACAGACCAATGGATGCCTCAGAGCTAAAAAGAATAATAAAGATTATTATGAGCAACCATATGCCAACAAATTGAATAATGTAGAAGGATTGATAAAGTGCTAAAAACATACACCCTACCAAAACTGATTCAGCAATAGAAAGCCTGAATAGACCAATAGCAAATGAGATTGAATTGGTAATCAAAAAATCTCTCAACAACAACAAAAAAAAACTTTGATACCAGAGTCCTTTATGGTAGATTCTTCCAAATATTTTAAGAGGAACAAACACCCATAATTTTGAAATTATTCCAAAAATAGAATAAGGAATACTTCAAAACTTATTTTATAAGATTAATATTAATTGATATCAAGACCAGAGACATCACAGTTAATTGCCAATAACAGGCATAAATGCAAAATCCTCAACAAAATACTAATAAACCAAATTTGACAGCATGTTAAAAGACATATTCCATAATCAAGTGGAATTTATCCTGGAGATGCAAAGCTGGTCAAACATAGGCAATCAATGTGCTAAACCATATCAATAAAATGAAAGGAAAAAACCCACGATTGTCTCAATAGGTGCAAAAAAAGCTTTTAAAGCATTTGAAAGTTCAACATCCATTCATGATTAAAATTCTCAACAAAACAGGTACAGAAGGAACTTACCTTAAAACACAAGCCCATAAATGAAAAATACACAGCTAACATCATAATCCATGAAGAAAACCAGAAAGCTTTCCCTCTGAGATCTGGTACAAGAGAAGGATGCTCTCTCTCACCACTTTTATTCAACATAGCAGTAGAAGTCCTAACCAAAGCAATTATATAAGAAAAATAAATAAAAGACATCCAAATTAGGAAGAAGTAAAATTACCTCTGTTGCAGACAATATGACTATATATATAGAAAAACCTAAAGATTTTAGAAATATGTGCAAGCAATAATAAACTCAGTGAAGTTGCAAGATATAAAATCAACACGTAAAAATTCATTCATTTCTATATAAAACATGAACTGTCTGAATATGAAATTAAGGAAGCAATAAGAAGAATAAAATACTTAGTAATAAACTTAACCAAAGAGGAGAAACTTCTATATACTGAAAATCATAAAATTTTTATGACAAAAACTGAAGAAGACACAAATAGTAACATAGTCCATAATAATGGACTGGGAAAATTAATATTGTTAAATATTCATACTATCCAATGTCACCTACAAGTTTAATGCAATAATTATAAAAAATCCCAATGGAATTTTTTTCACAGAAATAGAAAAAAAAGATCCTAAAATTCCCATTGTATCACAAAATACCCTGAGTAAACAAAGCAATCATAAACAACCACAAAGTCATAAGCATCACACTTTATGATTTCAAAATAATACATAGCTACAGCAAACAAAACACTATGTCTCTGGTATTAAAACGACATGCAGAAGCAGGGAATAGAATAGAGAGCCTGGAAATAAATCCATGTAAATACGGTCAAGGGCACCAAGAATATCCAATATGAAAAAGACAATCTCATCAAAAAATGTTGTTTGATAAACTGGGTATCCATATGTAGAAGACTAAAATTGGACTCATACTATATACAAAAGTTAAAGCTAAATGGACATAAGAGCTAAAATTTTAAAACTCATAGAAAAAATGTAAGGGAAAAAACTTCTTTTTCCCCCCTAAATATTTACTAAAAACATGAGTTTACCTTTTATTGAGTAAAATAACTTACTAGGTGATACTTACTAGGTTGTGCTCTTCCAAACATTTTACAGGTGCAATCTCTTGGATTTAACAAATACAGAACATATTTATTTGAAACCTACTACAAATTAATCATGATATATTTCTGGCCTTCTCTGGGAAATCTTAGACTATGAAAAGCCTTGGATGGCTGTATTTTGCTTTTTTAAAATTAAAGCTTTATAGTTTATATAGTAGTGGGGTTCATCCTGACAAACTTTTACACACATGGAAATCAGTTTCATCTCGTGATCCCCTTTTTCCCATCCCCTCTCCCATTCTCCTCCATCTGCTCTGCATGACTTCCCTTCACTTGTCTATTAATTTATATTTGACTGGGTCTTTATATTATCCTACCCTTCCTCCCCCTTTTCCTTCATTTTACTTTATCTTTTGCATATGAGAGAAACATTGGACCTTTCAGTTTCTGAATTTGGCTTATTTCACTTAGCATGGTATTCTCCATTACTATCCATTAATTGGCAAATGCTATATTTTCTTTTTTCTTTTTAATGGCTGAGTAGAACTCATCTATGTATGATATATATGTACATGTATCACAATTTCTTAGTCCATTCATCCAATGATGAGTATCTGAGTTGATTCCATAATTTAGCTATTGTAAATTGTGCTGCTATAAACATTTATGTGGCTGTATTTTGTTGTAGTATGCCAATTTTAGATCTTTTGGGATAATATCAAGGGATGGGATAGCAGGATCATACAAAATTTCTATCCCTAGTTTTTTGAGGAATTTCCACACTGCTTTCCAGAGTGGTTGTACTGGCCTGTAGTCCCACCAACAATGTACCAGGAAAAAAGTTTCTAGACATTGCTTTTGGGAAATGATATTTTGGATATGAAACCAAAAGCACAAATAGTACATGTAAAAATAGACATGTACTACATCAAATCAAAAAGCTTCTGCACAGCAGTCAATCAATGGAAGGAAAAGACCACCCATGAAATAGAATAGTTTCAAATCATGTATATTTTATATTAGCCTTTAGTAAGGTACTCCAAAAATCAATAGCTGAACAACAGCTCAACTTGAAAAAAATGGGCAAAGGACCTAAATAAACATTTCTCAAAAAAAAAAAAAGATATATAAATGACTAACATATATCAAAAGATACTCAACATCACTAATCATGAGGAAATTTAAAACTGCACTGAGATATTGCCAACAAGTGTTAAAATGACTACTATAAAAAACACAAAATACAGCAAATGTTGTCTAGGATGTGGATTATAGGAAAAACTGAACACTTGCACACTATTGGCGGAAATGTGCATACATTTGTACAACCATTATGGAAAACAGTATGAAAGTTCCTCAAAAAAGTAAAAATAGAACTATCTTGTGATCCAGCAATTCCATTACTGAGTTGGAAATGGAAATGAAATCATCATATCAAAAAGACATCTGTATGCCCATGTTCATTGAAGCATTATCTCCATTCTCAAGATATTCAAGCATCCTAAAGGCCCCTCAATGAATGACTGGATAAAGAAAATATGGCTATATATATATATATATATACGCATTTGACCTTAAAGAAAAAGAAAATCCTGGGGCTGGGGTTGTGGCTCAGTGGCAGAGCCCTCGCCTAACACGTGTGAGGCACTGGGTTTGATCCTCAGCACCACATAAAAATAAATAAATTAAATAAAGGTATTTTGTCCAACTGTAACTAAAAAAAAAATTAAAAAAAGGAAAAAAAATCTTATTATCTGATTCAACATGAATGAACCTAGATGACATTAGGCTAACTGAAATATGTAGGACACAGAAAGACAAATACTGCTGATAACACTTGTATGTGGAATTTTTAAAAAGCCAAATTTATAGAAGCAGAGAAGAGAACACTGGTACCAGGGACTTGGAACTAGGAGAAAGGGGGCATGCTGGTCCAAGGATACAAAGGCTCACTTTTGCAGGATAAATAAATTCTAGAGAGGTAATGTACCACATGATGACTAAATTAACAATACTGTATCTTATACTTAAAATTTACTAAGAGAGTTGATCATAAGAGTTCTCACCATCATCACCAAACCACCACAGCAACAACAAGAAAACTATGTGTAGTGATAGGTATGTTTATTAACTTGATCAGCATTTCATTTTGAAGGGAAAAGTAAATAAACTTCAATCTGATTCTGATATATCTCAATACATGAACATAAGAAATGTAATTAGAGTGCTACCAGGGAATTGGAAAGGGTTGGGGAAACCAGGAATGGCTATCTAGAGGAGGGGTTTATGCTGGGTATTAATAAGTGGACAAGGCTTTTTAGGCAAAGATAGTTCCAAGATTCAGAAGCTGAGAAGGCTTTGCTGGCTGCAATGGGGGACAATAGGGTCATGGAGCCCCATGTTGCACAACTCCAGGGAGCACATGCACACTGTGATGTAGAGTTGGATCCTTCTGGAGATATATTTTATAATATCAATAGCTGGAGTTGTGTAATATGGCAAACTCAGAGAACAAAGCTAGAAAAGTAAGTTGCCTCCAAATTATGGAGGGCATTGAATGCTACAGTTGACTTCATCCTGTTGGGAAAGAAAAATATACAGAATATTTTTCATGTCATGGGGGGATGCATGACCAAATCTGCCCTCTAGACATATTCATAGAACAATGAGCTTGGACAGCAAGGAAAAGACAGACCTGTTAGGAGACTTTTGAAATAGTGGTGAGCATGAAGGCCTAGGATAGCAAAGGGAAGGATTTTTGATTTGGGAATCATTATCAAGAAAAGTAGGTCTTCCTGGCTGTATAGATGTGGGAGAAAAAGAGAGAATTGTTAGTTTTCCGATTGTTAGAGTTCAAGTGACTATAGCAAATGATCATACTAATTTCAGGAACATAGAAATCAGGAGAAAAGTATGTTTGGGTCCATTTTAGGCATATTGAGTTTGTGATGAAAGCAAATCATGTCAGTAGAAATATATTTGGAAGTATGAGTGCACCTTGTGAAAGTCCTGCAGGCTTAAGATTTTGGAAGTCTTCCAACCTGCAGGAAGAGTTGAAGTCCTGGGGATCTTATCATAAGTCTTGCTACAGTAATTTTTTGGGGCATGTACTTTTTGGACTTGGATGAAATCTCTCTCTAGGCTGCAGTTCTTTAAATGGAATATGTTGAATCCTTCCTGAAATAGAGCTGTACTTCCATCATGAGGAATTGTTCTCCATATAAGTAGCTAGTGCCCTATGTAAAAGGTTCATGCATGAATATCAGTAATGTGGAAAAAAATCACTTTCTTAAACACAACTTTGTAAGGTACAATGATGCATAAAACCCCTGCAAAGTAAATTCATAAATATTGATTAAAGAAATGGCACAGACCAGATGGTGGAGCACCATGATTCCTGGGTTCTGAAATGGAACAGCAGTCACTACAAGGGGTCAGTCTTAGGTGGAGAATTACCTTGAAAGTGAGCATCAAAATTGTTTCTATAATACTGTAATTTTCAGTATTACATGTACAATTTTGTCTCCTAATATTTTAAGTTACAAAAATAATACAAAATTATGTAAAATCTGGGAGTAAAAGAGAGAAATGACCTACAATTCTTTGTAATTACTTTTATGTTTTTATATTGTTGCAATTATTGGATGCATACAATTATGTATACTTATTTTTGACCTTTGGCTCTTCTGTGTTTTCCATGATGGTCCTTATAACTATTAAGTGGCCTCATGAATGGGTGCACTGAAACTGATTAAGCCTAGTTTAAAAGGTTAGGAAATTTAACCTTTTTCTACTTTTACAAAACAAATAATGCCTAATTCAATGTTCTTGTACTTATTTTCCTATATTTTAGATTATTTTTATGGGTTAGTCTGCCAGAAACAGAATTTTACCACATCAATGAAAGACTGTATTTTGTATTTGGGGTGTGGGTGTTGGAGATTAAACTGAGAGCTTCATGCATGCTAAGTTCATGCTCTATCACTGAGTTATACCCTCAACCCCAAATTTATTTTTTTATGGCTCTTAATGCATACAGCAAAATTTGTCTCCCAGAATTTCATCCTGCTTTTTCCTGGCACCAGCAACCTATGAGTGTTACTCTTTAGGCACCTTTGCTACCTCTGGATATCATGATTTTTAAGTTGCTAATTTAGTAAGTGAAAGAATATGTTTAATTTTTATGAAAGCCTCGATATATTTTTAAGCTGAGACATTTTTTTGGGTAGCTTTGATTGTGTAGTTGCATATAAGCCAGTAGTTTTCCCCATAAAAGCAGTGACTTGCATGCATTTTCTATCTACAATTCCAGTAAGAGCAATGGTGGATATAGTGTATACCTTTGGAGGTTTTGTGGCATGTTTTGACTTTTTAAATGTATTCATTCAACTTTTATTGAACACTTAGTATCTGCCAGCCTCTGCTGCATACCCTGGAATACAAAAGAGTAATAGACAAAGTGGGAGGGCATTACAAGCACAGTAGGCAGTATTTACAAAGGACTGTGCAGTATGATAAAAAAGAATATTTTCATACAAGTACAGTTGCTCATTATTTTGGAGATAAAAGGTACTATGTAAGTTACCTATTGCTGGGTAACAAACTATTCTTAGTCACAATGGCTGAAAATAACACCATGTCTCACTACAGTGTGGGGTAACTAGATAGTTTTTTCTGCTTGCTTTCGTTGGGTATGTTCATGCTGCATTAATCTGGAAAGAGGTCTGGGGCTAGGCTCAGAGGGACATCCCAAATGGCTAGGCTTCTCTTTCCAAGAGGTTATTCATTCTCAAGAGACTGGATGAAGCTGCACTAGAGTTTCAAGGGGGTGAGCCTCTATGTGTAAGGATGTGTCATGCCTCTGCTTGTGTTAGATGTGCTTGCATCCTAGAGGCCAAGCAAATCACATGACCAAGCCCAGGCTCTAGGTGAGAAGGGATTGCACAGGGATATGGAAAGTGTGATTCATTGGGAATTGTTGGAAAAACAATCTCTCATAGGTATAATCAGGGGAATGATGGGCACTGAATAGACACAGATGCCTGTTTTTTGTTATAATTCCTTAAGAATGACTGCAAGGATTTTCATAGTTTGGGAGATATATAAAGAGTTTGTGTTTGTGTGAACATGCCCCACTGTGATTTCTATCTTTAGAAAGGCCTGAATGATATTAGACCTGAGAAAATTAGGACATAAATACAGTCTCCTAGCTGAAAGATCATAAGAGAAGGAAATAAATTTGAGAAATATTCATTAGGAACAGCAATAGCCATAGAGTTAGGCTGCCATCATTTATCTAAAACCAAAGTTAGTCTTCTGTAAGATAGAGAATGAAAGTCTCTATCTTACATGCCCCCCAACAAACCAGTAGGGAAAACCACATGTTTCTCTCTCCTGTTTATTACTCACGGGGTTGCACTTTCAGTGGGAGACATTGGGGATCATGGATGTCGGCCAGGAGTGAGCAAGGGAATCTGGGAAGGAAAGAGCAGACTGAGCAGGGTGGCTCACCACCTTTGGCACCAGCACTCAGGGTTTCTGATCACTGCTCAGGGACAGCAAGCTTTGAGCATGAGGATTTGTTCTGGGGAGAGATACCAAGTCAGGAGAGTTTATGGTTTGATGCAGAGAAGAAGGATAATGAAATGTAATTTAAATTCTGCATTTGTTTAGTGATTTTTTTTTTTAAACACCAGCTCTGTCCTCCCCTCCTCATTTCTCCCTTTCAACTGGCTCTTTGTGGGTGGGTTACTTTTCTGAAATGCCTACTTCCTTTCTCTTTTGTTTTTCTGTCTTGATCCCTGGGGAGAATGGAAATTAGCTAAGTGTGATGGGTGTTCAGGAGGCAGGCTTTGGTCCTTAGCCAAGAAAGAACAAATTCCCTCAAGAGTAGCCAAAAGTACTAGCTTCACAACCCCCTCCCCCGCTTCTTAAAACTGAAAGGGTTTCTTTGTTACTTCAATATCCTAAACCAGGGCACTAATAAGTTTTAAGAAATCCATGATCATACCCAAACACATCCCTCAAATCTGCTCAATTATCAATTAGCCTGTGTCTGAAGCTATGGGAAGGGGGAGTCAGATTTGAGAATATTTAAAGTAGAATAAAACGATGCCTTTACTCAGGTTGAATGTTTAGCCTTTATGTGAGGGGTGTCAGCCTTGCAACAGGAAGTCATATCATGAAAACAATAATCATAATATAAAGCAGACTGAAATAAATGCTAAGTAGAGGTGTGTGACCTGGTGCTGCGGAGAGGCAGAGAAAGAAAAACTTCATGGAAGGGAAGATGTCTGGAGTGGTTTTTGAAGAATGAGATGGGGCTACTGAAGTGGAGGACACAGCCTCAGGTGAGAACACACTGCTGGGAGGTGCTCAGTGTAGCCAGGGAATGGCTAGGTTGTAGGGTTTGGGCCAATATAAGAAACCTCAGGAATTTTTGAAATGAGTCTCTTTCTTTCTCCAATAAATTCTTCTCTGAAACAATATCATTCATTCAAAAAGCATTAAAATATTATTAATATTAGATCAACTAATTTTGATTAGTAATATTAAAACAGGTTTATTAGTCATTTTATTCTCAGGACTTAGCCCAGAGTTAACAACGGGTAACATATCAGACCACACTCAGCATCTGTATACTCTGCTGGGTACAGATTTTATATTCTGCAAATGCTTGTTGCCCTGGGAGAATGGAAGTTATGGCGTGGTACCAAACAGCAACACAACACCAATGACCTCACACAATGCAGGATCATTCTCCCTCCTGCCTCTTGTACAGTGCAGGTCAGCAGGGAGACCTACTCCCAAAGATGGCACAGAGACTCATGTCAAAGGAGGGTCCATCCTGGCATATGCCTCCACAGTCAACAAGACAGGGAAGTAGGGATGTGGCAAATTATCTACTATCTCTTAACACTTCCACCTGGAAGTGACACAGGTCACCTTTCTCACATTTCATTATCCAAAGCAAGTCATATGATCAGACCTGACTTCAATGAAAGCAGGGAAGAGAAAAAAAAATCAGAATATTTGTGAAGAGCTCTAATGATCCCATGCAAACACGGTGGGTCTCCTTAACTCAGCTTTCATCTTGTAAGGAAAGTTAATAAACGCATTTTTTATGAATGAATATTATGAAAATACAACTTATTCTATGTACATAAGCAAGAAGCTAATTCCTATACCAGAGTTTGGTATGGATAAAGTCATTCCCAAATTTTCCTAACAGAATTCTCTGCTTGCTGAGCAAATCAGAGTATTTTGCCTTGAATCACTTTAAATTTCCGCTCGTTTCCATGTCAATGGCAGCCCACTTGGTATTTCTTGCCTCTTAGGAGATGATAGCATTTACTCTGAAAACCTTGTTCAGTCATTGAACACCTCGCAGAAAATTTAGCTAGTGTAGACATATGCCTAGAGCTTGTACTAACATTTTCTCTCTTCTATTCTGACACTTATTAGATGATTGCTTTAAAGCTATTTTTGAAGAGAGGACTTGAAAGAGGAGAATGGATCAATCACTGTTTAGCCTGCCAGACCCTCTTTGATGTACAGTAACCAAAAGTCATTCTCATCACATCATAGAAGGTTCAGGTGAGGAAGCTTGTGATCTCAGCTGAATTCTTAATACACGATAGGCTGTCTAGTGTCCCCACACAGGGGATGTAATTCAGTTTATAATAAAAGCTCAGTGCCCTTATTGCTGTTACTATACACAGCAGACTTACTATACACCATCTATTGTATTTTTTTTTTTGGATGAAAGAAAAAAGTATTAGATTATGTCCTAACTGCCTTTCAGTGTCTACTTAACCAATTCCTGTTGCTAATTAGCATCTGGGTTCTCTAATAGGGCAACATCCTGGGCAAATCCTAGTCTTCCTCACGTAGCTCCCTCCACAAGACTATTTTCCCCTTGGGATGATGAACTAATTATGCCCATTCCATGGTAAACATGAGGCTGTTTTCAAAGGACTTGGAACATGCTAGCCATCTCATTGTATTAGCCATCAATTGGAATCACAGAATAAAGTCAAACAAGGTCTAAAGATAGCTTTGTATATTGACCTTTGCTGGAAGAAATGCTCAATGGCTGAGAGAGTTCATAGATAACCTAGTTTCTCATCCTCTCAGCCTCTTACAACAATAACGCACTTGCCACCTCAGCAGACATATTATATAATCAATACTTAGATGGCCATTATTGCTGTTGGGCATAACAAATGCATTCAAAAGGCAGAAGAATCTTCTGGAGACTCTCATTCTGTCAACCAGGGCAGTCCTTAGGGAGAGTTTCCCTCCAAAAGCAGACAGCCGGAGGAAATGTTGACAATGTCAGGCAGAGTTTCTAGGACAGCAAGCCACCAGGGTCTCTGCCCTCCCCCAGCAGGCTCCTGGACATAGGACCAACCTTTGCTGGTGCATCAAAGGAGTTATTTAGGGTGTCCAAATATTTTCTTCACTGCTTTATTTAAGGGATTTCCCCTGACTCCTGATACTATGAAGAGCAGAGATTGAGCTTTTCTGTCATAGCCACGTGATAAATAAGTGCTCATAAGGAAGTTGAAGATGTCAGATTTTTAAAAACCTCTGGTGATATTACATGGATTTTGCACTTTAAATATGAGTAAAAGAATCTGATGTTTCTCCAATAATTTCAATCAATGGCTTTCAACGACATTGCCAAATGGAATAGAGTGAGGATAACATTTCATTAAAAGATCATTTATGGTTTGAGTTTCAATAAGACATTCTCTGCATTTGATTTATTAATTTGAGAAAGTAGAGATAGAATTGACTTTTCCAGTAAATTTGTTTTTATTTTCTAGTGTCTCTGAATAGTTTTGTACAAGGCCACAGTTAGATCATGCTTTCCCATGATCAATAGAGCTATACCCTAAAAACTTAGAAACATATATCGATAGAATGTACCTCATTTACTTGATAAAAACAACTGTGAGGGCATATGGAATGAGAGCAGGCATGTTAAAATGCTAACAAAGAAATCTCCTCACAACTCACCCCCCTCAAAAACTATTCAAGAATGCATGTGGGATTTGCAATCAGGCTGCATCGGGGGGTCAGAGATCAAAAATAAATGGTGGCCCACAACATGCAGAGCTTTTAAAAAATAATGTCACATTCTTTCATTCTCAGCATAAGAAATGGGCAACTTGTTCAGGGCAAATAATTGTTTGAACTGAGGATTTTATTATTAATCTCTGAAGACTGCTGAATTTAGGGTCACAGTAAGGGTTGATTAGGTACAAGGTGCATAAAGCTCTCCTCTGTCGATGCTATTGAAAGAAGCAAGTAATTTAGATTCAGAATTGGTCTTGGATTGAAGCTCACTCCATTACCGACCATTTTCAATTTCAGCTATACAATAAACATCAAGCTCGGCAAGGAAATTAGTACATTTGGTAATGTATTGGAAGAGATGGGTGGGTCTTTGACAAGATGACACTTATCACCAAAGCTTCAGTTAATGAAACCCTTGAGTGGTATCTGCGTTTGACATATTTTGACATTTTTTGAAATCACATCCAGCGTTTTTTCCCCCACGATGTTCTTCTTTATGAGAGGAAAAAAAATCCATCTATCTTTAAAATGAGTACTGGAGTACTGCAATATTATTGGGGAAAAAAATTAAAGAGAAGCTGCCTGCCACTGACAGGAGGAACAGAGTACTTTCTCAAAATCTGTACAGAGCAACAGATTCGCAGGTTAAATTTTATTCAAATGAGGCCCACAGTGCATTTCCAGGAGAGGCTGGAGGTTTAAATGGAACATGTTTTATCACACTTTCTCTAAGAGTCTCTTGCACTATAAAATGTGATCTTATTAATATAACCACAATTTACATTATTGTAAAAAAAATCCTCCAATTTTGGTAATTATTTCCAGAACAAATAGTTTTCTGTCCTTTTTTTTTTCCTGTTTTTTTTTTTTTTTTTCCTTGCAAAGAAACTGCTTGTACCTTAGTGAGAGTGAGACTTTTAAAGAGGAAATAATGGCGGGGGACAGAAAATGAAGACTATCTACAAGACAAAAAAAAAAAAGTTGAGAAAGAAAAACTGCAGAGGGAAATAAAGGTACCAAATAAATAGGGAAGAGTAGATAAGAATGACAGCATTGAGAATGAACAATTTCTGGCCTCAGACTAGTTCTGACTAGATCACAACCCATATTCTCTCACCAGAGTTTTCACGGTTATGTATAATTAAATGCTGTTTTATTGCCAAGTGGCCTAGATAATGAAAAACCAGAAAAAGAAGAAAATGCCTTCCAAAGTGACCAAAAATTTAGGTTCACACATTCTCAGGAGTGGTTTTTGTTATTTACTTTTTTTAGGGTTTTTTTTTCCCCTGAAAGCTGGGTGAAATTATTATGTATTCAGATATTTTAAATCTCACACAGCTCTATTGTTCATGCCATGTTTTTCATCCAGTGCTGGGAGAACAATTGTAACAAAAATACAAAGCATTCTAAATGGGGGGGCCTTCCTGAACCCTACCGGACCCGGGTGGCACTTGCAGTGTGGTAGGCCCAGCCGGGTGGTCCCTCCCATACATCACTTACCCACCACGCGGAGGAGGTCACCTTGAAGTTTGGAAGGGGGAATAGGAGTGAGAAAGAGCGTGAGGGAGGCAGCAAGAGCAGAGAGGGGAAAGAAAAAAGGCTGCTTTGTACAAGATAGATACTCTCGAAGAATTCAAAATACACAGAGGACTCTTTTTTTAACCTCCACTCTGTAGGTGATTTCTTTAAACCCCTCTATAAGGCCCCGATCCTTTCTTACTTCCATAATCCAAGTCTAAGACCCCAGATCTTGCAGTTAAGGAGAGAGGGGGGGGGACTTCTATATTAGCTCCAGGCCTTAATTTTATCATCTCAAAAAGCTGCAGTTCTACATTTTGCTGACTGCTGACTCTCATCCCTAACCCCTAAAATAATCATTTTAACATCATATTAAAAACACAATGAGCATTGTGGCATTGTTCAGTCATCTAATAATCCAGGGTTTGATGATTATTTCTGCTGTTCCTTATCCATCTGCACCCACCCTACAAGTGTGGAAAATCCATTGAATGAATTGGATTTAAATAGCATGATATATCTATCATTTGACCTCAAAAATGGCAGTACAATCCAAATATTTTTAATAGCACAGGTATGGCCTCTTGGACAAAGGTGCCTCCTAAGTCTTTTTTTTTATTTTAACAATTATTCAAATTGTTAATCATTAAACTTAAATAACCAAACCTTGAGCGGGAGGTTATTATCATAGTCAGTGATGCTATTTAGCTGAGAGACACTGGAATGGCAAGTCATTCCCATTTGGGGTCCATTATGATTAATTGGTATTCTTGCTCTAGCAGATGTTAAATATTTTGTTTCATCCAGTATATTTATTTACCAGAATGGTTGGTTGCCAATGGACTACTTATATAATCGTCAATCACTTGTGTATTTGTTGAATGTGTCCCCATCCCCTATGACACTCACCTTTTCACAAAGCAAGGGGAATTTCCCTTCATCTCCTCTGGACAGGACAGTTCTTGCCACATACTAGCCACTCAAGAAATGCTGCTTTTTTTTTTTTTCCTTGAATGACTGAATTGAAGATTCCCCACATATTCACGTTTTAGGAGTTGTGACGGCCCTAGAAGAATGATCTCTTTCATCCCTTTGTGGCATTAGCTGCTTTTTCTTTCAGAGTAATTCTGGCATTGAATACAGCAAAAACTGGAGGAGCATTTTTCGCTGTGGATTTTTATTTGATCTCCCTGTTTTTTAAGAATGATATCCCTGTGATCAGCTTTGCCTGATGTCCTGGAGTTCACCGTCTTTAGAGTTAAATGTGCAGTCTTCTGCAGGGTGGAGAAGGAAAAGTAACTCAGCTGCTTGAGGCCAAGGACAGGACTGGGGGTGGGAGGACAGATGCGAATTCTGGGATTTTAAGTCTCCTTTTTCAGCATTAATTGAACACTCATCTTTGGAGAGACATCGTGTCTACAATTTCTAAGCTTTTCTGGAGTAATTTGATTTAAATCACCTAAAGTCTGTGCTTCCTAAACTTTTGGTAGTGGGTTTCAGCTTTATCTGGTTTATTAAATCAACAATTTCTTATTTCTTTTCTTCCATTTTTTTCTGTCTTTATGTTGTTTTAGTTCCTCTGTTGACATTTTAGCAAGGTTTCTGGAAGAAGCATAATGGGTAGTACTATGTACTTGGTGTTTTACTGAATAGGTTTAGTACACTTTCCCCATTGTATAGTTATGAAATGTTTGACAGAAACAATGACTGTATCTACATACATGCAGGACACTTTCATTTGGAATATGTGAATGTATGGATTCATAGGCATATGTGCACACATGCTATATGTAATACACCTAAGGTGTAATAACCTAAGTCTATCCTCCTAAAATATAGTAACCTAAGTGTTTACTAAAGGAAACCACTGTGGTAAATTTTTGTTTAAAATTACCTCATTTTTCTTTTAATTTTCACATTGTTGAATATTCCCATATCAATTTGATTTTGATTAAGTCATGGTATAATAGCAACTTATGTCAACAAATGTTGATTTTTTTTTTAACCACGTCCTAGGTGTGGTTTGGCTGAGTCTCTGTTTTGTTTTGTTTTGTTTTTTTAATGATTATTTTCTTTACTTATGTGGTGCTGAGGATCGAACCCAGTGCCCCATGTGTGAGGCAAGCACTCTACCACTGAGCCACAACCCCAGCTGTCTCTGGGGGTTTTGCCTTTGCTTTGCTTTTATCTTTACTTCAGGACTCAATCTAGAGAAGCAGCCCCTATCTCAGTCTCACTGCAGACCAAGCTGTGGCAAAACAATGTGTGGGTTCTGGAGACTGCTGGGAAGTTCAAACATCAAGTCTGTTAACGTTTCATTGGTCAAATGTGTTATCAGTGGAGAAGACCTATCACCGGGGGTGTAAATAAGGCACATGTATAATCCTTTTATAAGAAATAACAGCGACTAGTGGAGAACAGTAATAAAATTGCCCACGGTTTGCTCCCTTGAGCACAAGTATTCATTCCCCACTCTTCCACATAATAGTATATTCCTCTGCCCTCAAGGAAAACACAGATCCCATTATAGCACTGGATTCCAGGTCCAGGATTTTGTGACAGCCTTAACATCAGGACCAGATGCAGCTTCTCTGACTAGGAGACCAATGAGCTTAGATTAAAATCTGCCCACCAACTGAAATCCCATTCTGCAAATGTGGTGAGAGTCCTCTACTGTGCATCCTAGCGGACTCTCCACTGGGCACCTTCTATTCTCACTGTCTGGCTCCCATTCCATGGTTACAGGTAACTCTTGACTACTCTGTGGGCGGTTCTTCCTTTTACATTATCCTTCTTGGGTCACATCTGAAAAGGGCAATGGAGAACATTGTCCCTTGAGAGCTGAGATTTTCCTTTTTTTATTCATTCTTCTATTTTTATTAACACATATTAATTATAAATATTAATGGGGTTAATGTATTATTTCTGTACATGCACATGACATGGGCTGATCAAATCCAACCCCCCTTTTCCAACCCCTTCCCACACCCTTTTCAATCTCTATTAAGCACTATTCTATTTTTAGTTGACTTTCTCTAGCTTCCACATATGACTGAGAATATGTGGTACTTGCCTTTCGTGTCTGGATTATTTCACTTAGCATAATGTCCTCCAGTTCCATCCATTTTGCTGTAAAGTACAGGATTTCATTTTTATTTATGCCTAAATGGTACTTCACTGTGAAAATATACCATATTTTTTAATCTACTCAACTGATAATGGGCACATAGGATGTTTCCATATGAGAGCTAAGATTCTTGTTTCCTGCTCTTGTAATAGGCTATTTTCTTTTCATATAGTCTGACGGCTCCTTTGGCAGTATAACTCTCAACAATTTCCTCAGTTTTTATGCCAATAGTCATGTACACAATTCTTTTTAAGCCATGCCTCTTCCTTCTCCATTTAAGAAAATATTTTGAGTTTATTAGATTTCTGTTGGGGAGCTACATAATTAGACCCTTTCCTGACATTTTGCCACCTAAAAAGATTTGCCAGTTGTTACCATAATCAATTCAACAAAAGGCACTCAATATCTTTGATTTGATCTCCACCTTTCCCAATTTAAATTTTAATCAACTTTTGCCACATGAAGATATTTTCAGGTTTACTTTTGGATGTGAGAATCAGTTGCATCTTCCAACCATCTAAAATCCCAACTTTCCAACTTCCTTCATTTTTATATTTTCTTATAGATTGGCCAGTTCTTTTGTGAGATCATCTCTTTTCTCCACTACCATGACAAATGGAGCCAATATCAACCAACTCCTGATGGGTACATGTGTTTTCCAATCTCTCTGCCTAAGTTCATAGGTTATCCAGTTTACCCTTTGCTTTGCATGATACTGCATCTACTCCTTCACTAAACGTTTCCTCTGCATGATGAATTGCTATCTGTCCAGCCTCTAATAAGAGTTTTCTTGCTACTGGTAGCACTGACTTTAAAGTAATAATCTCTAAATATCAATTGTTTAGCAAAACAAGGAAATATTTCTTGCCTACATTACATAGTTTTATACTGGTTGTGGACTAGTTGACCTTTTATTCCCTAAATTTCCTTCCAGAATCCAGAATTAAGAGGGAAGGCCTCATTTGGGACATGCCATGTTTATGGAAGATGTAGGACAATTATAGCAGAATCACATGATAATTCTTACAGCTTCTTTTCGGGAGTGGTATGTATCACACCCGCTAATATTCAATGGGTAAAAGTCAGTTAGACGACTGACATGGACAATAGTGTTATAGGAAGTATGATTCACAGCAGAGGTGGAAGAGTAGTGAGTATTTTGAATGAATAATATTATCTAATACAATTCCTGAACATTGAACTTCATATAAAGAAAATAATAAAATATGTGATTTTTATGATTAACATTTTTAGACTACAAGATTTTATTTCTGAATTTCATCCGTGTTAATTCTTACAGGGTTCACTTATTGCTGTTATATAGTATTCCATTACATAAATTCACCAAAATTTTTTTATGCACTGTACTCATTTCTAGTGTTTTGTTTTGTATTGTCTGCTAATCACACCATGCTTCTAAAAACTCTTGTAGATTTCTTCCAATGTACACATTTACATATTTTTTAGAATATATGCAAAGAATGAAATATTAAGAGTCATAAGATTCATTCATCTCAAATATATTAATTAATGCTTGATTTGCTTTACACAGTAATGATATCAACCTGTACTTTTGTCAGGAATATTTGAGTTCTCATTGTTCCACACCCTTGAAAGTACTTAGTATCATCAGACTTTAATATAATTACCAATAAAGTGGATAACTCATTGAGAATTATATTTGTATTTTTTCACTCACTACTGCATGTGTACATTGGTTATTTATATGTCCTCCTCTGTGAAATATCTATATATCTCTTTAGGGGATTTTTTTCTATTGAATTATGTGTAAGTTTTTCATTGATATTTAGGAATCATTTAAAAATATTTATCATTTTGAATGCTAGTCCTTGGTTGCTTATGTGTGTTTCTAATATATTTTCGTCATGGCTTGACTTTTCAATTATGAAATGGTGTCTTTGATGAATATGTTTTTACATTTTAATATAGAAAAGTTCATTAATATTTTTATTTGTTGTTGGTGCTTTTTTATTTTGCATAAATAATCCTTGGCTACATAAAAATCAAAAAGGTAATATCAAGTGAGAATTTTAATGTTTTCTTTTCATTATAAAGTCTTTAATTCACCTGGAATTTGTGTATGTATCTTTGGGAACCAACTTGACAATCCACTGACCACACGTCTTTTATTGTATACTTCATATTTGTGTAGTTGTACTAAAAGTATAATTAAAAATTTTAATTTCTGATTTTTAAAAAAATGCAATAAATATTTCTGAATTTTTGTATGCTGATTATATATCCAGCAACCTTGCCAAATTTTCCTATTAATTAAAAAAATTTACCTTTAGATTCATTTTTAAAGGATAACATTACTCATACATAAGAATAATTTTGGTTTTTGCTGTCCAATTCTCATTTCTTTTTTATTTATATATTTTTCTAATTTAAATGCTAGTAGTTTAATAGAAGTGCTAACAGTGAGTATCTGATCATTTCTGATTCTAAAGTGAATGCTTTCAACATCCCACCATTGAACATGGTGGTTATTAGAGGGTTTTTTCCTTCCATTTTTCTCTTTCATATTATCTTTACAATCCTGGGTATATCTAACTTGATGGCAGTTTTTATCTTCTTATATGCATGTGGAATAGTTTGCTAATATGTTCTTTATACTGCTCTTCCCCTCAAACTTGTTTTTTAATATCAAATCTGTGTCAGTTTCATAATATATTGAGGAGCTTGTCCTATTTTTATATTCTATGGAAACTTGTGAAATTGAAATTAACTGTTTCTTATAAGTTTATTAAATAGTACTTAACCAACAACCAAGGTCTGTTTCTTTTAGTCTCAGGGTTAAAATATTCTTTAGTGTTGATTCAAAGTTCATGTGGTCATAGAGCTATTTAGTTCATCAGTCCTTTTCAGTTCATTTTGATAATTTAATTTTTCTGATTTAATTAAGTTTTTAAATGTAATGGAATAAAGTCCTGTATGATATTTTCTAATAAGACAATTCTTGCTTAATCTATGGCTATATCATATTTTCATTCTAATACTTTATCTGCAATTCCAGTTTTGTGTCTTCTTGACCAATCTTTCCACAGGCATATCTGTATATTAATCTTTTTAAATGATGAACTTTTGGCTTTGTTGGTCATCTAACTTTGTTTTATGTTTTATTTTTTATGATACAACTTCTAATATTATTCATAGGTCACTGGCACAGGCAAAGGTTTGATTCAACAGTCTGCAGAGGCAGTAGTGAACATAATATTATGTATAAATAGGAAAAATTATATCCTCTAAAGAGAGGATATAATTTATGAATTCTTAATTCTTATTCCTGTTTTTCAAATGATTTGAGTCACTTCTCTTATTCCTCTTTTAAAATATGAGTTTAATCTAGGAGTTGATTATTAACCCTATACGGCTCTACAATTCAAGATTGAATAATACAACTCTTCATTTAAATGTTCTAATATCAAAGCTTCTAGTAAATGTTAAACTAAATAATATGTGGTTTAGCTTCTGAAAATTGCATATGACTTTCTAGACTTTAAGAAAAATTCTTCACACAGTGGGCTGGGCAGGTGCTCTACCACTGAACTACATCTCTAGCTTCTCTGCAACTTTAGGAGATTCATCCATCACAAAACTCCTGGAACTTTTATTCTCTTGGTCTCCAGGAAACGGTTCAGAGATGAAGAGTAATACACAATTGAATAAACCTCCACATAGCTGTTCTTAAAAAAGCAAATATTGTGAATTTCATCTTTATGTCTATCCATAAAGCACTGATTAAAAAAACAGAAACCTATAAATAAATAGAAAGAAGATCAGTAGAGGAAGGGGAACAGGAGGAGGGAGGAAGGGAGGGAAAGAGGAAGTACTAGGGACTGAAGTGGAGCAAATTATATTCCATACATATATGATCATGTCAAAATTAATATTTAAGTATAATATACTCGTAAACATATTTTTAAAAAGCAAAAAAAGAAAAGAAGAAAATTCCCCTAGTCAAAAGTTAATTGAAAAAATTTTAGTAATATATGTATAACATCAAAAAGCAGATTTTATATTAAAAACAAGTATGGCTGTTCATTTATTCAGCCCTGTAAACCAGCCTGGAAGCCCTGCCCACCCATCCTCAGCACCTCTGAAGCAGCTGGGCCGCCATCTTTGAGTGGCTTGGCACATCAAAACTCAAGAAGCAGCTTGGCAGCCTCACCCATGATTCTAGCAAGCACTGAGCAACCTATTTTGAGTGACTCAGCCCTCTGAGGGCCCCCAGAAAGCAGCAAGGGAACTCTGTCCCAAGTTCCAAGAAGCATCTGGGCAGCCTATTCCCAGAATAGCCCACTGAGGCCCCCAAAAGCAGGTAGGCTACTCTGTCCACCAACCTTGACCATGAGATACAGTTAAGTGGCCCATCTGAGCAAGTCAGTCCCTAGAGGACCTGCAAATTCAACTGTGAATCCTTTCGACACTGATAGACAACTTATCTGGGCCTATTGGTGCAACATGGCCCTCACACAGTCTTTAGTCACTGATGGGTACCCTACCCTGCTACAGGCATGCTGCACCACAGTGGCCCCACTCCCATGTGACCCTTGAAAATTGATAAGTTACCATGCCTCTGCTGCTATACCAGCCACACCTCGCCTGTACAGGTCTGCCAGTGTCCCTGCCCCCACTGACACATGGAAAGTGGACAGGTGCGTCACCCCCACAGCTGTGCACACTGCACTCCAAGCCACCAGCAATCCTGCTCCACTTAAAAAGCTGCATCCCAGCTGGTGGTGTAATCCCACAATTCTAGCATCCTACTTACTGAGACATGGACATTATCAACATGGATAACAGCTGAAGAGGCTGCACAGCTTTTACGCCAAAGTGTCTACCTAGAAACAAAGCCAACGCAGCTTATCTAACTGTCATGCTAGAACACATCACCAGGAAAAAGTCTTTTACTATGAATGCCACCCTATGAAATTAGTAGAAGCAATTGGTCAGTTTGAGACACAAATATCTATGTAGGGACACACATGAAGCAAAGGTAACAAGCTAGGTGCAGTGGTGCACACCTGTAATCCCAGCAGTTCAGGAGGCTGAGGCAGGAGGATTGCAAGTTCAAAGCCAGCCTCAGCAAAAGTAAGGTGCTAAGCAACTCAGTGAGACATTGTCTCTAAATAAAATATAAAGTAGGGCTGGGATGTGGCTCAGTGGTTGAGTGCCCCTGTGTTCAATCCCTGGTACCAAAAACAAAAACAAAAACAGGTAACTTGATGCCTCCAAAGGGATACAATAACTCTCAAGTATTAGATCCCAAAGAAAAAGAAGTTAGTAAACTGCCTGCAAAGAATTAAAAAATATATATTTTTTAAAAATCTTAATGATATATAAGGGAATGCAGACAGACAATTCAACAAAATAAGTAAGACAATTCATGTTATAAAATACAATTTAAGCAAAGGAACAGAGATGATAAAAAGGAATCAAACAGAAATCTTAGATCCTAAGAACTCAACAAACAAAAGTAAAATATAGCTGAGAACTATATCAGTAGAATGGAAGAAAGAACTTCTGAGCTTCAAGACAAGTCTTTTGAAATAATATACTCAGACAAAAACAAAAAATAAAAAGAAAGAAAATTTGAAAAGAATTGAGAAAACTGACAAGACCAATAGGAAATTATAAAGTGAGCAAACTTTCACTTTATATGTAATTCAGAAAAAGAAGAGAAGGGCACAGAAACTTATTTAACAACTATGAAAAATTGTTGAAAACTTTCCAAATTTTGGAAAAAATACGAACATCAGTTCCAGGAATCTCAAAGGACCCCTCATAGATTCTATCAAAATAAGTTCCACTCTGAGGCATATTTCAAACTGTCAAACGTACAAGACAAAGAGATAATTATAAAAATAGCAAGAGAAAAGTTTCAAATCACAAATAAGGGAATCCCCAAGCAAGAGGTGGACTCCTCAGCAGGAACTTTATAGGCCAGGAGAAAATAAGCTGAGATATTCCAAGTCCTAAAAGAAAATAGAAATGCCAATCAAGAATAGCATGGCAGCAAAACTAGCCTTAAAAAATGAAGATGAAATAAAGTCCTTTTAAAACAAGCAAAAATGAAGGAATTTATCACTACCACACTGTGTTTATAAGAAATGATTCAGGATATTGGGCACTAGAAGTGAAAGAATAATAATTACCACCATGAAAGCATGTGAACATACAAAAGTCATTAGCTTGAAGGTGTGTGTGTGTGTGTGTGTGTGTGAGGTGAGAGAGAGAGAATGAATCAAACCTCATTGATACAACCGCCCCCCCCCCAAAAAAAAAAAACTACAAAGATCAACAAAAATCATGGAAGAACTAAGAACATGTGAAACAACTAGGAAAAAAGTTAATAAAATGGTAGGAATGTGTCTTTACTTATAAATAATAAACTATAATGTAAACAGATTAAATTCCTCAATTAAAAGATACAGACTTGCTGAAGAGATTTAAAAAAAACCCCACAAGACTCAATGATGAGCTGCCTATAATACATTTACTTGACCTGTAAGACACACATAGACTGAAAGAAAAGGCGTAGAAAAAAAGATATACCATGCAAATGAAAACCAAAGGAGAGAAGGAATAACTACACTTGGATAAAATCAACTCCAAGTCAAAAATTGCAAAAGAGACAAAGAACATTACTATAAAATGAAAAAGGGATCATTTCAACAACAGGACATCATGATTGTAAATATATATGCATGCAACACTGGAGCACCCAATTGTTATTAATTTTTTCTTGCAATTCTCTTGCTTTAGCCTCCTGAGTCACTGGAATTACAGGTATGATGGGCCACTGCACTGAGTTGTGAGTCTCAGTTATTTTTTTTTTAATTTTTAAATTTGTTCTAATTAGTAATACATGACAGTAGAATGCATTTTGACACGATACATAAATGGAATATAATTTCTCTTTCTTCTGGTTCTACACAATGTAGTATTACACAGGTTATGTAATCATAGATGCACATAGGGTAATAATGTTAGATTCATTCTACTGTCATTTCTATCCCTTTCCCTCCATTCACTCCCCTCTGTCCAGTCCAAAGTACCTCTATTCTTCCCCTCCCCCACTTTTGTGAGGCAGCATCTGCATATCAAAGAAAACATTCAGCTTAGGTTCTTTGGGATTGACTTATTTCACTAAGCATGGTATTCTCCAGTTCCATCCATTTACCAGCAAATGCTATAATTTCATTCTTCTTTAAGGCTGAGTAATATTTCATTGTATATGTATACCACATTTTTTATTCATTTATCTATTAAAAGGCACCTAGGTTGATTCCATATTTCAGCTATTGCAAATTGAGCTGCTATAAACATTGATGTGGCTGTGTCACTGTAGTATGCTGATTTTAAGTCCTTTGGGTATAAACCAGAGAGTGAGATAGCTGGGTCAAACGGTGGTTCCATTCCAAGGAATCTCTATACTGCTTTCCATAGTGGTGCAACCACCAATTTTCAGTCTGACCAGCAATGCATGAGTGTACCTTTTCCCTCACATCCTTGCCAACATTACTCTCATTTTGATTATTTATTTGTGGGGCTGAGGATCGAACCCACATGTGCTAGGTGAGTGCTGAGCCACAACCCCAGCTCATGTTGTTTGTATTCTTGATGATTGCCATTCTGACTGGAGTGAGATGGAATCTCAGTCTAGTTCTGATTTGGAACATCCAATTATATTAAACAAACATTATTAGATGTAAAAGGAGAGATGGAATGTAATACAATAATGAATGAGAACTTCAATGCTCCCATATCATCAGTGACAAGATCATCTGGACAAAAAAAATATCGACAAATATTATAGTTGAGTTATATTTTAGATGAAATGAACTTATCAGTGATTTAGAGAATTTTTCATCTAGCAGTTGCAGATACACATTCTCATCAGCACATGGAGTATTTTCTAGACTAGACCATATGTTAGGTTACAAATCAAGATTCAACAAATAAAATAAAAAAACTGAAAGGAAAACATGTATCTTCTTTGACCACAATAGAATAAAACTGGACATTTAAAACAAGAAAAACTTCAGGAATTGCACAAATACATAGAAATTGAACAATAAATAGGGCAATGAAGAAATTAAAAGGAAATTAAAAAGTTGACTAAAACAAATGAGTGTGGAAACAATATGTCAAATTCTATAATATAAATGAAAGCAGTTCAAGAGGGAATTTTAAAGCATTAAGAATCAATATTTTTAAAATAGATTTCAAATAAAAATCTAATGATGTGATTCAAGGAACTAGAAATTCAAGGACAAACCAAACCCTAAAATTTTTAGACAGAAAGACAAAACAAAAATCAGAGCAGAAAAACAAGATAGAGACTAAAAAATTAATACAAAACAATCAATGAAATGAACTTTGTTTTTGAAAAGATAGACAATATTGACGAAGCTAATATCAAATGTTCTCTTTGATATGTGGATGCTAACCCACAATAAGTGAGGGGGTGGGGAAGAATAAAAGTTCACTGGATGAGACAAAGGGTAAGGAATGAAAGGGAGGTGGGGTTGGAATAGGAAAGACAGTAAAATTAATCTGATATAACTTTCATATGTATATATATGAAAACACCACAGTGAATTTCACCATAGTTTACATCCACAAGACTGGGATCCTAATAGAATAAGATACATTTCATGCTTGTATAGATATCTCAGAATAGATTCTACTATCATGTATAACTAAAAAGAACAACAACAACTACAAAAACTATAGCTAGATTATCCAAGAGAAAAGGGACAAGACCCAAATAAATCAAATCAGAAGAGACATTAAAAATGGTATGTCACAGGGATGCAAGAGACCACTAGGGACTATTATGAATTACTATATACCAATAAATTACAAAACCTAGAAGAAATGGATAAACTCTGGATACATATCACCTACCAATATTGAACCATCAATACATTAAAAAAGACTAATGGCAAGTAATGAGATTTAATTAGTAATAAAAAGTCATCCCAAAAGAAAAGTCCGGGACTAGATATCTTCCTGTTGAATTTTATCAAACTTTTAAAGAGGTATTAATTCTAATTCTTCTTAAATTGTTTCATAGAATTAAAAGGGAGCTACCTTTCCCAAATTCATTCTATAAGGCTAAACTTACCCTGATACCAAACAAGAAAAGGACACAATGTAAAAAGAAAACTACAGACAGCTATTCCTGATGAACATAGATGTAAAAGTTTTTAATGAAATACTAGCAAGTTGAATCAAATAACACTTAAAAAAAATTATACACCATGATAAAGTGGGATTTATTCAGAGATACAAGGGTAGCTCAACATACACAAATAAATAAATGTAATATATCACATCAACAAGTGAAGTATAAAAATCATAAGATCATTCCAATGATAAATTCAGAAAAAGCAATTGGTAGCATTCATAATCCCTTTATGATAAAATTAAAAACTTCATAAAATAGATATAGAAGAGAAGTGCCTCAACACAATAAAGTCTATACAACCAAACCTACAGCCAACATTGCACTGAATTTGGAAAATCTGAGTTGTTTTCTCTATCAAGAAAAAGACAGATGTATACTTTCACCACTCTTATTTAATGTAGTATGGAAGCTTTAAACAAAGCAATAAAGCAAGAGAAAGACAAAAAACTCATCCAAATAGGAAAGGGGGAGGTCCAAGGAGTCCTGTTTGCAGATGATGTGATTTTATATGTAGAGAAATCTAAAAATAGCAAACAAAAAAACTGTTTCAAACAATAAAAATATTCATTAAGGTTGCAGGCAACAAAATCAACATACAGAAACAAGTAGCTTTTTTAATACACTAATAAAAAATTACCGAGGAAGAAATAAAAAAGACAATTCCATTTATAATAGCTACAAAAAATACTTAGGAATAAATTTAACCAGGTAAGTGAATGACTTTTACAACAAAAATTACCTAACACTGATGTAAGAAATAGAAAACACACACACACACACACACACACACACACATACACAATGAAATGACATCCCTCACAGAGTAGAAGAATTAAAATGTCCATACCACCCAAGTGGATCTACAAGTTCAAAGCTATTTCTATCAAAATAACAATGATATTCTTCATAGAAGCAACAGATCACTCCTAAAATATGTCTGAATCACTAAAGACCTCAAATACCCAAAGCAAAAAAAAAAAAGCTGAGGCCCCCTCCAAAAAAAAAAGGCATTTTAATAATAATCTCAAACTACACTACAAAACTATAGTAACCAAAACATCATAGTTCTGGGATAAAAATGGACACATACATAAATGAAACAGGATAGAGAACTCAGAAATTAATCCATGTATTTACAATCAACTGGTTTTCAATGAAGACACCAAGAACATTCATTGGAAAATAGAAAGTTTCTTCAAAGATGATGCTGGAAAAACTGTACAACTATATGCAGAAGAAAGAAACTAGACTACCATCTCTCATTGTATAAAAAAAATGAAATTGCTCAAAAAGTTAAATGTTAATCAATAATGTGATGAGAGAGCCTACAGAATGGTAAAAAAATCTTTACCACACATACTTCAGATAAAGCACTTATCTCTAGGATATAAAAAGAACTCAAAAAACACCCCAAAATAACCTAATTAATATATGGACCAAGGTATTGAACAGACACTTCACAGAAGAAATACAATGAACAAACACAAAAATTGTTCATCATCTTTAGCAATTAGAGAAATGCAAATCAAAACTACACTAAGATTTCATCTCATTTCAATCCAAATGGCAATCATCAAGAATACAAGCAATAATAAGTGTTGGTGAGGATGTGGGGGGAAAAGTACAGTCATACATTGCTGGTGGGACTGCAAATTGGTGTAACCACTTAGGAAAGCCGTATAGAGATTCCTCAGAAAACCTGGAATAAATCCACCTTTTGATCCAGCTATCCCACTCTTCAGTTTATACCCAAAGGACTTAAAATCAGCACACTATAGTGACACAGCCACATCAATGTTTATAGCAGCACAATTTACAATAGTGAAACCATGAAACCAACCTAGATGCCCTTCAACAGATGAATGGATAAAGAAAATGTGGTATACATACACAGTGGAATATTACTCAGCTTTAAAGAGGAATGAAATTATGGCATTTGAAAGTAAATGGATGGAACTAGAGAATATCATGCTAAGTGAAATAAACCATCTCAAAAAACCGAAAGTCAAATGTTTTCTCTGATAAGTGGAATATCCCTAGTGGGGTAGGGAGTGGGAAGGTAGGAAAGAATTAAGGAACTTTGGTTTGTGTAGAGAGGAGTGAGGGGAGGAGTGGGGTGGTGAGGATGGGAAGGACAGTAGAATGAGACAGACGTTATTACCCCATACACATGTATGATTACACTATTGGAGTGAATCTGCACCATGTACAGCCAGAGGAATGAGAGGTTGTGCACCATTTGTGTAAAATATGTCAAAATGCATCCTATTGTATTTCAGGACATTGGTTCAGGCCAAGACATTTTTGCCCAAAAGCACAGGAAACAAAAAGCAAAAATTGACAAAGCACCAAATTATATCAAATTAAAATGCTTCTGTACAGCAAAGGAAACAATCAACAGAGTGAAGAGATGAGCTATGGAATGTGAGAAAGCATTTGCAAACTGTTAATTTAACAAGAGATTAACTCAAACAACTCAACAAGAAAAGCAAAACAAAACAAAAACAAAATCTCACAAAACAATAATAAAAAACAATCTGATTTTAAAAATGGACAAATGACCCAAATAGATATTTTTCAAAATAGAATATACAAATGGCTAACATGCGCATGAAAAAAAAATGCTCAACATTAGTAATCATCAGGAAAATCCAAATCAAAACCACAATGAAATATCATCTCACTCCTATAAGAATGACTGTGAACTAAAAGAGAAAAACATAACAAATGCTGTGAAAACTCAAAAAAGGGAAACTCTCATTACTCTGCATTAAAAAATGACAAAATCATAGAATTTGCAGGGAAATGGATGGCATTAGAGCAGATTATGCTAAGTGAAGCTAGCCAATCCCTAAAAAACAAATGCCAAATGTCTTCTTTGATATAAGGAGAGTAACTAAGATCAGAGTAGGGATGAAGAGCAGGAGAAGAAGATTAACATTTGACAGGGATGAGAGGTGGGAGGGAAAGGGAGAGAGAAGGGAAATTGCATGGAAATGGAAGGAGACCCTCAGGGTTATACAGTGGAGGGGGTAGAGAGAGAGGAGGGGAGGGGAGGGGAGAGGGGGGGAGTGGGGATGGTGGAGGATGGNGGGGAGGGGAGAGGGGGGAGGATGGGAAAGGCAGCAGAGCACAACAGACACTAGTATGGCAATATGTAAATCAATGGATGTGTAACTGATGTGATTCTGCAATCTGTGTATGGGGTGAAGGTGGGAGTTCATAACCCACTTGAATCAAAGTGTGGAATATGATATGTCAAGAAATTTGTAATGTTTTGAACAACCAACAATAAAAAATTAAAAAAAAAAAGATACTTAAAGGCCAACCCCCCAAAAAAATATATACTTTGCCCCTCCCAACCACAGTTTTTAACAATAATAACTTAAGGGGATATCCACCTGATTGTAAAATCAAACTTTGCTACTAGCATTGATAGAGATTTTAATAGTGATTATTGTATTTTCTTCCCTTTCTAATTTGAACTCTGGTGTTGTGAGTATGATCTCAACCCACATGTCCATTAGATATGATTTATTCTAACTAAGCTTCATTTCTATGTTGAGGATCAATTGGATGGATGATAGGTATATGAGGCTGAATAATGGCCCCCTCCAAAGTACCCACATCCCTAGAACCAAGGGATATGTTACCATATGTGGCAAGAGAGACTCTGCAGACCTGATAAAGCTGAGGACCTTGAGACAGAAAGGTCTTGGATTATCCAGGTGGGCTAAATATGATCACAGTGTCCTTGTAAGACAGAAGGCAATTTGAAGATGGAAGCAGAGAGAAAGGATGAGACGTGGATGGATGTGATGATAAAGGAAAAGACTTCAAACCAAGGAAGGCAGGTGATTTTTAGAAACTAGAAAGGGCAAAGAATCTGAGTCTCCTAGAGGGCCTTGGAAGGAGCACAGTTCTGCAGACCCATTTGAGACTTACAGTCAGAACTGTCACCTACATTTTCATTGCCTTAAGTGACTAAGGGTATGATAATCTGTCATAATAGCAATAGGGAATTAATGTAGAATTTTAAACTTGGCCTTGTTGTGTCTCTTCCCTTTCCATGGGCATTTGTTAAGCTCCTGAGCATCTGACATAGTGCTAGATGCAAGTAGAGAAACCTAGCTGGCTACCAGTCATCCATCTGGGCACTGGCTGCTGAGAAGCTGCTATTCCTCTCTGTGTGGCCCCATCAGGTGCACAGACCCTTCCTCCACCTCAAGCACAGAGTCTGGATGAATCTACATGGACAAGTAATCTGCTATTTCAGAGGCAGCTATATAACTTGTCTTAAAAGCATCACTCAAAGCACTAAATTTTTTTTAAAAAAACTTTTTTTTCTTTTTTCTGCTTTTTCAAACTTGTCATGGTGCATTTTATTTGCTATCTAATGTTATTCTAAATAAAGAAAAAAATAATATCTTAAATAATTTAAAAAAAAAAAGGGAAACTCTCCTACACTGTTGGAGGGAATGTAATTTAATGCCACCATTATGGAAAACGGTATGGGAGGTCCTCAAGAACTAGAAATAGAACTATCACATGATCCAAAACTCCCACTAGCAGGTATATATCCAAAGGAATGTACAGACATCTGCACTCCCATGTTTACTGCAGCACTATTCACAATAGCCACGGTATGACAACAACCTAGGTGTCCAACACAGATGAGTGGATAAAAAAATGTGATACACACACACACACACAGGAACATTGTTCAGCCATAAACAAATAAAGTTCTGTCATTTGCATCAACATGGATGGAATGGGAGGACATTAAGTGAAATAAGTCAGTTACAGAAAGACAAAAATTGTATGTTCTTATTTATATATGGACACTAAAAGGTTGATTTCATAGAAGTAGAGAATAGAATAGTGATTACCAGAGCCTAAGAAGGGTGTGGGAGAGGGGGATAAAGAGAGGGTGGCTAATGGGCAGAGCTGTGCAGTTGGACAGGAGGAATAACTTCTAATATCCTATAGCACAGCAGGACAACTATAGTTGATAACAATTAATTAAATATTTCAAAAAAGCGAGTAGAGAGAATTTTGAAGGTTCCCAACATGAAGAAATGTATGCCAATTAGTCATATCTGTTATACACATTGTATACTGGTATTAAAATGCCAGTCTATGTTCCATAAATATATACACGTATTATGTGTCAACTTAAAAATATATATTTTTAAAAGTGTGAGGGGAAAGCAGTACACAGATGGGAAAGTGTAATAAGCTCATCTCACTCAAAGGTGGTGGGTAGACACACACAATCTTGCTTTGGCAAGGGGACACAAAGGAAACATCCTATGGAGTTATGTAAACCAGAAGTTGACCAGTTCTTACAGCTCAGTCTTGAATTATCTTAGTCCTAGAAATAAAAATTAAAGTCACATCAGATTGCTAGAGCCTTCAAGCATTCAACAGTGCTTATGCCCTGGTTGCTTTGCCAAAGCCCTCAGATACCTTTCTGGAGAAAGATACCAATATATTGGGTACCAAACTATTTCTACAAACAATATTAAGCTATAATGTCTAGCACATAACTAAAAAAAAAATATTCCTGCCAGGAGCAAGACAATATGAGCAACACCTTACAGAAATCACAGGCAACAGAAATCATTCTATAGAGGCTCCAGAATTTGGCATAATTAGATAAAGACTTAAAAATAAATCTAATAAAGGATATGTTCTAGAAGATAAGTGAAGAGAAATTCTTAAATGGAAATTAAAACTGAAAACAATTGAAATTAAGTCCTCTGTGGAAATAAATTCTACAGAGCTAAAGGGAGACTTTGGTAACTGGAATGTCCTCAGTGAACCCAATATAAGTGAAATAACAGAAAATACAGAAAAGAAGGTAATAAGTGGAGGATACACTGAGGAGTCTAATATTCAAATGGAGTCATAAAGAGGAGAGAAATAATAAGGCTAAGGAAAAAGATAAGGAGAGATATAATCAGGCTGAAGCAAATTTTGAAATGATAATAACCAAGAACCTTCTAAAAATGGAGAAAGACAACAAGTTATAGACTTAAGAAGCACAAAAATTCCAGGGGAAAAAAACTGAAAAAGAAACGTGCATGGAGACATTAAGTGATAAACCTGCAGAAACCCTCAAATGGAGAAAGAAATCTAAGAGTCAGCTATAGAAAGACGTTACCTTCAAAAGTGCAATCATCACACAGCTAACTGCTCAGCAAACAAAGGACTTCACCTAGCAATGAAATGGTATCAGCAAGTGTGAAAAGGAAACATCTGTCAACCTTATATCCTCTAAAAATGTCTTTCAGATTAACAGGTAAGACAACTCCCCAGCAGTAGACACACTAAAACAAACAACAAAGGCTATTCTGCATGCAGAATAAAAAAGCTTTCAGATGCAAGCCTGGCATGGAGGAAGAAATGAAGAGCAATGGAAACACTAATTAATCCAAAGTCTGACTCCATGTTTTGAAGTTTGACTGCCCAAAGCTTTTAAGCTTTAATCCCTCCCTCTTCCCTTTCTGTTTCACATGTGCGCAAGCTAATAAAGAAAGCCTCCTGCTCCTTTGGTGCCAGTGAAAGACTTAAGCCATTCAAGACTGTACTTATGCAGAGGAACCCTCAACCCAGACCTATCCTCTAAACATCCATAAAAAACAGTTTTCTTTTCCTAATCTCTCAAAATGTTTTTTGACTGGGTTGCGGGGTCTGTCCTGCTCTCCCAAGACAGGCTTATTATGTAAGAAATAAACCTTTTAATACTCTCTTGAGATGTGTGGAATAATTGGTCTAGACATTGGGACCAAATTTTGGGGTAAGAAACTATCTCACTTCTGGAGAGTGGCTGCAATCACTAAATAAGTGAGTACATTTAAAAAAATTATTCACTGTACAAAAGAATCATTAAAAGTATTTTGTTGTGATATATATATATATATACTTGGTTTGTTTTATATATGTATATATATAATGTAATATAATGGCATTTAAATTAAAGAAATAATGAGTTAAATAATTATAACTATAAAGAGAATAACTGAGATTAAGTTATTCTAATGTCTTTTATCTACTTGCATTGTCTGGGTAGAGTTTAAAAGGGCCAATTAGATTTAGATAACTCAAGAATACATGATTTCATTCCTAAAATAATTACTGAAAAATAGTTAATCTTATAAAACTTTTAAAGAAAGAGAGAAAATAGAACAATAAAAAAAAATTTCCATCTACTTGAAGCCTAAAAGAAAAGAAAAAAACCAGACCAGTCAGGAAAACAGAAAGCTCATATAAATTCTAATAGGTCAGAAATTAAATATGGGCACTAATTGTTATAATTTAAAAGACAAACATTATCAGAGTGCAGTAAAAATGATATTCTGTTTATGAGACACACATAAAATATAGATAGAAGAAAATTTAAAGCAAAATGATGAAGAATATTTACCAATCAAAATTTAGTGTAACCATAATATCTAAATGGAACTTTAAAAAAGTAAGAAGGATATTTTAAAAATAATTCCATATTTGCATATATCTAATAAAACAGCCTTAAATATATCAATATCTGGAACTAAATAGATAAACTCATAATTTTAGTGTAAGTTTTGAATACATTTCTCTTTATAATAGTAAGGCAAGCAGATAGAAAATCAGGATACAGTGAAATAATATCAATTGCAAATTACTTAATTAATATGTATAAAACAACACATCTAAACCTGAAGAAGGTTCAAGTCCATGTCATGGGCCACAAAATACGATTATTCAAACTTCAAAGAACTAAGATCATACAGAGTATATTTTACAGTCACAATGCAATTAATTTAGAAATCAGTAACAAATTTGTTACTATAGTATTCTTACTCATTTAGGAATGAAGAAATATATGTTTAAGTGAAGCACTGCCTCAACAGAGAGAACATGTTGAAAATTATTAATGTGTTAAAATATTATATTCATATTCTAAATATATTACAAATATGAACAATTGAAGCATAGTGAAGTTACTAAATATCCAAAAATCTGGGATACAATGAGAACCATACTTAATGCAAATTCAGAGTTTTAAAAGTATATGTTTGAAAAGGCAAATCTCAAAATCAATGAACTTTGCATTTTCCTCAAAAAGTTAGAAATTAGCAAAATGAAGTCCAAAGAAAGTAGAAAGAAAAAATAAAGCTAAAACCACAATAATGACATTGAAAATAAATAACAGAGAAAAATCAATAAAATTTAGAAACTGTTTCTTGGATATTAGTAAAACTTAAAAACCAATCTTGACAGTAATGAAAAAAAAAAGACAAAACATCAGTATCTGCAATAAAAAGGAGACATCACTACAGATCATGTGAACACTGAAAAGATTACAAGAGGATATTATGAATAACTTTGTTAAATGAATTTAAAAATGTTGAACTAATGGGAATTCCTAACAATATGACACCATGAAACTTGCATAAGAAAAATAATAAAACTTGAATATTATTATATTCTTTGACATTGTTCTTTATATTTAATTGTGAATTCAATCAAATTTTTAGGAAGAAATAAATCCAAACTCTTCCAGACAATAGGAAAAAGGAACGTATTTTATTTTCTTTTACAAGACCTGAATAAATTTGATACTATAACCTAACACAAATATAAATTTTTAAAAATTATAATCACATTCATGATCATTGATGTAAGAATTTTAAACAAACTACTAGCAAACCAGAACAAGTAATATGCATTTACTAGTTTAGGAATTTTAGATTGGTATGATATTAACAGTGATAGGAATAATGTATTACATTAGCATAAAAAAGAAAAGGTCTTGTGATCTAAACAGATAGAAAAAAAGGCATTTGATAAAATTCAGTAACCATTCATAATTAAAAATTCTTAGTAAACTAAAATCAGAAGGGAACTTCCCTAATTCAATAAAGGGCACACAAAAAAACAAAAGCAAATTTTAAAACCCTATAGCAAAACATCAACTTAATAGTAAATATAGAAATTTCCACTCTGAAATCTGGACTATGCAAGCTGTCACTAATCTCATTTAATCTTCTGTGGAAACACAATTCAGCAAAGTGATAAGAAATATAAGGCATTGGATTTAAAAAGAATAAATAAAACTGTTATTCACATAAAAATTCTGACTATGTACATAGAAAATTAAAAGAAGTATGTCTAAATTCAAAAACTATATGTGGGGTATAGAAGATTTTGGGGTACAGGTTAGCGTAATATTTTCACAATGCATCTTTTATGTCAGCAGCAAATATTTAAAACACAAAACTTAAAAACTTCACATTTACATGTAAACTTTATATACTTCATATGTAAATATATTCATTTCATCAAAGATATAAAATTCCTAGGAATAAGCTTAACTAAAGAAGATGAGCAGGATATCCTTGAAAGTACACTGGAAAGGAAGAAAGAAAAACCGAACCGATAGAGAAATTAAAGAAGTCCTAACTAAATGGAGGACAGCATCATATTTATGGGCTGGATGACTCAATATTGTAAATATGCCAATTTTCTTCAAATATCTATGGATTCAATACAGTTGAAACAAAAGTATTTATATAGTCTTAGTAGCCGCATGTGTTTCTACGGCACTGGGCAAGCTTCTTTTCTGATGGATAGATGCCAGATAATCCTAGTTCATACCAAGTCATGAAAGCCAATTCTTGAATATTCAGGAATTTTTGAGCTAGTTATTAAGCCCACAGTGCTTGAAACCAGTCACTGTGGTAGTATTTACCTCATGAAAATTGACAATCACTACAAATCAAAGACATTTCCCCTCAGAGAGTTAGCTTGCCAGCATAACACTGAGATTATTCTAAAATTGCTATGAAAAGGGAAAAAGAATGGAATAGTTAAGAAACACTGGAAGTTACCTAAAACATACGGAAATACATATATGTAAAATTTTAAATTAAAAACTACTTTCGAACCACCAAAAATGATCTCACATATCACTAGTGGTAATTTGGGAAGCCTACACCAAAGAGATCATCTCTGTTTTAATTTATCCATTTTTTCAACTCTATTATATAAAAAACTAGACTCACAAAGTGATGTAACCAAAATTTAGCCTGCATTTCATGGTTTGTGGCTCTCATCCCCTTGACTTATAGCCCTAGGAAAGGGCCAGCCAGCCCAAGTAACTCTAAATCCTGGATGGAACTCTGGTCCAAAGACCTCAGCTAGGTCTGAAACCTGCTCTTTGTCCTGGAGAGGAGTAGATCACAAAGAGAAATCCACCTGGAATTAGGCATGGTTTAGGGACATTATGTTTAAATAGATGGTCAGTATTATTTTCAGTTTATTTTCCATAACAAAAGAGCCCCATTTCCAATTTTTATAGGTTCCAGGTAGCACTGCATAAGTATCATTTGGAAATTCCAAATTACTTTCAAATTACTTGAAAAATCAATACCTGAGTTCACTACTGTAACAGCACAAATAAAAATTCTCACCCTCTATCCCACTGAACTTTGCTTGCTTTGTTTCTTAGAGCAGCCATCAGAACTGTTTGTTCAAATTTCAAGACTAATTCTTTACTTAGCTGCTTTACATGGGTTCATAAAATGGATCAACACTCCACAGTAGATTTATTCTCTATGTTACTGCTCATTTCCTAACTCAAAGGATATCATCCCAATCACCAAAGATATAATTGGGTTGCGGGAGTAAATTGCCATTGCTGAATTGATATTCTTTCCCTCTAGCTCATACACACATGCACATGTGCACACACATATGCGTGCACACACACATGCACGCGCGCACACACACACACAAAAACTGATTACTCTTTACAACAATAAAACTAACAATATCCTATTTTCTTTAGCATACAAATCAGATATTGAGAAAACATTTATGAATAACTCAAAATGGAAAGTGTACATTCTAATTGTGTCACTTATCTAGACAATAAGCCTATATTTTATGCCAACCATCAATTTATTAATTGACTAATAATATGTATCTATTACTGTTAAGTATATATGAGGATAAAAATAGCTATAAAATATGCTCCATGGATTCGACATGTGTACACAGGTAGCAATATGGTAATATTCAATAACTATGCAATATAACAGGGAATGCAGACTACACATGTCACACTCTCATGGGTGATTACAAAGTTAGTAATGGCTGCCTCATTCTTCAGGAAGATGCATTATTATTTTCTTTATCCCATAGGCAAGGGTTAGGGAATTAAGATAATTTACCAAGAACTAGATACCACATAGTAAAATCAAGAGTGGAAACAAATCTTCAGACTGTAAACCTCCTGCCATTTTTCAATGTGCTATCGCATTAGATTTTGCACAGTATTGAACACATAGTAGGTATACCTTATTGATTGAAGATTTAAAAACAAAACATTCATTTAAAAATAAATGTAAAATGTTATTAAGAATGGTTAACTTTTAAATATTAAGTAATTGTGATTTTTTTCCACTTTTAAATGATTCTTATTTGGTATATATTTTGTTAAAATTCTCTAATTTTATGTCTTCTGTGATCAAAATGTCTATCAAAAGATCATTTTTATGTTATCAAAACAGGTGACCTCATCACAATGTCAATTCACAATAACTTAAAAAAATAGCGTGAACAACATCTATGTAAGGCAGGTATAATTAACGAGGAATAGAAAGTACTACTGTCTTAATTGGTCTCCCTCCTAAGCAAAACCTCATTGAAAGACTTGGGTGAAGGACATTTATTCAGAAAGTGAGCCCAGGAAGCAAGATTGATAGATAAAAAGGAAGAAATGTGTCAAAGGTGGGGGTCTGAAGCATTCAGAGGCTCCCCTCATCTACTGGCCACACTCTACCCCCAAGAACGGTAAAGACCTGCATTTCTTTATGGCTTTGTCATAGAGCTCCCAGGTGAATAGCCAGAGTCAGATAGCAGAAGGCAGCCATTTGAACCAACTGTCTAGTGAATTGCAGCTGAGATAAGAGGTGGGCTCATTGATGAGAGATGATGCTCAGCTACCCATATTGAATTACTGAAGAGTTTAGGCATGTCTTGCAAGAGCATGCAAAAACAATGGTTATGTCATTTAATATCTAATTAAAATAGAATTAGCATGTTTTGTTTGTCAAGAAAATTGCCTGATTTTGATACAATTTACCAAAGTTACTCCCCCTTAGGATTAATTTGTGGCTTAATTTGAAACAAAATGGAAGCTGATCAACTTAACAGGTGGGAATCCTTCTGTAGTTTGAATGAATTTTAATGAAATTTGATGCAAGTGTGCATTTGTTCATTAAATGTTTATAAAACACCTGTTCTAAGACAGAGGTTATTTATAGGGTTGTATCTGACATGAACCTTACCCTCGATTAGTGTAGAGTGATTTAGAATTCATCACATCGGATAGTTGCTGGGCATTACTGATTCCATAGACACTGACAGAGGCAGAACACTGGGGTGGACCAGATGCTCAGAGGACAGCTCCAGATGCAGGATTTGGGTAGTCCAGGCTACCAGAGAGAAGAGGCTCTCTGGAGAGTATGGTAACAAGTAGTAGATGATGGATGAGTCAGATACGTACAATATAAAACAACAGGGATGACATAAGGAGTTAGGAGGTTCACAACACATTATGCAGAATAACACGCTAAAAAAAGACAGGCAGGCAGCTGTTTGGTATCAGCAGGTAGCAGGACTGGAGGCTGGGCAGGTTACCAAGAATATGACTCAGACACAGAGATCAAGAACATTTTTAAACTCATAAGAACATTTTAAGTTGTTGGAAGCTGTACCACAGGTACAAAATTTCAGTAGCTAATTGTAGCAAAATATGTTTCTCCCTCAAGCTACCAGTTTATGTTGATTGACTGAGATCACTCTTCTACATGGCCCCTCTCCAGATCCAGGCTGACAGATCAACCACCACCTGGGGAATTATCAAATGCTATGTTAGGGGGAAAGATAAGTGGAATGAGTTACACACCAAGCCCTAATTTTCAGTCTGGAGGTGACTTATCCTATTACAGCCCATAATCTCTTGGCTAAAGTTCATCATATGGCCCAATCTAACTTCAAAAGGACTGGGAAAAATAGGATTCTTTAAAAAGATGTTTGTGAAGACTGATGCCTACCACACAAATCTTATCCCTGAAAAGAGTGAATAAATATAAATTTATATACAGATATAACTTATTTTGATCAATAATAGCAATATTGTTATAGGATCTGAATGGGTTTCAAACTAAAATGTGTCTTAAAATATAAACATAATAAAATATATTCCTCTTTTATCACAGGTCTTTTGCTCTCACTTATATTTTTACAGTGCATGTTAGACAAGCAATTTACCACTGAGTTATAGGCCAGCCCCTTTACTCTTAAAGACTATATAATTTATAAGCTTACTTTATATTCAGAAAGCACCATGGCCTTCTTAGCACATTATCCCAGAAGTTGTCATCTGCACATCAACATAATTCTACAGCACCTTCCTTTCATAGAAAGGGACGGGGGATAGTCTGTGTACAGAACTCAGCTAGTGGAGATGGTAGGAGGAGTTAGACCTACATAGGTTTGGGATTGGACAAAAATCAAGTGAATGAAACAATCTTAAAGGGGTTATTTCTTCTGATTCTTCATTGTTTATCACTTTCAAAAATGGAGTACTTATTTCTTTGTGTGTGTGTATGTGTGTGTGTTGCTAAGGATTGAACCCATGACTCTGTACCTGCTACACAAATGTTCTACCACTGACCTATATCCCTAGCCTGAACTTAACTCTTAGTGCAGAGAAGTCGAGGAAATGAAGCTCAAAGCTCACAAATACTTAGGCCTGGCTATGATCACAAAAATTAGATTCAGGGGTTGGGGCTATGGCTCAGCCATAGCACACTTGCCTGGCTGGCTTGTGTGAGGCACTGGGTTCAATTCTCAGTACGGCACTTAAATAAATAAAATAAAGATCTATCAACAACTTAAATTTTTTTTTTAATTGAATTCAGAATATTCCATCTGTGGAATGTTCCTTATTCTGATCCTATTCTACACTTTTTTATTTAAAAAATATTTTTAAAATTCACAATCCTATGAGTAAGAGAAAGAAAGTTGGGGCCAGTAAAGGATAAACCCCCAGCCTTTCATGGTTTGTACAGAGGCTATGTCTTTCTTATCTTACTGCATTTTGCTGACTCTCAGCAGCATTAGTTGCTCCTGCTTCCCCAAACTCCAAATGTTAAATATGTTTTTAAAAATTCCTTGTTGGGTAGATTCAGAAGAATCTCCCTTTGTCTGTTCAACTATGAATACATTGATCTCTTCCTGGTGCTCACAGAAAAGGACCAGAACTAGGTTTATTAATTTACTTTTGGGTACTGGATTTATACCCATCAAAGCAGTTCTTGTACCGTCTTTTTGCAGTTCTTGTACCGTCATGCTTTTTGGACCAATATATTCCTAGTGCCACGAACCTCTCAGTTTAAATTCTACTTAATTTACCCCCTTTCTGCCCTGGCCACAGCTTTTCATACAGACTTTCTGTACATTTGGCTCCTATGGCAACATGTAATCCAGATTCCTGCTACTTTATCTTTCTAAATAGCTTCCATTCTTATCCTAATTATTTGAGAGTAAATATTCCTTCTAGTTCTATGCCAGTGGTCATCTTTTCTTGTCCTAGATCTTCTCTCTGGATCACATTCTCTCTCCTAAAGCTTCAACTAGGACCTCTTTGTAAATGGTATCAAGATTGGTATCATTCACCTTGATCTCTTTCCAGAGCATGAGGTTCCTGCATCTACCTTTGACAAATATGTCATATGCTCACTCAAAAAGTGCAGTTAGTTTTCAAGATAAAGCTGTCTAGTGAAAAAAAAATTCCAAAGCCCACTCCTCACCTTAGAGTTGAGGATCTCCATGCTACTCTAATTTAATTTTCAACTAGCCCCTGTTCTATTCTACACCAAGAATCCCATACTCCAGTGACACAAAGGTCTTTGCTATTCTTCTCATAATTTCAATACCCTATTTTCACTCTCCTTACCTCTGTTACTGCCATCTCCTCAACAGAGTGTACTCACATCCCATCCACACCCTCACAGGCATTAAGGGAAAAGTTTTATGAGATGACTCACAAACTTAAAACTAAGCAAAATACACATCATTTGTGAGCAGACCTTGGAAGGGAGTTACCTATAGCAGACAGAAGCATGTTCCATTGAGTATTCTCTGTTCAAATGTGTCCAGAATGTTGGCAAAACTTCAAGACTATTCATAGCAAAACTTTCTTCTTCTTGGCTCTTGTGTCTCTGCACTGTTTTTCCAGAGAAGTAATTGTCTCTTTCTCATTTCAAATTGCTTCATACACTTACCTCCTGCTCAGCCTTTCTATATACTATTTCCTAGAAATAGTGAAATAAATATCTTTCTCTCTCATTTTCTAGGAGTCCATTAGGAGGCAGCTGCTTCTGTTCTCCACCCCCACCCCTTTTTTTGCAAGAATCTCTTCTCTCCCTTTTCTCTCTGCCTGCTCCTTCTCCAATCTTTCATCATTTGATTCTACACAGAACATACTGATGCACATCAATAGGTGCAACCACTTTCAACTTTATTTCCCTATCTTAGGCTTCTCTGTCTTATCTATAAGCAAATATAGTGATTTAGCACTCAGATAGGTATCAAAGGCACCCTCTTATTTAATGTGCATATGTGCGTGTGCACACACAGACTGTTTAGAAATTTTAAACTATGAGCTATTTCCAGACCCATATTTTTTGCTTTTGATCTGCTCTCCCCAGAGAAGCTAATTCGTGACCTGTGAAACCACTCTGAGCAGGGTGGCCAGGGGAAGTCATCTTGATCTCACCTCTGTGTCTCAGGAGAAAATCAGAGTATATGCGAAAGGGTCAAAGGTCCAGGTTGTGGGAAAGCATTTGCTGCAGCAGTATCTGAAAAGGAGGGAATGAGGTGAAAATGCCACCTTGACTCTTTATTCTTTTGTGGATTTCTTTTTGGACTTGTCAATGGGATGCTGAGAGGAGCCCTCTCCTTCCTAGAGCTCCACAATACAAGTGAAGATCCACAATCACCACCAGGATAAAGGAGAGAAGACCTGATGGAGGCAACACAGGAAGAAGAAGGTTCTTCCGTGCTCATGGCATCTACCATTGGCTTTGACCCTACTTGGGCGATGGGCCACAGCTTGCCTCAAACCAAGCCTCCTCCTTTTCCTAAACTCTGGGTGATGACAAGGCTCCAAGCCCAGATTTCTGCAAAATGAGGAAACAGTGCTGACTGCGCTCAGGCTGACCTATTTTACACCTGTATTCATGAATCAGAGTAGGCAAGCAACAAACCGTGACTCCTGGGCTCTGATTATAATATAGTGCGTGCCCACCTCCATGAAGTGGGGGAAGGGTTTGGCATTAGGGTGTGATAGAAAATAGGAAACAGGGAATCAACCAGCCCTAGAGTTCAACCCACCTGGAAATGGAATAACCCCAGACCATTTCATTTAACTTCTTTGAGCTTCAGTTTCCTTATTAACAAAAATGGAAGAAAGAAAATATATTTCATGTGGGAGTCTTGAGTTTGAAGTGAGGTGGCATCAATGGACGTAGCTAGAGCACTGCTGGCTGCTCACCATGGTACCCTAATCACACATACTTGGTCTCCTCTGCCCTCCACATGCGCTGCTTCCATCACGTGTGAGGAAGCAGGTGGATACCCAGGCTCTTCATGGGGATCTGGTGAGGATTAAAGAGATGACTTAAATCTCTAGCACAGGGCTTGGTGAGCACTGCTGACTCACTAAATGTGTTCTTATTCTCCATTAAATTGTGAACTAATTTTGACCAAGTTATCTGGGCAAATATATGTCCAGGTTTTTAGAATTTGCTTATTCTAGCCAGATTCTCCTACGATGGGTCATCCTGGAGGCTCCTCTCCATCACCCTCCTCATCTAACACATTACAAATTGCTGGTGCTTCTTCTAAAATATCTTAAATGCACTCACTTAAAAAAATCTCTACTGCCCCCTGTGATTGTGTTGCATGAAGAATGTAAAATGATAATATTTTGAAGGTGAAACTATGGAAATAAAGGGCAAAATGAAGTCAGATTTTGCAAAATCTTTCTATCATGACACTGACATAGTGAATTAAAGCAAATAACAACAATAAAGAATCAAGCAAAAATCACCACCAGCAAATTTGTCAAGGGTTCTAAGCACTTATTATAGGTTTCAAAAAATAAGGCATGGGATAAATCAGAAGACCATCATGACAAGTCTTCCATCTTTTAGAAGCCAGAAGGGAAGGGTCTGCAAATTACACAAATCCTCATTAACATCTCCTGTCTGCAGGTAGTAGAGACGTGGACTGAGATGAGTGGATAGCTCTGTGAAGAGTCATAGTAAAATGCTTTGGTGTGAAACAAGAATCAGAAACAAGCACCAAGACTACTGTTTTCCTGGTCCCTTCTCTGATGGTCCCTGGCACGATGATAGGGCAAACTTTGGATAGGAAGTATAACAAGCTCTTAGGCAAGAGAGGTGAGTCCTGTCCTCCAACAGCCTCAGAATAGTTGCATTCTAACAACTCCTCACCCCATTTACTTTCTGCTACAGAAAAATACACACCAAGGAGAAGTACTCCAACTCTCCAATTATAGCTGAGGGAGAAAAGGAGTTCTGAAACACAGTGGGAAGGAAATAAAGAAGAATATAGCCACATAAATACAGAGTCAATGAAAGATCAAGTCAGAATTGCTCATGTTACACTCAGGCAGAAGAAGAAACAGCAAGGTAACTACACAAACAAGATAAAGCTAATATCCCACATGCGGATCTAACAAAGGAGAAGAGAATAAAGAATTCAAGAGCATAGCCTGATGAAGACAGGTGAAGAACCCAATCTGGAAGAAAATATAACCCAAGGAAGTAGAAAATTCCCTACAAGTGTTTTGAGTTATAGAAGAATCTAATAAGGGCACGAACACAGTAAAACAGAAGGCCAAATACAAGATGAAAAGTGTAACCAGAAAAGGAGCTATAGGAATCCAAACAACACCACACAAAAACAGCAACAAAATGATTTATGATAGGACTCTAGAAATCTCTTTTCTCCTATGTTTGGCTACTTTCTAATCATCTCTAATTCCTCAGCTTTAGGTTAATTTCTTTAAAGAAGTTCATCTGATTCCCAAGTCTATATTAGGTCTTCTCACCATACTCTGAAATAGGATCCAATATTTTTCCTTTTATAACATTTGTCACAATTTGCAATCCTTAATTTATATGATAACATGTTTACTATCTATATCCTCATTAAACTGTAAGTTCTGTGAAGGCAGGTACCTTATCTTTCTTTTTCATTATGTTATCTCCCCACCTCCCCTGTTCCCAGCACACAGTAAGTACTCAATAAATATTGATTGATTTATTGAATGAGCACGTAAGTATACCTGGGAAGAATAGGATGCTACAATAGAAGCCTAGGCTTGAGTTTCTGTGAATGTTCTGGATTCATTTGAACAGAGGTCCTAGAGCCCAAGAGGACATGATGGCAGGGAAGGGAAGCAAGCCTGAGTTTTGAGGAGAGTCTAGTTCTCAGTTTACTGCAGAAACCCAGTTGAAAGTTCTTTCTTTTAGTAGTAAACTGATTAAAACTGAATTTTCACACTGTGATGGCTTTTCTAGCCAGAAATGATGACTAGATGAGTGACAACTGCTGGAAGAAGCAGCCTCATGTGGCTATTTTGATGCTGAAAGATGCTTATATCTGAAATTAATAGTAAAAGAAGGTAGAGCAAGAATGTAATGAAACACACAGGTGGAAAAGAACAGCAAAGGCAGATATGGCTCAAAACACAAGAGAAGGTAAAATTTAATGTACATAAATATTCAATTCACAGACTGAAGAAAACGGATCCTGTTTTCTACATTAACATCTTCAAACCAATACGGATGTCACCACACAGTAAGCCAATGAGAGCTATGTGTGATTTGTTATAGTTCTAAAAGAGACGAATTGAGTGGATTATTAACTCTTTCAAGGGTTCCTCCATTTGAAAACAGATTCATTGCAATAGGAGGCTCTCTTAACAATTTAAATGAATCCATTTTAAAATTTTGATTTATGCCTTCCTTCATAGCAAGGCACTTGTTGAGTAAACTGTGCATGGTATAGGGCACAGTCAGGGAAGGCATGGGCTCTAATGAAAGTTAGAGCACAGGCTGAGTATGGTAGAATGAGGCAGGTCTAGCCACAGGGGGAAAAAAATATGTCCGGCACTGCTTTCCAAAAGGAAATTGGGTCTCTTGGGGGATGGTGAATTTTAAGGATTACAACAAGAGAGAATCACAGGAAGGGTTCAAATGTGGTGCTAATTTGAGGTGAGTAATCACCTTATATCTTTGCTTGTTTTATAATCAAAAGTGCTTTTAACTTTTCAGCACTTTATCTCTCTGAGATGCTGCTTTAAATAGCTGTTTGGCAATAGTGGCAATTATAAAACAAATCCATCTTTTTTGTGGGGGAGGGTGAAATATTTCATATAAGGAATAAGGGATCTAAAATTTTCAAAGGATGATGATGAAACTATCACTGATAACTAATATTTAAGTGCTTAATATGTTCCGGGTAATGATTCTCATTTAATTTTAGAACCATCATATATGGTAAATTCTACAATTTTCACAGTGGGAAAAACTGGGCTCAGTGCAGTTAAATAACTTGTCCAAAGTCATACAGCATTGTGTTCTGATAAAGTCAGGATGAATACAACTAAAGCTAGGCACCACTTAACAACAGAGATGCATTCTGAGAGATGTGTTGTTAGGCAATTTTGTCATTGTGTGAACATCATAGAGTGTATTTACACAAACCTAGATGGTATAGGTCAATCACTTGATGTGGTCTCTTGATGCAATTGAGACAAACTAGGGCTGAGAATGTAGCTCAGTGGCAGTGTGTTTGCTTAACACTATGTGAGGCTCTGGGATGGATCTCCAGCACTTACCACAAACACACACACACACACACACACTCACACATACGTAAATATAAGATGTATAAGACTGCTGAAAGCATAACACGATTTTATAGTGAACTACTTTTTATAAGTAAATAAAGTACATTTACAATAATGTTAAAAATATAGTATAGTAAATACACAAGCTAACAACCTACTCATTTATTATCATTATCAAGTGTTTATGTACTATACATAATTATACATGCCTTACTTTTATACGACTAGCAGCTTGTTATGTTTGTTTACACCAGCATCACCGCAAACAAGTGAGGGATGCATTGTGCTACAATGCTACAATGTCATTAGGCAATAGGAATTTTCCAGCTACATTATAATAATAAGGGAACACTGTGGTGTATGTGGTGCATCATTGACCAAAATGTTATGTGGCAGATGACTCTATTACCTTCTGGTTAGGAAACTCAAACTTGTATCCTCAGTCTGCATTTCTCACTTGAGATCCATTCCTCTTTTTAACAGCTTATTGGGCATCTCTGCCTAGATTTCAAAAGTAATTCAAACTCAACATGACTGAAACCCACTATTATTTCCCAACTCTTGTTCCTGCTTCTAAGCTAGATGTTTAGCAGGTATCCTCCATTCTCTTCTTACTCCTAACATTAAGCATCAGATGCCTCTCAGTCTACATCCCAAATTTCTCTCTATGACACGCCTTTCTCACTGTCTTATTCAGAATAATTTTTGAATTATTAATTCAGAATTAATTTGCCAGAATTATTAAATAATCTCTAAGCAGTCTTCTTTCCTGTGGTCTCTCTTGCCTCTACCAAGCTTTAACTCTGAAAGGATAGTATATACTTCTAGGCTCAAAAGCCTATTTGCCTAACCCTAGACCCATGGAGATTCTTCTATTCTCTAAACCTGGCCTCTTTACTTCTCAGACTTGATCATTAGTTCTCTACCATAAGTGCACATTAGAATCAACTGGAAGATTTAAAAAAAAAAATTCCAATACCCAGCTCATACTTTATGTTCATTAAATCAAAATCTCTGGGAGTGAGATAAAACAGGCATGAATATTATAAGATACCTACTATAAGATACCTCTGGCCTCTGATTATACCTAGCAACCAAAGCTGACAGCCACTGTATAACACTGTGTTTTGATTAGCATTTAGTACCTAATAACTGTTCATCAAGTGCCTCAAGTTTAGAGATGTAGAAGTTGATGATACTCCTCTGGTCCCTTGTTACCTCAAAGTGTGGGTTATGGAACCACAAGCTCAGCCTCATCTGAGAAACTGTCAAAAATGCAGAGTCCCTCTCCCACCTTGAGAGCCCCACCTTGAGAGGTGTGTTACAAGCATATTAGAAATGCATTACTTTAGCCAAGATTGTAGGGCCTCTGCAAGAATTAAAAATAAGACAAATGCTTTTCAGTCAACTGGAAAGTACAAAAGTTCACATTTTAAAACTAAGTACACAAAGCTTCCTTTCTCACTTGAATGCCTTCTTTGTATCAAGGGCAAACATTTCTCATGCCATGGCAGATTGTATAGGTGCTGATACATTTAGGAGACAAGGTGGTATGGGGTAGTGTGGGCTCAGCCGTCAGGTGGATTTAAATTCTAGTTCTACCACTGCTGGATAACTGGGTTAGTTCTTCATCTACAATACGGATTGATAATCATAGTTAATGTACTAAAAATTGAAATGGATTCCATTAATTTTCAGGAGATAATGAATATTTTTTTACAGTATTGAGTCTTACAAGGTCTTGTTGGGACTATGGTATGTACTCAGAGAGAGCAGAAGTGTATCTGGGAAATAATGAGAAGACAAAGGTTTCTGACATTGGCCTTAGAACTAATCTAAGCACTGTTTTAGTCCACTGCTGATTAAGAGGTACTTATTTCAGAGAGAACCTAATTGGGACCTTCGGCTTTCATAGAAGAATGGCATCCTTGTGTAGGGGTCTCCCCTGATTCGTCATGGGCATTGCCTATGCTCAAAGCTCTGTTCTCCCAGGGTGTTCAAGGAGAACGAACATTCAGGGAGAACCAGACTCTGAACCTGTTAAAATCCTGAGGGACTGGTCTTAAGAACAGAAAGTTGAACATATGCTACTTTTATTTATTCTTCAGAGTATTCTAAATTCTATTGATTCAAGTTTTATCTCCAGAACACTCTACAAGGCCTGATTACCTTCCATTTCCCCACCTCCCCAGTGTGTATATGCAATCACAGTCTTCTGTATTGAACTCACATGACTAGCAGCTAAGTTGATTCATACTCAATTCTTTAACAAGTTGGATAAAAAATTTTGTTTCTTCATAAAATGTACATATTTTGTCAGAGAGCAATAATTACATAACTCATCATAACTTTTCTCCTTGGTCGCCAAGATATTTTGAGATAAATGAGCTGATTCACAGTGGCACTATTACTCAGGGGATTTGTATATTTGTATATTTTCTATAAAATAATACTGACAGACATAAAGGAGATCTAAATAAATAAAGATACTATATTATTGTCTTGTAAGACTCAGTACTGGAAAAAATATTAATTATCTCTAAATTCTGAAAATTAATCAAATCCATTTTGATTTTTGGTACATTTTTTCCCTTAAATTTCATAAAAGAATGATTAAGAAATATCCAGAAAATTAACAAAAATAATTTTTTAACTCTATCTCACTGATAATTAAAGACACACATATTATATGTTTAATACTATATATTTAACTTAATGTGTATTATATACATATATAATAAAATCTTTTTAAAAAAGCTTTACACATTATGGTTCAGAATTTGAAGAAATAAAAATAGAAAAAATATAGAAGAAAATGAAAGTTAATAATGAAGTAATACTAATACAAAAGTGCCTACACATATGTATATAGAGAGAGATATAATTAATCTTAAACAAAAATATCATATTCACTCTTCTTTATCTTGATAACTGATACTTTCCTTGGAGATTATGTATTCATTGAAATTTTTATTCTTATTAATATATAATTAATATACTATACAATTAATAAATTTCTCTATTATAATTATTGTCCCTTTTTCCATTTATATATATATTTGTGTTTTATCATTTATTTTTCCTAATCAATGTAGACTGAGAGTTGTTTATTTGATTGGCCTATTCAAAGAATGAACTCCAGGATTATAAATTCAATTATTTTTCTCCTTTCTACTTCAATAATTCCTGCTTTATTCTTCATTAATGTCTTTGTGTTTTTTCATGCTTCTTTGGCTGCTTTTAAAATTCTGTATTCAAAATGTTTAAGGAGATGGAAATGCTAATTATCCTGATTTGATCATTACACATTGTATACATGTATCAAATTATCACACTGTACCCTATAAATATGTACAATTAGAAAATAAAATTTTGAATAAAAATAAAATTATTTAATCAATTACTTAATTAATCCTTCTTTCTATAAAATAATAGTACTCAAATTTATGAATTTTCCCCTATGTGACTTAATAGCTACAACCCACAAATTTTGATTTTATTAATTCCTGTCAAATACTTCTTCAATAGCTTGTGGCTTGGTATTGTTTACATTTCTTATTTCTAGTTTTACCACATCATTGCCAAAGATTAAACATTCATATTTTTGGCTTTTATTTAAGCTTTCTTTGCAAACTAGGATAGGAGCAACCTTCATAACTTTGATGTTTAACAAATAGGTATTCTCTATTAATGGAGGATGAAATACATATTTAACCTAGGTAATCAGTGTTTGGTTTCTCTGTAATTTTGTCTTATCAAATTCTCAAGGATGTACAAAACTCTTCTACTACTATTGCAGTTTTTATCTGAAATTTCCAAGTTTATTGACTTATGTCTTTTAATATTATGTTAATGAGCACACATGGGGTATCATGCTATAGCTTTCTGTGAAACATACATTTTAAAAATGTAAAATAGGTGTCTTTTTCACTTCTATTTTGAATGATATTACTAACACTTATTTTGAATTTTTCAGGTTTTCCTTTATTCTTTATTTAGAGTTCTGGGGAAAATTCAGAGCAGTAATAGAAATGGGGCTTATTCTGTCACTTCATAATTATGTAATAAAGGTTCCCAGGCCAAAGGAGACCAACAATAGGAGGATATACAATTCTATCTGCAGTTTATAATATAAATTCAGTTTCTGGCCTATAGATCATCTTTTCTGCCTTTGCAGCACTGACACAGGTTTTCCATCTTAATTTATATTTCTTTGTATATTTCAATGAAAATTGGGAAAGGAAGATCATTAAATACTTAGGTTTTAATAATCATCTTGAAGTAGATGTCAACTATAGAATAGTTCACTGTCGAGACTTTGAAGCCATTTGAATGATTATTAACCACACAATAACTGTACTATATTGAAAGTTTCTTGAAGAGTTTATTTCCCTAATATCTACGTAAGTACCTTCCATGCACTTTCCATCTAAGAAAAGGCTCATAGTATCACCGTCGAATATATCAATGAGAGAACCAGTAGATAAATCTTCAAGCTTTGCAGTATATGGCTTTTCTACAATTGAATTTTCAACAGAGCAGCCTGGACAAGAACATCTTTAGAATACAGAGTTCAGGTTCTACCAACTACTAGGAGTGACCATGAACTGGTTACCTAACTTTTTCTCTTCTTTAAGTTATATTTAACAACAGTTACTAAGAAAAATAACAGGAGCAGCAATAACCATCTTTCTATTTCAATGAAAAATTTGAATACAACAATGTCTGTAGAGAATTTAACACAGAGCTTGGCACAGAGGATGAGCTTAACAGACAGTAATAACTCCAAGTCTGCTCTAAACTCTGTTTTCTAGCTTAATGGAGAAGGCCTGAGGACTTGTGTGACTAGAACAGGACACCCAAGAGGAGAGGGCAGGTAATATGTTACAGAGGTGGTGGGATACAGCTTACATGGCTCTTTGTAAGCCAGAGTCACATGTGGATGAGAGAAGAATCTATTGGAGTTTTGAGCATGGAAGTGAAATACTCTGGTTTATACTCAGAAACAATTTATTTTTTGTATTTTTTAATTTATTCTTTTTAGTTATACATGACAGTAGAATTTATTTTGCCATATCATACATACATGGAGTATAACTTCCCATTCTTGTGGTTGTACATGATGTGGAGTTACACTGGTCCTGTATTCATATATGAGCATAGAAAAGTTATGTCCTATTCATTTTACTGTCTTTCCCATTCCCATCTCCCTTCCTTTCCCCCCATTCCCTCCTGTCTAATCCAGTGAACCTCCTCTCCTCCCTCTCCACCACCTATTCTGAATCAGCATCCACATATTAGAACATTCAGCCTTTGATTTTTTTGAGATTGGCTTATTTCACTTAGCATGATAGCCTCCAGTTCCATCTATTTACCTGCAAATGCCATAATTTCATTCTTCTTTATAGCTGAGTAATATTCTATTGTGTATATGTGCCACATTTTCTTTACCCATTCATCTGTTGAAGGATACCTAGGTTGGTTCCATAGCTCAGCTATTGTGAATTGTGCTGCTATAAACATTGATGTGGTTGTGTCACTGTAGTATGCTGAATTTAAGTCCTTTGGGTATATTCTGAGGAGTGGGATAACTGGGTCAAATAGTGGTTCCATTCCAAGTTTTCTGAGGAATCTCCATACTGCTTTCCAGAGTGGTTGCACCAATTTGCAGTCCCACTAGCAATGTACGAGTGTATCTTTTTCCGCATGTCCTCACCAACATTTATTGTTACTTGTATCTTGATAATTACCATTTTGATTGGAGTGAGATGAGATCTCAGTGTAGTTTTAATTTGCATTTCAGAAACAATTTTCTTTACATTTATAGCTCAGCATATTGAACACACTGAGAACAAAATAGATGTTTAATAAACACATTTAAACATTTGTAGGAATAAGCAATGCTAACTGAGTCAATTTCACTACTGCTAATGCCCTGGGTGACTTTTCGTGGAAGTCCCAATACTGCCTGGTTAAATGTGGCATTAATGTGGTAATCTCCTCACCCCAATGCTCTCTCATCCTTGAGAATTTCTCTACTCCCTTTCTACTACTTCATCAAACTCAAGGGAGACTACTCAATGGGTGCTTGAAGTTTCCACCAAATGTAATACTTCCCAAAAGAAATGGCCATCTTTTAAAATAATTATCAGTATTTCGGCATTACGTAGTTTATTAGCAAAACTTTTCCTCAATAAATTTTTTCTCAATAAAAGATCTGATCATTTCTTAGTGAACATCATCCTTTGGGATTAAAGGGGGAAAAAAAACAGGGTGGGGGGAATGAACGCCTACAAATCCATTTGGGTGTCACCGGAGCTCACGTGGGAAGTCATTATCCCATTATTCACCATACTCCGAAAGCTCTGTCTGGAAAACTGCATGCAATTTTTGGCTCTTTCTATATAAAAAAAAGATTGCTAATTTGGAAAGAATCCAAAGGGTAGTACTAATGACAAAAGGCTTGGAAAACATGCCATTAAAAAGAATCTAAGAGAATGGAGCATGAACTGCCAAGAGATCAGATAACTGATGGAGGCAGAAAAGAATTTAAAATACCAAATGGGAAAGAAATCTCCTAAAAGGAAAAGGGATTATTTTTTTTTTTAGTCCAGACACTTATATTGGTAGTTTTAAAAGAAGGAGAATTACATTGTAAACCATGCAAAACACATTATGCCTAATAATATGTTCAACCTGAGAATGTAGCAGAAATGGGGGAAATGGCAAGATAACATTAAAGGACTCAGGATGTTGCCATGGTCCTTCTAAATATCTCAAGCAAGGTTATCTCAAGTCAATAGAACTCTTTTACATTTAAATGCTGAGCAGGTACTGCATATGAATTGGCACGAATGAGTAGGGTGCCATCCAATTATTTTCTAAAACTTTATGCTCATCTTTCTATTCCAAAATGAAAAGAAAAGAATAGACCTGAGAAGACACAGATCCTGTCCACTGCAGGCTATGGTTCTATGGAAGAGACAGAAACACCAAACAAACACCAAAGAAAGTTACAGAAGTTGGGGGAAGTGGGGCTGGTTGAACATACAAGAACGTACAAGATCGGTCTCAAGGTACTGATCTTGAATCTTAGAGTTACAGTTCTGCTTTAAAATTGATCACAGGGATCTTTAAAAAGTGAGCAGGTCAGATGGAGTTACCTCTCTAAAATCCTGCCCCAGTATAAACTAACAATGAGAGAATCCACCTGCTCTAGGATATGTCTTCAATATCCTAAAACATTGGAATAAAGAGTAGCCATACCGTCTACCACCTTCCGGTCAAACATATCATCACATGCCTTTTCTTCTTACATTTTTGACTTGTTTGTTCAGTGTCAAGACAAAGCTGGTGTCCAAATTTATCAGCCCAGCTTTCAAGGCACTTCATAAGTAGGCCTTCAGCTTTTGTTCAACTCTGTGTTCTCCTTCCATCCCAACTTCCTATGACTCCCACCTCCAAACCCTAAGTGCCTGGGAATCGTCTTGTCCTCCAGACATGCCCTGCTGTTCTTCCTCACTATCTATTCCCAAGGCCTCTCTACTCACACATCCTCCCCATCTCTCTTCACGTTCAGTTATCTCTCATAACTCTGCTGAGGTCCTACCTCTTCCATGGGGCATCTGATCGGACCCTCCCTCTTCTTCCCTAGTCCTCAAACCTACATAGTAACACTTATTTATTTGCATTCCCTTATCACTAGCTTACAAATTCACAAAAAAAGTTAATTAAAATATTTTATTCACTGTTATATTTTTCACACTGCCTCGCAAGGAACCTGGAACAAAGCAGCTAGTCAATAAATGACACTGAATTCAATCAGAAGTGAGAGAAGTAGGTGGTCGTTAATTAGGAAATGGTGACATTGAGTAAACTTGCCTAGTACAGAGTACACATTCTTAAAATGCTTTCTAAATATGTTCTAAGGCTTGCACTACTTTAGGAAATTATAGGAAGATGAATGGGCACTTTAGAAAATGGAAAACTGAAAAATGGAATATGTTCTCCCTATTACTTTACCCTTCAGAGATAACTGCTGATAACGCCTTCATTTGTAAATTTCCTCCTGATTCTTTAAAAAAGAACTTTTAAGTAGATGTTAAAATACTCTACGAATGGGTCTATTTCTCCCCAAAATTTATTAAAAGCTTTTCTCAAGTACTTTTAATTACAATATTTAATCCTATTGTTAAATCATATTTTACTTAATCATTACCTAATTGTTGGACATTTAAGTTGGTTTTCATTTTTTTTTCCGAATTAAAATAATTCAGTGGTGAATACTTCCAAGCAAAAGGAGTGGTCTACTTATCTTTTTTTTGGAAAATAGTGTTTAAGGGGTATTGAAGCTATTTTTTGCTGTAAATGATCTAGCTTGGTCTTTTAATGAATCCCAGTATCTTGCTTTCTTCAGGCCTGCTGAGATAATTTCCTGTCCATTGGATCTCTGTTGCCCTGTTGACATCATTTATGTTCTTGGCTTTTTATACTGTCCAGGTCATTTACTCAATCCCTTTCCCTGGCTGCTTGGATATGTTCTAACAGATGCTTTCTAATGAAGCTGGATATACTCCATATTCTCCAGTCATTAGCTCTTAATTGATAGGGATTTGGAGATTTTAAAATGATGGCATCTTATATTGGCAGTCTCATCTGTTACTGTAGGAATAGTTTTACTGATTTTACCAAAGATGTCTTTTATATTTCTGATCATTTTAAAGCAATGTCACATGTACTATCTATTAATTCTTACAAAAAAGAAGTTAATATTATTAGCAGTTTACAGATAAGGAACCTGACTCAGAAAAACCAAGAAAAAACTATTAATTTCGGTTGCTGCTGTAACAATTTACCACATACTTCATGACTGAAAATAACACAAATTTACTATAATTCTGTTCTCAATGGGCTAAAATCAAGGTATAGCAAGGCCACGTTCCTGCCTCTGGCTCAGGGAAGATTTTCTAGCTTCTAGGTGCTGCCGACATTCCTTGGCTTGTAGCCTCCCCATGTCCCTTCAAAGTCAGTCATGGAATCTGGATTCTCATGTTATACAGCTCTGTCTCTGACTCTCTCACATCCTTTGACTTTGAAGGCTTTTGTGGTCACATTGGGCTTGCCAAAATAATCCAGGAGGAACTCCCTCTTAAATTCCTAAACCTACTCACTTCTGCCAAGTGTATTTTTGCTGTGGAGAGCAACATATACCCAGGTTTGGGGGGATTAGAATGTAGAAACCTTTGGGTGTCTATTACTCTGCCCAACACAAGTACCCACAATAGAAGCAAATGCTAGTTGAAGTAACGTGATGTGACTACATCATATTTAAGCAAAGTAATTTGAGATCCCTATAATTTAATGACCGTAAAAGCTACAATCCACTCATCCACTTAGAAAAATCCTTCTTATGCAAGTGCGTATTAGTGACACAAGTGTAGGTTTCATTTGCCATATATTAATTTATTTGCCCAAGCTGAAATTTACATTTATTCAATTTGGATAACTCCTTTCCCTATTGTATGGTAAATCTGAAACTGCTGTGTCTCTAAATGTACCCAATAAAGGATTTTAAAACATTACTTCCTAATTGTAAAAACATGCTTACTGCTCACACGTTGGTGTGGATTAATTAGTGTAATTAGTCTTGTGAATATAACCACTGCCCAAAATGTCCCCGACAGCTAAAAAGCAACCAGCCACATAGTGCCTCATGGATAGCTTTGAAATGGAAGGACCAGGCAACTGGTGATTTACTTTTTTGCCTGACTGTCAGAAAAACCACCCAAAATTTGGCACTTCGGATTTCAAATTCTGAAAATTAAGACAAATTGTAATACATTTCTACATCAACTTGGCTCTCAACTGTGAGTTTGCTTTATAGGATATTTGGATAAATATTGGGTTACTCTCATCCAGAACAAACCCCAGTGTGGCTAATGTTAAATGGAAATCATTACACAGCTTGTTGTATACCAAGGTTTCTCACTCTGGCTATTAGTGTAAAATCTGTGTAGGCTTATCTTTTTTTTTTCTTCCTTTTTTTGTTACGAATTCCTAGAAGTGGGTTTCTCTCATGTAATAGTAGGACAGGGAATCACTCCTAGTGAGGACCCCACCAACTGGTAGTTTAGTTTCCATGTAGTTTTACTTTGAAGTCTCAAACTACCCAGTTTATAGTTTATGGGAAATCCAATATACACTTGGGGGATAAAATTTTAAGTATAAAGTAACACGAATCCAGCCAGGCACAGTGGCACACACCTTATGTAATCTCAGCAGCTGGGGAGGCTGAGGAAGGAAGATCATGAGTTCAAAGGCAGCCTTAGCAAAAGCAAGGTGCTAAGCTACTGAGACCCTGTCTCTAAATAAAATACAAAGTAGGGCTGGTGATGTGGCTCAGTGGTAGAGTGTCCCTGAGTTCAATCCCCAGTACCAAAAAAAAAAAAAAAGTAACATAAATCCTAATTATAAAAAGCTTCATATTAAATGTATTGATTTAATGTTTTTAATGCACCAAATTTCAAGAAAAACTTTTTCTTATAAGAGACCTTATATCTTTTTCTTGAAAATATAGTATCTGTTATAACTAAAGATTCACATAATCATTTTTGTTTCTATGAAGAAGGCCTTAACAAAAGGCATAATCAGTTATAAATAATAGAGCATTTAAAATTTTTTTTTTGTAAGAGGTTTTGGAGTAATTTCATTCTTTCTCTCTCAATGAACACAGAGAACTCTGGTTGTTTAAAAATTGCTTAAAATTGGCTATTTAAAAATGAAAATATTTATTTTTTAGTTAATAGAATATCAGAGGAGAATTATTATCAAATATATACATACCTAGCATAAAGAATATATGGTGATAAAAGGATGTATAGGCAACTAAATGTGATATTTTGATATTTGGAACAGGTGGACCTTTCAAAAAAAAAAGGTTCCTAATTATTCCCATACTGTTGAAATTATTTTAATTTTGCATCTCAGCAGATATATTTGTATGCTGGAAACAGGTGTTCATCAAAAGACGGTGATAAAGAGACATTGCAGTTGGGGCTTGGAGCCTAGCCCGTGTGGTGTGATGACAGATAAATTAGAAAAATCCTGCTAAACATCTCTACACTTCAGAAGGAGATTACACCTTTTTAAAAAGGCAAAACATGTGGTTCAATTACTTATTGTCTTGGCATGTGGTTATGATGAAAGACAGAGTCTTAAACATCAATAGAGCTAAACTAACATCCCAGATGGGCTTCGGGAGAGGGGACTCCTGCAGTAACCCACCTGCACAAAAAGCAACTGGGGAAAAATAATGAAAGAAATGCTTTCCTTTCCCTCCCCTGTTTAATTTGTTTCTTTATATTAAATAGCCATTTTAATGAATAACATGAATTTGGAAAAAAATTAAAATCAAAGAAGTTTTATTTAAATATATTTTCTGAGAGATCCAGTTAGGCCATGAGGCAGGTTTTTGGTTTTCTAAAGGACATGGTGCTGGTCTCGCATGGGTCCTGAGTTAAGTAATGACCTGTAATCACCAAGCCCAGGGCAAGACAGAACCGTAGATCTGCACAACACACAATACCACAAAGATAACATAGCTGTGTGGCCGTGGGCAAGTCACAGAACCTCTTTGGGCCTCATTTTCTGTAACTGCAAGCTTTGGAATTTTGATTTATTTTGGTTCTGCCACAATCTGAATAGTATCTTCACTTCAGTCATAATGCATATGTAGTAAATGCCACTGAGGTATACAGGGAGAAACTCAGTGATCATCAGTATTTTGCTATGAACCACTTTTACATTCAGACATGACTAGAGAGCCCCAGCAGTTTTTCAGTACCATGATACAAGGCAGCCAACAGGATTTTGTACTGGGGCTGTGAATCTGAGGGAAAATAAATAAGGAGGAAAAAGAAGGAAATGATGATCTATTAATCACTTGCATTATATCAATTGCACATCAAAGTCAACCAGCGCCTGCAAGGTTGGTATTACTGAACCAGGGTGAAAAAAATAATAATAACAACAGCAAGAACAACAAAACTAAAAATGATCCACAGCACTTACTGAGCCAACCTCATGCCAATCACTTCTCACTCGACATTCACTGGAAGTCTACGAAGCAGATTCAGAAATACTGTGCTTGCTTTGCTGGCGTTGCCCTCCCCAGCACGGAAACAACTTCCATCTTTGGAACTAGACTTTATCACATGCTCTATACCGTGTTAAGAGCTTTCCCAAGTGTCATTTCATTTAATCCTCCTGACAACCCTACAAGCTAGTTGACATTGGGGTCTCTGCTTCATGAATTAGGAAACTGAGACCCATTGGGTAGAATAACTTTCCTAGGTCTAACAGGAAATGCCAAAGCTGAGAAGATAGAGGAAGAATCACCAGAGGCTGAAAGAGATTTGTTAGTGTAGGTCACACAGTTATCAGTAAGCGGTGGGATTTGAATTCTAGCCTGTCTGACTCCAAAGCTGTTTTCTAATCATTTCCAACTACTGTCAGAACTGGACGGCACCCATCCATTTTTGATAAATATGTGTGTGGCCTACTATGCTTAATGCACTGGGCCAGGCTTGACAAGAGCTATAAAGAAATGTCTACCAAGCTCCTGATCCCCAAAGCTGAACTACCACCTTCGGGGCCATCAAGACGTACACTTGTGAAACATTTCAGAAAAACAGTACAAATATAGAAAAGAATCTGTAGACACCGTTGGTGCTCAAGAACATTAGGCATAATAGTGAAACTTAATTACTCACATGCATAACATTAGGTAATGATCCAATCAGCATTATTAATCAAAAGAATCTTTGACCATCTGAAATTGCTGTAGTTTACTTATATATATGGAAACAATTTAAAAATCCCAAGATTCCCATTAGATGCCTGGAACTGAAGATGATGCAAAACTTTAGGTATATTATGTGTTTTCATATATATATATATATATATATATATACACACACACACACACACACACACACACATCTATGATGAAGTTTAATTTATAAAATTAAGCAAAATTAAAGATTATTAATTATAACTAATATAATAGAAAATTTTTAACAATGTACTGTAATGAAAGTTGTATGACTATTGTCTCTCAGAGTATCTTATTGTGTTATATTTACCCTTCTTAAAGGATGAACTTTATGAGTTCTCTTTGTTATATTCTAATTGTCAGAATTATTATTCTTGCACTTTGGGGCCATTGTTAAGTAATATAAGAGTTATTTGAACTCAAGTTCTTCATTACCACAAGAATCAGTCTGATGATAACCTAGGTGACAACTAAGTGCCTAACAGGCAGGTAGCATATACAGCGTGAGTACACTGGACAAAGGGAAGCCTCACATTCCACAAGGGATGAAGCGGGGTAGTGTGGACTTTAATCATGCTACTCAGGATGGCATGCAATTTAGAACTTATGAATTGTTTATTTCTGGAATTTTCTTTTTAATATTTTCAGACCACTCTTGACTGCTCGTTACTGAAACCACAGAAAGTGAAATTGTGAATAAGGTGAGATGACTGTCTGTGCAAAATTCCTTGTGCCTCTCACAACTTTCATCAGTTTCACAGTCACTCATGTTCCTATAATAATAAGATAAGTAAACAAAAATTTGAGCATCTATAAACTGTGAACATAGCCAATAAAAAGTTTCCAAATAATTTTAATAACATTAAATAATATTTTTTATGTTTCCAAATAGTCTTAAACTTAATAACAAGTATAACCAAAATGTTTTGATTTATGGAATGGAAATAAGCTTAAAATTCTCTACATGTGTGATGTTTAAATAAGGCCCACACAAAGAGCAGCTGTGAAGGTTTTGCAAGCCAAGGTTGACTGTACTCAAAGTACAACATACAATCCCAATATAACTTACTAACTGAAACTCTTCCATGTTAGAAAATGCCCTCACCAGGGTTATTTTCTATTCTCAGTATAGGTTGAATTCCCTTATCCAAAATGTTTAGGAGCTATTTTATAAACAAAATAGCAAAGCAGATGGTCAAAGATTCTTATGATTAATTAATACTGATTTCATCACTGCCTAAAGTTATGCATCTGAGTAATTAAGTTTCACTATTATGTCTAACAGTTAATGAAAATTCTTGCATGAAAAGCTTTGACTCTTATTTCCAATTATAGATGGTCCCCAACTTAGGATTTTCTGACTTTATAATATTGCAAAAGTGATTACACATTCAGCAGAAACCATGCTTTCAAATTTGTTTATTTTTTGGGGGGGTGCACTAGAGATTGTACACAGGGGTGCTTCACCACTGAGTTACTTCCCTAGCCCTTTTTATTTTTTATTTTGAGCCACGGTCCCCCAAATTGCTTAGGGCTTTGATAAATTGCTGAGGCTGGCTTCACACTTGTAATCCTCCTGCCTCGGGTCTCCAGAATTGCTGGGATTACAGGCATTTGCCACCACGCTCAGCTATGCTTTCAGTTTTGAAGTTTGATTATTGCTAATGCCTTGTGGTATGACACTCTCTTGCACTGCAGCAGCAACAGGTGCAGCTACTAGGCCATCATGTGATCTCAAGGACAAACAACCGATCCTCTCTAAGTGTACCATGTTGCTAAGCTCTGATGTCCAGTATGTTAGGTGTATTAAATGCATGTTGACTTAGGATATGTTCAATTGTGTCAGGACACAACACCAAAATAAGTCAAGGGGCATCTATATATCATTAAATGTATTCCTAGAAATGAAAACTCAGGGTAGGAAAATATGCATTTGTTTTAAGGCTGCAAAACATCTTTTGGTCTTAGAGTGGAAAGCCTTTTATTTGCATATTTTTGTTAGTTTGTATTTTGCAAGTTTTTGTTTAATTATGAATTTTAGTGCTGTTATTTGCACATAATACCTCATGATCATTTTATCTCACAGTGTATTTTTAATTGATATAAATTGATCTTGTCCCACTCAATGCTTCTTGCCTTGAATTTTACATTTTTATGTTTTCATCCTTTTAACATTTTTATCTATCATCATAGCTGTTGATGTATTTTGTTATCCTTGAGGAGGGCTTTTAAATACAGAAATACCTACTATTCAGCTTATTTTTCGGTTTCAAAATTTGTATTCAATGTAATAAGGTATAAATTTTTAAAATCTTGTTCTATCTTATGCTTTTGAGCATAAGAAATTCATAATTCTAAGTTTGACAGATATCAGCATTGTTTCTAAGGAGCTTTGGGTAATGATCATCCCATTTATTAATTTAACACCTTCAAACATTTTAAACAGCATTTACACATTTAATGTATTTGGCTTCTTTTTTAGGTTTCTCAGTTATCTGAGTTAACAAACTTAAATTTCCGAAGTGTACAAATATAAAAATCCATTTTTTTTTATAAATACAATTAAGTTATTTGGTTGCCAGAACTTAAACCAATAATTTTGGTTTAAGCAACACTATGCTTAAACTTTAGTTAGATTTCAACCTAAATATTTAAATGTAAATTGCTTAACTTAATATATCAAGTTAACAATTTAGCATATTGCAATTGATTTTATAAGGCTATCACAGACCACTATGAGTTAATTTTTTGAATAAATAGACTCAAACCAAATTAACTTCAACAAGCACATGTACCTAAGATACAAAACATACAAAAATACCCACTGAAGACAAAAATATTTTTATATTATGGTTTTGACTTTCTTGGCCATTCTACACTTGATTTTAAATTTCCCTAGGGTTGAAACATGCATATCCACTAAAGGATACCTGTTTCCCTGGCAATTAACTGAGGCTCCTTAATGGTAATTCTTTCTAGGCTGAAAGTTTTGCACCCACTTATTCATTCTGGGTAACTGAAATTAGTGATAGCCAAAGGTCTTGGACAGATGTGAGAGCTACACCTTCCCATGGACAGTCAGAATGATTCCTCCCACTGTCCTGGCTGCTAGACCTCCTTTTATAGCCACCATTTGAAACTAAATTTTACAAAACAAAATTCAATTGTTTTGTTGTACATTTAGCCCACAACCCTGACTTCAGGTTTGAAATATTATCTACTTGAGCTTCTGCATTTTTTTTAATTTATGAACCACTTATATGTCCTGTTTTTCTCTAGTCACCTGGAAAACATGATTCTGCTTTTAGTTGGCTGGTGATTACGTCTAACACACCCCAACGCTGCCACACATGCATACATGATTTCTGTAAAGAATAGTATCTAAGGACTGGGACATGAAACACTCTGTGTTACTTTTTCCTTTTTCTTCACTCACCAATTTCCAGCCTTTTCTTTTATCTGGAATTCTGGGTTCAGACCATTATTATCAGTAGTAGTAACCATAGAAGCGCTAGAGTCCAGAGATTAACATTTCTCAATTAATATGTTCTATTGGTGATTTAATAGGATCCTGCAAAGAGGGTGGGCTAGATGTGTGTGTTCAAGTAACCATTTTGCCAAGAAGCCCATTTAAGGCTCTCAATATGCCTTGTCAAATTATTTTCCAGAAAAGTTATACTGAGATACAGCTTCACCAACCATTCATCAGTGTACATATCTCACGGCCTTCTCCATCATGGACTACTATTTTTAGGACTTTTATCTACTTGATAGATAGAAATGGTATTTGATTATTACTTTCATTTGTCTGGAAAAAAAAGAAGTTGTCAGGAACTACAATCCCAGTAATCTTCCTCTATTGAGGGTACATTCACTCATTCATGAATCGTCATAAAACGAGTAAGTTTTAAATTCAAGATCTTGACTGTAACTGTTATTAATTAATTTCCTAAGTGATTATTTTATAATCCTTCCAATAGGTACCTTCTGGGCATATAAAGTCAGACCAAAAAAAAAAATGTGCAATGGGTGGTGGTTGTATTAATTCTAAGAATCCACGCACTCACTCTTTGTTATGGAACACTGGCTCTATGCTATATGAAATCTCCTAAGGTAAATACATTAGTTAATCAGTAAATTCATGTTAATAGAAGAACGACAGTCACAATAACTAATTTGTTAAATCTGCAGCACTGGCAAATATTATGATAAGATATATTGGCCTAAAGGTGTTCTGCAAATAAGTTCTGATTTGTGAAACTAACCAACACAATAGCAATCATTTCACATGAAAATATTCATATCAGAAATGTTGACTAGAGTCATTGAAAGTCATTCACTTAAAACTAATAAATAAACACACTTGTCTCCTTTATAATACTGGAGAGTCGTGCCTAATTTAGCAGTGTTTCTTAGCATTATTCTTGCTCATCAGCAGAAGTGATTTATAATAAAATCTAGCCAACAATTCCCTTGACAGGTAGAGGGATACATATATATTTCTACATGAGTGATAAAGGCAGGAATAGTATTTTGGAGGGAACAGCATGAGCAAACACATGAATGCATGGGGACAGAGGAGCCGGAAGCTCGCCAATACTCTTAGTTCAGCATACAAGAGGCCCCTGGCCATGACTAACTTCAATCTGATGTCTACTACTCAAACTCAAGATTTTACCTTTAAACAAAGTTGGAATAATAATTCCAAATGGAAGAAGCTACCATGTGGTGACTTCACCCAGACACCATGCAAATGTGGTACAAGGAATCCTGAAATATACTTTAACACATGTCCATTTGCTTACTTTAAATCAAGTCGAGTATGATTTGGAAAATATTTACAGACACCCTTTGACAATTAATCAAGCTAATAATAAGAACTGTAGTAGAGCTGATTCTTTATCAGCCACATGCATCATCTCCTTTTCTCTTCGTAAGAATCCTCAGAAGTAGTTCCTCTCCTTTCTCCTGTTTTAGAGATGAGAATTTGGCCAACACCAGGTAGATAAGAAGTGAAAGAGCCAGGACTTGAATCCCAGCTGTCTGGTTCCAGGCCTCGTGCTTTCAACCTTACTCTGAAGATCATAATGAGGATGGTAACTCTGGGACATCACAAACCTATTTTACTTTACCAAAGCCATCCATGTCTAAAACCTGCCTCTACCTTTACTTTGCCATCATTATGGAGCTGAATGTAAAATGTTACTTGTGCTTAATCAAAAGCAGTTAGTGGGGCTGCTTTTTCTCTCTTCCCCACTTCACCCAGGAGCAAAGCCCGTGTGCAGAGTGTGGGGCCTCACAATCACTTCCGTTTCACGACCCCACATTGTGATGTCCAAAACACAGACATACGACTATAGCAAAAGCTCCTAGAAGAAGAATTATTACTCTAACACAAATACCTGTAATAATGACAAAAGAAAAGCAGAAAATTATGGGTAAAGTAAATTGCTTTTTTTTTTTTTGTATAAACACTATTTTTTCAAGGTCTTGTCAGTGTAAAAGCCCTTCTTTCAAATCACTAAAGTCCCCTTCACCCCTTTTTAATTTTGCCCTTTCAGTCCTTTCTCCTCCTACTTCATCAAAAGTCAAAGTTACAAAACCACCTAAATTAACCCCCTTTCCACAACATTATCATTTCTAGTTTCCAGGAGTTATTAAGCAACCCTAAATTCAGACAGCCAGTGATAAAAGAAGAGGAATAGAGGGCATGGTAAATGAGCGACAGATAGGAAGGCAAATGCCACAAAATGACAAACCCTGCATGTTGGCAGACGGAGGGCTGATTTCCTTATTCCATAAAGAGCTCTTCAACCCCATAAAATAACGCTGATGGCCCAACAGAGAGACTGGCAAAGGACACGAACAGTCTATTCACATCAAAAGAAAATGAAGTGGGTTTTAATCATTTGAAAAGATACTCCAACCTCAGTGATAATTAAAGAAATGCAAATTAAAATAATAAGATACAATATTTAACTTCAGGTTTGGCAAAAAAACAGAACTAGTCGTGGGGAAACAGTCACACTCATACATCATATTTGGAGAACAACTTAGCAATCTCTTCAAATTCAAAGTGCATGGGCCCTAGGACCCAGTAATTTTACTTCTAGGAATATGTACCGCAGGCACCTTTGTATTATTGACCCAGAGATATTACAGGCAGTATCACTTATAGAAGCAAATCCCTGGGAATGTCCCAAATGTCCTTTAGATCATACCAAGTGCCATTAAAATATCTTCAGGAGACCATGTGAAGAACTGGCTGGATAGAAAGAACTGGGTTAAGAGTAGAAATAGGGAAATTAATGATTTTTAGTACATACATTTATGTATTTTTTATTTTTTAAAAATAATGTGTATTAAGCCAATAAATCTACTGAAACAAAAGTCTTAAAGATGATTTTTGGAGTTCTGGAGGACAAAACCAAGGAAAAGCAGCCATGAAATTTTCAATTTCTTTCACAGAAGAGACAGTACCAAGGATTATAAGGATACAACCAAAGGTTTATTTCCTTATGGTCTCATGACAATCTGAAAATAAACCTCAGGATTTTATGTTAATTTTGTTGTGCCTACTCTGTTTCATAGTCTGTGTTATATCTTCCTGAAAAAGAAAGATCCAGTTTTTCCTATCCTAATGTTAATAGCATATCACTGTTGCAGCATCAGAATTCAATGGTAATTTAATGATGATAATAGGAATTGCCCAAATCATTTAACTTACCAAGTAGCTATAATCATTAAATTTCTTTAGGCTGTCTTCCATATGGTGAAAAATATTTTTCTGTTTCTAAACACTAATCTTTCAAAACTCAGGAGAAAGCTGCCATTATAAGGCCCTGACATCTAAGGTACCATATTCTTATCTCCATTACTATGCAACATAAGACTAGTGGTCTTATAAATTCCTCATGTTTGCCAAACACATTACATGGAAGATCATAGCATTAATTTGGAAAGGGAAACAGTTTTATGGCATCTAAAAGACTGAAAAAAATTACCTCTAATCCTTTTGGGAATCAAAGAGGCAATAAAGTGAAATTGAGTGCAGAAAGACTCACATTGTAAATCCATTTACTACCAAGCCTTGTTTACACAAGGATTTATTCGTGCCAGTAACTAGTCACCAAAGCTTAATAGCATGACTTTACCAGAATTTCATTTAAAGAAGTGTCTGATATATTTTTTTTTCTTTTTGCAAATAGTGTTCAGCTGATTAAAGCCTAATTACACACATTGAATTAAAGGTGTGAGTACATAATAAAATGTTCCAGCTAAAAGGAATCTGTGCTGGTGTTTGATTTCCAGCTAGTAATTTGGCTGGTATAAAATGGAAACAAGAAAGCAGAATTGTTTAAAAGGTGCAGCTTTATGACAACATGCATTTCTAAACTGGAAAAAGAAACAGACAGATATATTGCACACTTTTGAAATGGGGCATGCTGAAATCTAAAACAGCTTTTTCTATTACCCAACATTTATAATAATAATACAAACCACACTCACAGAAGCCAACAGCCAGAAAAAAAAACATATTTCCATTTTAACGCCTTTAGATGATCAAAGCATCAGCTTAATATAATCAGCTGAAATCCATTTACCCTCGAGCTTGCCACTGTGCCCAGGGACCGCTTTCCCTTCCAGCCCTATCTATTCTGGAACAGGTGCTATAGTAGTAAATTAATTAGTCTGTGGAGAAGCACCTTGTTCTCCATCTCCACAGGCCTCTTGTGGGTCAGGGCCTCGAGGACTTCGCCATCTGGGCAGAGTTTCCCCTAGAGAAACAATCAAAGCTCACAGATTGCAGCCTACAGAGGAAGGTTCAGATGACAATTAACCTTATTAGGCCTCATTTTTTACAGTTTATAGTGTGTCAACATGTTGGCTCCATAAATAATCTGCTACATCAAATAGGTGAATAAAAAATGGTTTCTCCCCTTGTTAAAAGTTTTAAAGCCTCTGGAAAAAGAAGCATAATAGTTAAGAGAAATAGTGTCATTTACAAATATACAAATGTGGGAAGAATTGAGTAGGGAGGTGGGTAGGCTCTAGATTTCAAATAAAGTTTATGAAGAAAACCATCATCCATTTCTTCTGGATATAAATTTGTGAGGAAGAAGCACCTCAATTTCTATTCTAGGTCTTCCAAACTCTTCACTTATACTTTCTGCCTTGCATGTGTATGATCTTGTAACATCTGGTTAACTTAAACAATATATGCTCTTTTAAAAAAAATGTATTTTTGCTTCTTTCCCCAAAGACAGTAATACAAATAAGATCCTGTTGTCCTGGGAATGCAAAAACAAAAACAAAATCTGCAAGACAATTAACATCATAGCTTGTCATAAAATCAACAGATACTTAAACCTACAGTTTTAATCAGAGTGAATTTCATTAAACAGTTCCCAGATGACATTGCCATTTGCCATTTGGCACAAACACACATAAATGCCCACTTTTAAAAAATCTTTCAAAGCATAACATAAAAGAGAGTTTCCTAACATATTATCAAAAAGATTCTTGTGAGAAGACTTGGAGTTCTAATTTAGGTTTTGCTCCTTGTTGACAGGGCCTACTGGGGCCTACTCCTTTTTCAATTCTATGACATAACTCAGAGTTAATGTTTTAAACTTGGAAAGGTATGCCCTCCCTGCTGGTTTCTCCCTCTTTTGCAGCTTCCTTAGACAGTGAGAGTGGGCCTCCCAAGTCTCCACTGGGTTAATGATATGGTTGGAAGCTTACTGACAGTGTGAGCAGCTCTGTCTTCTCGCATAGCCCCTGTGTTGATTCACGTGTAAGTTGGAAATATTTGCAAACTTGAACTGCTTAATGTGAGAGCCCAGGACCTCATTTGATTCTGCCTGTAGATAGTTTGGTGGGATTAGAAGTGATGAAGAAAGAAGAAACTTCATTCAGTGTAGCTTTTAGAGCTTAATACAACATCAGCAAATGTGACACTGCTGCTTGCATCTAACCTTGTTGTGATTGTTCTTTAATCACAATTTACTATCATGATTATAGAGCATAGTTGGGATGGAAAGCTGGAGGCATTCATCAACTTAAATACTAAGAAGTGGATCATGAAGTTAAGGCATCTGTCTTTGGTATTGAAGAAAAGCCTGGAAGAGCCTCTGACAAAACAGTGCCCTCTAGTGGAGACACATACTCACGGAGTCAGTAATTCTCTCCAATTGAGTGGGGTCAGGAGTTGGGAATTTGGGTGCAGACAGATGTTTTCCTATCATTGGACATGTAGGTTTCTCCCACAGGCAAGAAGGGCACTCTCCATTCCCATGGAAAGCATTTGTTAAGGGCCTCTCATGTGCCAGGACTGGTGCTGTATATATAGGGTACAAAGATGGCAGAATCCTTGCCCTCAAGCAGCTAGATATGGACAAACATAATCACATTTGAAAGCAGAAAGCATTGAAGGAAGAGAAGTAGAGAGGTGGGAAAGGAAGGCAGATCATTAAAAGAGGGAAGATGAACATTTTCATGAGGGCTTTCATGGAAAACTACTAAATCCAACCAAGCATTGAAGTGGTCCTTTAGTACCTATGATAGGTTCACTCCAAAAATTTACCTGTTAAAAGTGAGCAAACAGTCAGACAGGAGAACTCTGCTCTCCGTCACCAAGGACCTTTCTTGTGTTATTGTCACTCAAATAGATCTAAAGATCTTGACTAGGAAAGTCAAGGTTTGTGCAGTTTGACGACTCCTTAGGCGAAAGGAAGGAACATTCTTCTCCCCAAGACCCCCTTTCCCGTAGGTCATTCTGTGGACTTCTTGGCTGAGGTATATAAGAGCGTCAACCTCAGACTTATGACTGTGCGTGATCACTAACTGGACACCCAAATGAAAGCTAGAATGATTGTGTCTCCTTCAACATTAATCACATTCTGTTTGCACCTTGAGCATATAAAGCACATCATAGTATTATGGGCCTTGAGGCACTGTCACATAGACCGTGTTACATACCACAGAGTCATGAAATCCCATGGAATCATAGTGAAATAGAACAATGGAGCTGCGTTGGTGAACAATCAAAAAAGACACAGAAAACAAGAGACAAATGAAACTGGTAAGATTTTCCTCTATGACCCTCCCGATAAAAAGCTTCCTTTAATCTCTCGACTGATTAATTATCCCCCTCAGTGCAGCCTCACCGAACCCTATACGTATTTCCATTACAACATGTGTTATGTTACAATGCACTTTGTTTACAGTCATCTTTTCCTAGACATATTTCTCAAATCTCCTTAAAGTCAGGGACCATGTTCTTTATCACTGTATCCTTATTTCCTTTCCCTAAAAAAAAATACCTAGTACAAAATAATCATTCAGTTAATATTCACTGGTTGGGTTGCTACTCAAAATATGTAACAGTTTGAAAGGAATACATTATATCATTTCCCAAATTCTACTGGATAAGTAGTATAAGAAGATAGATGGTATACACATAAGAAAATTTCAATACAAGACTAGAGATGTATCTCAGTGACACAGTACTTGCCTTGCATGTTCAATCACCAACACTGGAAAAAAAAAAAAAGAAAACTTAAGGATCAGCAAATGGAGAAATCATAGTCTTGCTAAGAACCAAAGACCTTTAAAAACGTACTGAACTTGCTAAGTATTTTTTTCCTTTTTTTTTTTTTTTTTTTGGTACCAGGAATTGAACTCGGGGGCACTCAACCACTGAGCCACATCCCCAGCCCTATTTTGTTTATTTAGAGACAGGGTCTCCCTGAGTTTCTTGGTGCCTTGCTGTTGTCAAAGCTGGGCAAACTATTTTTTAAAAGACCCTTAAATTCAGCAGGACTGTGGGGAACCTGGCATATACAAAACTACATGTTACTGTGAAGGTATGGCATTCAACTTTGAAGAAAAGCAATCTACACAGGCATTGTTCACCTTCTGAATCTAGGAATTTTGTTTGGGGGAGGTTACCTCATAATAGGATACTTCAACAAGAAAAGGAAAAAGGAACAAAAAATATGCTTGTCAATACCTCTGAGAGTTATGAATAAAGGGAAAGAGAAAGAAAAGATGGAACGACAGAGAAAGAGGAAGAAAACCAGGAAGTTTCGAAATGAAAAAAGAGAAAAAAGAAAATGATAGAAGCAAGAAAGGGTACAGGAGGAAAGTGAAGAAAGGAAAACAGAAATAAGATAAATGCCCAACAAAGGAACAGAGCAGACACTTAAAGAAGAAGAAATATGAATAGGCAACAAATATTTGAAAAAAAAAATGTTCAACATCTCTAGCAATTACAGAAATGCAAATTAAAACTATACTGAGATTTCATCTCATTTCAGTCAGAGTGGCAATGATCAAGAATACAAGTAACAAGAAATGTTGGCAAAGATGTGGGGAAGCAGGCACCCTCATACGTTGCTGGTGGGACTGCAAATTGGAACAACCACTCTGGAAAGCAGTATGGAGATTCCTCAGAAAAGTAGGAATGGAACCACTATTTGATCCAGTTATCCCACTCCTTGGTTCATACCCAGAGGACTTAAAATCAGCATACTATAGTGACACAGCCACATCAATGTTTATAGCAGCTTAATTCACAATAATTAAGCTATGGAACCAACCTAGGTATCCTTCAACAGATGAATGGATAAAGAACATGTGGTATGTATACATAATGTAGTATTACTCAGCCATAAAGAAGAATGACTTTCTGACATTTGCCAGTAAATGGATGGATCTGGAGACTATCAAGCTAAGTGAATTAAGCCACTCCCCAAAAGCCAAAAGTTGAATGTCTTCTGTGATGTGATATGTGGAAGCTAACCCACACAGTGGGGGAATAGAAATTCAGTTGATTAGACCATGGGGAATGGAGTGAAGGGAGAGAGACTAGAAAAAGGAAAGACAGTGGAATGAATATAAAATAATTTTCCTATGTACTTTATATGAAAACATCACAGTGAATCATACCATCATGTACATCCACAAGACTGGGGCCTAACTAGAATAAGACATATTCCATGATATATAACTATATTATGTTGTCATGTTTAACTAAAAAGAATCAATAAATTAAAAAAAGATAAATGTCCAAGAAGAAGGAAATAGATAAGTAAACATGACATTGTATTATAGGGAGACACTATATAATTAACTAAAAGATGACTATGTTTACTGGATAGATGCATGGAAGATATATATGTATAGATTATGTATATAGATATGCATATATATGTACATATACTTATAAATTAGTGTCTGGGGGTATTATGTATGGATTGGACATTTGTGAGGCTGTGACTATTCAGTCCTTGTAACAACCCTGCCTGGCAGGTTATTTTGAACAGTGTCTAATAGGTTAAATTTGAAATAAACTGATTTCAAGAAAGTAAATATCCATTAAATAGCACTCTGTGAAACCATAACTCATTATAATAACATAAATTTTAGTGATATAAACACTTAGAATACAATTCCCATTTTAAAATTCTATCCACTAAAAATAATAAAATAGTAATAACATCTTCTAATTTGTCTGGAGCCTTATCCAGAGATGGAAGGGAAATGGAACATGGACCCACAATCTAAAAAAGACCAATTTGATGAAGGAAAATATTTCTCCTCTCCTATATAAAAATTTATGTTTTGGGGAGGAAGGGTTGTTGCAGAATCTTGGCCTTCATTTCTGAAAGTCTTCCGGTCTCTACCAACAGGGAGAAGCCCAAACTGTCTCCATTAACCTCTGGTCATAGCATGAGGTGAAGGAGAATCATGCAAACTGAGAATATTTAAATATTCTCTCTGCATAAAAGCTGTTTAGCTGCTGGAATCATTTCCTCTTGCTGTCCTTGAGCTAAAGAAGTGGATCGATCAGCAGGGGAGGTGAACAGATGCAGCTGGAGAGGAAGGGAGGCTCTGGGGAATCACATTTGAGCAGCCGTGGGGGGTGAGACACGACAGAGGGGAGTTCACAGAAGCAGCTGGAAGAATGAAGCAACAGAGGGAAGGGGCTCGGCGAGTCAAAAGCAAGAGACAAGACTTGCTCCGAGAAGCTCACAGCTTGCAATATGCCCTAAATGTCTGCACAGAGTGAGGAAGACACTTATGCCCAAGGGGACTGAAGTCATTTCCTCTTTTCCATTACAGCCTGCAGAAAAATTGAATACACATTTCAATCTTCCATTTGCCCTTTTTGGACATTCATGGCCTCTGTGATCAAGGCTCACCCAAGATATGTAACCCTGCTGGCCATCCTCCTATTATAGTCTCATTTCCCAAAGGGTAAAGCCATTCATCTGTACAAAGTTATGCCCATGAAAAATGTCAGGAAATGCCCAGGATTGTTCTTCTTTCTAAGCATCAGGGACTCACTCTCCTCCTCACATCCCATAGGTGAATGCTACCTCTTGTGTCCTGCCATTCAAGGAAATCCAAATGACCAAGAGTCAGAATTCTTGAAAGAGAATTCCTGGCCAAGAGAGAGCTTAGAACCCAACACTGAGTAAGTAAGAGTGAATAACAAATTTATACCCCTCAGAAAGTGTTTCAATTAAACAAAGAACCCTGCCATCCGGGAAAAACTGAAAGCTCTGTACTTAGGATGCTACTGTTTACTAAACGTCTTTATTATTAATGCTGTAACTAAGCAAAGAACAAAAACATTCACATCTTATAGAAGTGTTCATTTTGTTTCTGGGGATAACCCTGGAAATTAAGATAATAATAGTCCTTTGCATTAATACAGGGCTTTACAGTCTACTGGCAATTACTACATGTTTTGTATTTGTTATCTTTAATTTTTAAAGGTGGGAATTTAGGGACTACTGTATCATTTCTAAATTCCATTTAGAATGTGGGATATTCTTTAGAACAATTATTACCTGTACACACATGTGCATTAAAAAAATGATCACTTGTGGTTTCTTAGTCTTAAATCTATAGCTCTTCTACATCCTAACAATCCTGTCAGGACCTGGGACAGTGGTTGATTCCCACTGCCACACAGGTATTTGAAGGTAATATGCTAAATGGTAGTATATTAAGGGGAGGACTCCACTGTAACAACTCTTCATATATTACAGGAGACACCAAAAAAGCTGGCCTTCGAGATATTGAAACAAAGTTAAATCGCCCTTTTAAAAATCTTTCAGTAGAAAACTATTATGCCAGTCTATCTATTTTAAGTATAAATTTTTTGTAGCCTCAAGTAATACTAACATGAACAGCACATAGCCAAACATAAATGCAAGTTAATTTTCAGAAACCTTTCTTCAAGGAGTTTTATATGAATATGCTATTATTTTTCCTTCTCTTCCCTGTGGACCAAGGTTACTAATATTGTTTCCTTTTGCAAAGAGCATATAAAAAGAAACTAAGATGAGAGGAAGAGAACAGAGATGGGAATTAATATTTATTGTGCATTTTAAAAGTGCTTGATAAAGCACTGATTTTTTTTTCACAGTAAAACCTTCATAATAACCTTTATAATAACCCTGAGAAATAGGTGTTCTTCTCTAGATGAGGAAACTGAAGCTCTGAAAACTTCAATGACTGATCTAAGAGACCCAGATGACCTAGAGCTTCTATTAGCTAGGGCTACTAATTATGCCTCTGTTTGTGTGTTCCTGTGTTTACTAAATCTCTGTGTTCTTCTCCCTCTCTCCTTCGAACACAAACACATACCAGAAGACACAGACACACAATCAGAGTTAAAATGAGAATGACAATAAAATATTGAATGTGGTGATGCTGGGAAGCCACACACGATGTGTCCAGATGGTAGGGACAAATATGAAATCATATAAATAACGCATATCTCATGCAAATCAGGCTCAGAAACTGTCTGTTGAGAAACCTGGGAGGTCATCTTTGGATGGAGCAATGAAAGTACAGAGCTCTTAGGTGCTGGGGAAGATGGCTGCGTACAGGTAGGTTTCAGTCTAATTGTTTCGTGCACAGAACTCCAAGACTCATCCTCCTGACTTCTCCAAGTGGTTACCAAGCCCTCCCTTGGAACTACTTGGGAATTTTTATTAAATGTCTACCTAGGTTTTGCCATGTTTCACAAAATGGCAGCCTCTCCTTGAAATTCTAAGTTCACAGCACCTCTTTCCCCTGAAAAACCCTTTTGCAAATGCATGCAAAATTGTGCACTTAAACATTTTTTGAAATGGTGTTTATAGTTTTCTCCAGATTTCCAAAAGAATATTCAACTATCAAAAGTGAAGAACTGCTGTTCTGGGCTATGAGATCCATTTCCATATTCCCTCTGGTTAGCACAGGACTTGGCCCTCAATACATGTCTGATTAATAGACCAGTGGGTAATACTCATGGGGACTCTAAAAGAAAACACACAATCCCATCTATGCTCTTTGGCCTCTAAGAATTCTGTAAACATTAAATAGTTCTGTTTTAGCAGTGGCTCAGCATTGGGTTGACTGGATGAGCTTTGAAGCCCTTTGCCTAGGGTATAGTCTGCACTCTATCACTTCCTCACTGCGACTTTGGCCAAGCCATTTAGCTAAATCTCCATTTCCTCAACTCTGAAATAAGGTTTGTAATAATAACAGTACCTCCTATGAATTACTACTATTAATGCCTATGTGCTTTTACTCAACACGTACTACTTATTGATTCTCTGTAATGGTCTGGAATAGTCTATTGGCATAGGATGAAATTCTCATGCACACAAAAATGGTAACAAAAAGTCAAGAATGTCCCATTTGAATTTTTGGAGTTTTTGTGTTAAGAGCTTTGACTTCATGTTCAGTTTCTTCCCAGTAGTTCCCTTAAGTCCTCCAAGCCACCATGGCAGATGATAATCAGTTTTACTGAAATGTTCCTAACAAGGATGCAGGAGCAGAGACATACTTTATGGAAGGCTTGAGGGAGAAATGGCTTGGACCTATCTTGAAACTCTCCTCTGGCTTCCTATCAAAAACAATTTTTTTTAGCCTACTAAGCCTTGTAACATTTTACTGTGATATGCTTTTCCCCCCCTCATTGTTCTATATGCCTTTAATTCTGAAACATAAGCAATTGTACTACCAAAGCTTATAACAATAAGCAAATAAATATTTTGAGCAGTTTAAACAACTTAATGACTATTACTATGAGAGTAATGTACCAAAAATCTACCTGCTGAATTCTATCTTTTACCAAGTAATTCTGGTAAAAACTGACCCGGGTCTGGACTTCTGTGTCTGTACCTGCACAGAATTCAGCAAAAATCACACGTATCCTTGCTTTAAACTGAACTTCTGGGGACTATCTTGGAGACTGATGACTGCAGAGCCATGGATCTCAGAGCATATTCTTTGGATCAACTGCATCAACATCACTTGGGAACTTGATAGAAATGCATATTTTCTGCCCCACCTCAGATGTCGCGCTGGCTCATAAACTCTTGGGATGAAATCTGGCAATCAATGTTAAGTCCAGGTGAGATTCTCACCCGTACTTAAGTTTGAGAACCACTGTCTGAATCTAATCTGGTTTCCAAGAGTAGTCACACACCACATAACAACATTTCTTATAATGAAGCTGAAAAATTCCTATCTTCTAGTGATACAGTAGCTGTCTTAAAATCATAATGCAACACATTACCCATGTGTTTATGTCGATGTTAGTGTAAACAAATCTACTGTACTATAAGTTATATAAAAATATAGTAATACAATTACATACAGTACATCATACTTGATAATGATGATTAATAACTATGTTCCTGGTTTATGCATTGACTATGCTATATTTCTTATTATTGTTTTAAAGTGTACTTATTCCTTCTACTTATATAAAAGAAAGCTTTCTATAAAACAATGTGCCTGACTGTGCCAGAAGCAGCCTTATTAGCCAAATTAGAATAAGTTATACTCTATCTCTTTAGAATAAGTCAAAACACACTCTACTGTCATGTCTATTTAAAAAGAACAATTTTTTTAAATTTAAGAAATCAAGGGAGGAATACATAGGTTTTCTGGGACAGCAGTGCATTTAAGTGTTTTTAGCATTAAGTTACAAATTTGTTTTGTGGCTTACATAGATAATAATTTTAAGAGCTTACTTTCTCTATACAGAGTACATTCAAAACTACCTAATGGCAGAAGAAAAATAAATAAGAAGAAATCTTTGGGCAGAGGCAGCTTTCACCTGTATTATTTTTTTTTTCAAGCTGTGAGCACTCCTTAATTACGAGTTTAAAAAAAAACACACACACATTTAAGATTGGTAACATATGTTGTTGTCAGCATGTATTTAGCACCTGCAGAAATGAACATGAAAAATGTGACAGCGCATAGGTGGAACACCCACTGCCTTGACTGTGAACACTGTCAACAAATTTTACTTTGTTAATTTTTTCTTATTAAAAAAAATCGAAGAAAAGAATTTAATAGCGCAGGTGTTCAGAGCATCGCAGCAAGATGATATAATGAAGGGGGAGGTTATAAACCTTTAGCATGAGAGCCAAGGTCTGGATCTGTGAATCTTTCAGCTTTGCCTGTCATACACTTCCTTCTAGTTCTCTTTCAACAATAACAACAACATCCAAAAAACCTCTCTCCATGTTGGACTCCATGGGCTCAGTGGTCCTGCAAGGCATTTGCTCTCAGACTAAGGGTGGGAAGCTGCTGTGGTTCACTCACTCACTGCGGGATCCGCAGCAGGACCCGGTAGTCAGCACGGAACACAACTGTCTGCACAGGGTGTAGCTGGAGAGGCTTCTCTTGGGCCTTATTTTCTAACAATGAAGTGTTGTCATCACTGTGGGTAGGAGGTCCCTTGCCAACTCCTTCCATTGTAAAGATTCTGCGAGTGCTGGTTCTGTGTTCAGGACTCTGTGACTGCTCTTATTTTGGAGTAAAGGCCATTTTATTTAGCCAATGGCATTCCTTACAACACAGAGCAGGCTTGGGGGGGAAATACTGGAAAATGATGCTATCAGGGCTATCTGTGCACTTTTCTCTAACTGGTTCATTCCACCATAGAATGAACCTTGGAGGTTGCTTTTTCTGATCTCCCCTTGTTGATTATTTCATTTCCTGATTCTTCTAAGCCTGTTCATTCAAAAAAGTAGGAAATGATTTTCATTTAAAGAGACATTATCCACCTCAACTCCACAAAGTGAATTTGCCAAGATTATTAATAAGCAGTGAGCCAGGTATTGTGCCAGGCACCTATAGTCCCAGCTACTCAGAAAGCTGAGACAGAAGGATCCCTTGAGCCCAGGAATTCAACCAGCCTGAGCAATATAGTGAGACCCCCACCTCCAAAAATAATATATAAACAAACAAGCGAACAAATAAATACTGGTAGGTATGTTAATTTCTACTTTGGAAACTTTAAATCAAATTACTTCTATAATTTGATTCCATTCTCACACCTCTTACACTTACTGGAGGTATAACCACTGTTAATCATTATTCTGAGCAGGTTGTAAAAAAGAAATTCAAAATCCCAAAGTATTCCAGTGGTGCAAAATATGAAGATTCACATTATATTTAAGTTCAGCCAGGACTGTGCTTCCCCCAGATTCAGGCAGTCTCTTGATTAAGTCATGGCTCTGGCTGTGTGGTGTGGGAACCGTTTGCACTCCTCACAGCTGAGAGAAGACCCTGGAAATGACACGTTTTACACCTCTTCGATGAGACTCGGGAGCTAGAAAGCACTTCACTCCCGTCCCTCTGGGATGAAGAATCTGTTTGCAGTAATCACTGGCAGTGTTGACAGAATGTTCAAAACCATCTGCTCAAGGGCAAGTGTTAACTCTATCAAATCCTAATATTTTAAGCACACTGATCCCTAGGCCCAGGAGACCTCCTGATGGAGCTCTCCTTGGGCTGTGTGTCAACCTGCCATCAATTATTATCCTAGTGCAGAAAGGCCTGATGCACCAGCCAAAATGCAGTGAGGAGAGACTATTAGAATGAGAAATGCAGCAACAGAATGCACTTCCCTCCAGTCTTGTTATTAGCTGTGATGGTTCTGAGGCTGTCTGATTCTTCCAAGACTGACTTGGTAAGAAATGCAATTATTTTTGCCTTTAAATTAATTGTTTGCAAATGGGCTTCCTGATTCACTAGATTAGCAATGCCTAGCAATTACAAACCCATCTTCAACATGGGTTTGTATAAATTCATGAGGACCTACTGTGCACACATGATTATGTACAAATATGAACATAGCCAGGCATAGATCACCAGATTAAGTACGGGTGAGAATCTCACCTGGACTTAACATTGATTGCCAGGTTTCATCCCAAGAGTTTATGAGCCAGCGCGACATCTGAGGTGGGGCAGAAAACATGCATTTCTATCAAGTTCCCAAGTGATGTTGATGCAGTTGATCCAAAGAATATGCTCTGAGATCCATGGCTCTGCAGTCATCAGTCTCCAAGATAGTCCCCAGAAGTTCAGTTTAAAGCAAGGATACATGTGATTTTTGCTGAATTCTGTGCAGGTACAGACACAGAAGTCCAGACCCGGGTCAGTTTTCACCATTTTATTCCCCAGGAAGCAGCCTCAGCACACAGTGAACAACTCCTTTCTGAGGATCTGAAGCTATATTCTAATGAGCCTGAAGACTCAGTCTCATTTATGTCCCTCGTCCTCTGCCCACAGCATGCAAGTGTTATAGCATCTTAGTTCATTTCACAGGCTTTGATGAAGTAGAATATATATGTCTCCCAGACTCTCTGACCACCTTGTTCTGGATAACTTACATGAAGCCTTTCCAATATGGTCTGGCTGCAGAAGTCATAGGTCACCATGATGATGCAATAGTTCCAGTATTTTTGATTAGTGTATCCTGTTTCCCTACCAAGATCTCATAGTTGGGAATTAGAAAGGATACATTACCTGTATCTCAAGTAGATAGTTGAGAATTAGATGGGCACGGGTTCAGATCATAGCTCTGTTCTTTACTTATGTTTAATCTTCTTGCATCTCCACCTACTGATCTGTGAAACAGCTAAAAGACTCATGAGTCAGGCACTCCTTGTTCTAATCTCTGCCCAACCACTTATTAGCTATGTAATTCAGGGAATGTTACCCCCATCTATGCATCTTATTCATGTCCTAAAGATATTACCGTCCTTCAAGGTTGCCTTCAGGAGTAAATGAGTTTTCTTATGTAAAGGGTATAGAACGTATGACTGGTGCCTCGTCAATTTCAGCCTTTAAGCTGCTCAAATCTCTGGCTCCACCACAAAATGTTCAACCTTTCACCTCCTTTCTTCTAAATAGTGGACTGCCATTCTCTACATTCTGACCCTTTAGTCATGTCTTGACCCCAGGTTTCTGGTTATGACCCCTACCATTCCTTAAGTACCTGGTAGACTCGGCATTTTACATGGATTGTTTCATTTAATCCTTGCAACAAATTTAAAGGATATATTGAGATATTATGAAATTATAAATGAATCAGTTTAGGCCAGGAAAGATTAAGTAACTTCCTCAAGGATACACAGTTCACCTAGTAATTAGGGGGATGGGAATTAAATCTTCAAAAGATCTGAGTTTCCAATAGGCTATCAATGAACAAATGCAATGCCCTTTTCCTAGATTCCCATTTTCTGTGGTCTCCCTGACCCTAGGCACCTGACCACTCTCTCCCTGAAAGTTTCTTCCCTCATAGGTCATGCTTTATAGCATTATTGTGTTCTTTCTCTTACTTCTTAATTCTTTTTCATGTCTCTGAACCAGTATTCTAAACTTTGACCCCTCTCCTAAAAACCAGACCTTTATTTTGAAATCTCAGCTGGGTGTCTCTACCTGGATTTGGCCAATAACCCCAAAGCAATATTCCTTCCACTAGCTTATTTTTCTTCCTTATTTTATTATATTTTATTTGAGTCAATGGCATCATCAACTCCCTAGACACACAGGTTCAAAAACTCTGAGGCATTTAGTTAGTTGAACATTCTACTTAAGTTTTATTGTCACCCCAAACTCACTCTTTTCTCACATTATACTCTCTTAAAATACCTTTTGCTACTTCTCAATAGCAATGTGGCCAATGATAATTATAGACAACCACTACGCCCTTCCTATTTTCCTCAGAATTAAATGGAAAATTAACCAAAATCTTTCTCTGATTTAGACTTTTGGATATTCCTGGGCTCTATTTTTCTTTGAGGAGGAACCATATAGGAAACTAAATCCTCACATAGGAAGATACCCATCTTTCAAGAAAAGGCACTCACCTAGGCACCAAAATATATGAACTTGAGTTGCATAAATGTGGGGTCCTCAGAGACACTACTTGGCAATATCAGCTGAGAAAACAGAACATCTCATCCCATAGTACCCTAATATAATGTATCATACTTATTTGCCCACTGTTTCCTTCAAATAACCATTTGTAATTAGTTTGAAAATTCGGGGCAAAATTCATCTAGTGGTGGTAAATGAAATCTATAATCTCTAATGTCCCAGAGCATTAAGATACAGCTTTCAATTGTGGGAATTTAAAATGCAAACTGTTTTAATGATCTGGGCTAATTAATGATAGTTCTTTCTACTCTGTAAGACCAAAATTAGGGTCCAGGGTCTAAATTCCCTTCCTTTAACGGATTCTTAAAATCGCAGAGCTCTCCAGAGAGAGAGCTGTTTATTACTTCAATAGGTGAGTTTCTCCTATTATTTAACAATAATCATTATATCCCATCAAAGAGGAAATCTTGACAGAGAATGATTTTTAAAAGCTCAAATTGACACCCTCAGATATTGAAGACAAAAAATCAATTTGCATTACCCTCTTGTTTGAGGCCAGTCCCAGGTTTGAGGAGGCCAACTGTACAGTTATACTCACTCTTTGGGCCTGCAACATAACTACAGGAAAGTGAGGACAGAGATTATTCATGAAGTATAATTCTCCAGTGATATATAACAGGTTTTTAGGAGTCCAAACTAAATCACCTGGAATTTTGCCAAACTCAAAAAGGGGTGGGGGGAGCCATAACAATCTTCTTTCTGCTAAGAATAATTACATGAAATGTTCCCAGTAGGGTTGCCACCTTATTAAGTACCCAATTGTGATCCACAGCTACTAAGGACTGGCTAACAACATGATGAATGCTTTGTACAAGACCTATAGGAAGGACAAGCAAAGTTAAAGGGATATGTTATTTGGAAACATAAAGGCGGCTGAAGTTCAGGGGCTCCTTATGAAAGCATGTCTTTAACCATAATTATTGGGCGTTACCACACTTCCACAATGCCAAAGATTGGCCATCACTACTTAATCTCATTCTTCCAAAAATCTATGTCTTGATTTAAAGGGCAATATCAAGAAAAGGTACGACAAATTTAATTTGCTTAAAGAATCAAATGCCACTCATTATAAACATAATTTACAAGGCACAATCTCTTTTATTCAATTTAATTCACACCATTCTGCAATAAGCTAGTATTCTAGTCACTACAAAGGGTTAAAATACAGATGCTGTGAATGAAATGTATAATCCTTAAGGCCTTAGAGCATTAAGACATATCTGCTCCTTAGGGTCCATCTTTGTCCATAATCAATTTCTTCCCTTGGAGAACATTAATTGTCTCTAATGATAGCTTTCCATCAATACATCCTTGATCTTAAAAGGCCTGTACAGCTTTTCCCTTTATTCAATCAAATCATCTCTACAATTGCCCCCCTTTAGTAAGATAATACCTTTTAAGCCTTGTATTTTAATATAAAAAATAAGAGGTAGCTGCAAATTCTAATGGAAGTGCTAACATTTGAGAACCAGGATGATGGCTTCCATTATCCTAAATAATGTTTGAAGATTACAGAAAGCACTGTGTTTCAAAAGGTGGAAACTAATCCACCACTTTCAAATTATTCCTTGTATAAAAATCTGTTCTGACATTAGGATTTTTTTTTTTGCCCCAGTGATGGCACTGTATATTTAAATATTTGAATATGAAAGATAATTTTCAGCTCTGAAAAAGGCAAATAATTGCTATTTATAAGGACAAAATGCTGAATAATTTGTAAAATTGACAATTTTAAACACCAAAGCCCTTTATTTTGTTATTCTCCTGATCAGTCATTTCCACACTCTTTACTCAAACCACCACAACCCTAATCAGTAGACACTAACATTTTTCAATTTCATAATGGCTAAAAAAAAAAAAGCGTCTATCTGTCTATCTATCCATCTATCTCTAGATAGGGAGGGTAAGAGAGACCTTAGACTCTTCATGATCCACTAATGTGTCTTGCTTTCCTCACCCATTTGCCTTCCTCAGACTGCTTTTCTGAAGGCATGGAATTTTTTTGTTTGTTTGTTTTTTGTTATTGTGCTGATATGTTTCACTCAGCTAGGTGACTGCTCTCATGCTGCTTTATCTAGGTTACCCAGGACAAATCTGTGTTTCTGTCCATGGCCTACCAAAAGCTTCTTCTGTAGAGATTGCCTTAATATTTATAATAGGTAAGGAAATTTGAGAAGAGACACTGATAGGACAACAGCTGTCTATCCCACAGATTTCTTTCATTGGGTAATTTCTACATTCAATAGGAATACAGCAAAATTTCCATGCTGCATGCAAAGTATCATTCTTACCATTGCAAGATTAGGAGGACTGGAAACTATGGCTTACATGTGGGCACTCGCGCTCTCTCTCTCTTACAAAAATATGCCAGCATTCTAGGCAATAAATGAAGAGACTCTATGGAATGCAATTAACTGTAAAACCCAGGTGATTAAAAAACTGAAAACACACACAAACACACAGAGAGAGAGAGAGAGAGAGAGAGAGAGAGAGAGAGAGAGAGAACATAGAAAAGAACTTATTCACTGAACAAAAAATGAGAAAGGAGGGGAGACAAAAAATTGTTTATTGAAGATTTCTCTAGTAATATATGAAATTTTAAGTTCTAAATTTACATCATGAATTAAAACATAAACAATATTTTGTAAATACATTGACCACAAAAAGAATACCAAAAAATACTAGAATGCTACATGGGGGACAAAGGTGTATATGAGGTAGATAATAACACCCTAACAAACATCAAACCTAAACAAAACAACACACACAAAGTGAGACCAGTTAACAACCAAGATAAGAGATGAAAATTGCCACTGAAGCAGATCAACTTTATTCAATGCCCTGATAAGCACCTATTTGCTCTTCCCCATTATGCTTTCTTAGTATTTATAAATTATCATTTAATTATGCTGGCAAGTGGTAATTGTCAAATAAAGCTCAGATAGGCATAAGCCCTCAGGCTGCACATGACAGAAAAATATCTGTTAAAGCTGGGCTGATTCACACGCTTAGGAAATAATTTCCTTTCTTCTTTTTATCCTTGCCAACAAATTATATGAACTGGCACTTTGTGCTTTGTAGGCATTTTGAAGTCTATGCAGATTACAGAAAAGAAAAATTAGTTGTTTCAATATCTACCATTCCTAAATTATTCTGCTGATTTAAGACACCACGTACTGAGAGAACAAAAGAGTGCCAAAGATCAAGAAATTCAAACCTTCCTCTTCTTATAGTTTATGCTCAGGGTCATTTTCAATTGAGGAAATCAAGATTTGGAGAATTATTTTACATATTGTATAATGGATTTTACATAAAGTAGGAATTGGAACATGACATTCATCCCATTAGGAGAGATACAGAAATCTCTTTTCCCTTAAGTCTCTTACTACTTAGGTTTAATTAGCACCCATCCACCCCACCTCTTTTGTATAGAGTATTATAAAAAAAATTTTTTTCCAGCTAGTGCGGCACTTCGGCTGTGGAGCATAAACACAAATAGAGGATTATAATGCATACAAAAAGATAAGTTGAACATCAAGAAGCTATTTAATTTACATCTAATATTTAGACAGAATGTTACAGTTTGGCTATGTATGTAGAGCCACTTGTGAATAATTTTTATTTGCAAGGCTGAGCAAAGAAGACAAGGAAAATACCCTTCCCTTACTCTGTTGCTTGAGAGGGATGGGAATGGGAAAGCAAAACTACATATATATATATATATATATATATATATATATATATATATATATATATATANTATATATATATATAAATATCTAAGCAAGCTCAAGTATAAGCAAAGATCATCACCCTCTGCTCTTGTAGTTACAACTTGTCCTTCTCTCCCTTCAGATACCTTGGGCTGCTTTGGGGGCCTGAATGTGCCAAGTTTCTTCCTGTTTCCAAATCTTTCTGTATGCTACCCCCACTGCTTAGAAAGTTTGCTAACAACCTCAGCCCCACTCTCTTCTCCACTCCCCAATCCCCCCAGCCTACTTTGGTTCTATTTTAGGGACTAGTGTTCTGTCCTTCAGAAAGCTTTCTCCAAACCCTTACCTGACCACTTGGTGTTGTTATAAACCGTTATTTCCCTCAAGATAGCTTAAGAAAAGAGAATAATAATAGCCTTTATTGTGTGCCAAGTTACTGTGTGTTCTAAACAAAACCCCACAGCAATCTTGTAGAGAAAGACACTGAGGCATGTCAACATTAAATAATCTGCCTGAGATTCCACACCTAGCAAGCGGCAGAGCCAGGACTCAAACCCATGTCTGGGTCCAGAGCATATGTTCTTCAACATTGATTCCCGCTGCCAAATTTATGTGTGCGATCATCTAACCACTTTTTGTCAACTCCCCTTCTCAACCCCTGTTAGTTTGTAAGTACCATAAAGCTTGTATCCATCTCTACTTTGCTCAGGCCTAATCCATAATAGGAACTCAATAAATAATTATTGAATCAATGACTGAATTGAAATTCAACTCAAAATAAACAGATGGGTTGAAAGCTGAAGAGGGCTGCATATCACTGAGCTATTTTAACCACCCACAGCTCTTTATGTGGAGAACTGTCTTCTACCTTAGTCCAGAAAGATGGCTTGCCCTGGCAGACAGAACCTCATTTCTTTGCTTCAGTGAGTAAGGTGCTTTTCTGATTGTTTGTTTTTTAATGGCTTAACTGTTTCATTATAAAGGCTTTTTCTAAAAACCAAAATGTTTTAAGTGACACTGATACTTTAAAACATGTTAAGTTCTGGAAAAAAAAATTCATTTCCACAGATGTTGTCTTTTGAGACTGAGTAGGTATTGAGGTTAGTAGCACATATTTTAATGTAGATACAAAAAATACACCCTGCTCTGAATGCATAGAAAAAGTGGTATGATTGGCATCTTTTGCAGCCAGAATCCAGAGTGCACCTTGGGTACAATCTGCATATTATTAATACTTATTCACAATGAACAGAAATGTTAACAATGTTTTGTGAAAATGCACAACTCATATTTGAATATGTGCTATAGCCTTGAATAATTCAATTCATAGTATTCATTTGAAAACTTAGCCATTTTCCTGTTTTTGCTTTGTTTGTGCATAGTTTTAGAGCATTTTAGTCCATGATGTGGGCTATTCAGCAACTAATGCAAATTCTTTTTTAAAAAAGGAAATAAAATGCTTTTTAGTAATCAAGCCGTAAAAATGCATCCAGACTGGCACTTGGAAAATGGAACATAACTTACCCTCAATTCAGGCAGATCTTTTCTGAGATGGTACTACACAGTCTATTAATTGGGAATTGCAAGACTAACCTGCATGTGTTTTCTCAGTATTCATAAATGCTTCCTGAGTATTCAGGAATGGTTTCAGCTACTTATTTATTTCCCAAAAGACTACTCTAATCCAATGAAAAACTCTTCTAAAACAAAAGTTGTCATTTTCAAAGAGTGTTTTTGCATCCTGTGTATCACATTGTTTTGCTACTTATAATCTAGTCTGCATACTATAGCATTGAAAGACTTTCAATAATAATTAGAAATTTAGCATTAAAAAGTAAAGCATTTCCTTTTCATTCCCATAAAACAAAATAAAAATAGCACACACCACTTGAAAGTTGAAAGAATCTAGGCATGAAAAATCAAGTGCCTTGCTGAAAAAATAAAATTAAGATGCCAGCCAATTACAAGTCATTTTGCTTAAAAAAAAAAAAAAAAAAGATTTATATGGGCTGGTGCTGTAGCTCAGTGATAGAGCGCTTGCCTTGCATGCATGAGGCATTGGGTTCATCCTCAGCATCTCATAAAAATAAGTAAATAAAATAAAGATATTGTGTTCATCTACAACTAAAAAAAATTTAAAAATATTATGTACACCCACAAAAAATTATTTTAAAAAATTATCTATGCAATCACAGGTATTTATGTGGTTTATCTGGAAAGAACAGTGCAAATCTGATATCAATAAGGCCATCAACACAAAGTAAATTTTTTCTTATCTAAAACTCTAATATTTACAAAGTGTGAATAATCTCTTTCTCTTCCTTCTCTTCCACTGCTTTCTTCTTTAATGTGGATAACAGATAATATTTTGAATAATTCCAAGGCCAATCACACTGGGAAATATCTTCTGATTCTTCAGAGAAAGAATAAACTACTATAATTATACAGACTGAGGATTAAATATCATGATTATATTCCAGGACTCTGCATCTTGGCCACCCATATATGAATGTGTGCTAATTCCCTCCCACTAACCAAGGGGATCTGAGACCTTGTAAGTCAAATTTCTGACTATTTTGTAACAAACAGAGGACTTAGTAGGTCATTCTAAATCACCAAATTGGATATTGAGGAGATAAAGAAGAGAATAGGAGTAATGTTTAAAAGGGAAAAAGTGAAAATCTGTAGACATTCCAATGTAGTTTTAAAAGCAATATTCTATATATTGATAGAAATGTCATCAACCCCTAAAGATACATAAGTCTATACAATTGCTACACACCAGTTAACATTAAAGCTTTTAGCATAAAGCATTCTGTACTCTGGGAAATAAATAAATGCCTGTTGGCTGGTTGTTGGATACGAAAAACATTCCATCCCTGTCCAATAGAAATATAGCGTAAGCCACATATGATATTCTAAATGTTCTAGGAGCCAAATTTAAAAAGTAAAAAGAAACAAGTTGAATTAATTCTGCTAATATCTTTTACTTAGCCAATATATACAAAATAACATTCAAAGTTTACTGAGCATATCATAAGTTATTAATAGGATAAATGACATTATTTTATTTTTGTACCAAGTCTTCAAAATCAAGTATGCATTTTACATTGATGGCACATCTCAGTTTCAACTAGCCACCTTGCAAGGACTCAACAGGTACATGAGATACAGGAGTTAGTGATTACCGTCTTGGTGAGCACAGATAATCCATCTTCTGTAAACTGAATGAGTATTTTCTCTCATGTTCTAAGTTAATAAAGTTATAGTGTAACTGATGATACAAAAATAGGGTGGGTTCCAACGTAAGTTATTTTGGCAATTAATATGTTGAAAAGACAGAATTTTTGCCCTCAACCACATTATAATTGTGTGTATTAGTTGAATTATCTTTAGTAAGTCCAAAAATTACTGGTTAGCAAAGCTTCTCAGCCATGCTTTCGAATTTCACAGTGAGTTTTGCAACCATACATCAAAAATAAGATGAATAGAAAAATTCAGAAAAAAAAGTTTGTGAAGTAAACCTTGTAATTAGGGCTCTGAGTGTGAGAAGCGTATGTCCACAGCTGTACCATCTATGTTTTTCTGCCTTGTTCCGATTCATCAAAAAAATCTATAAAACTCTATGTACCATCTCTAGCCTCTTAAAGTCACTCAATTTTAAAATGTTTTATTTCAAGTTGATCTCTCACTCTCCCTTTACCTCCCACTTTATTATTTACAAAATATTACCAAATCTGCCTCCCAAAAGAATTTCATCTTTATTTTCACCTCTGCACTCTCGAAGATTTAGATAGAACCTTTTTCATCTTGCAGACCCTTCTTGGACTGCGGCCATTTGCAGGCTCCTTGACTTCAATGTACATATCACAGTGCTAGTGGAGATGTCCTTATGAAGACTAGATTGGAAAATATCACTCCATGTTCACAGACTTCTAATGACCCCCAATGTAGTCCAAACTCCTCAATGTGGTTATCAGAGCCCTCCACAATTCAATACCCACCTAATTACCATAAACTACTATTTATAACCTACTCCATCTTGAACACTCACGATTCCATAACATTCTGACTTTTCTTGCCTCTAGGTACATGCTCGTCTTCTATTCTGGAATATTTTCCAATCCCAAATTCTCAGCCTAGTCTTCAAAGTCAAACTTGAATCCCATTTCATGAAACTTTTCTGGATTCATCTATCAATTCAATAAATGTTTTATGAGAGCTTTTACTATATACCAAATTAAGCTACATGTTGATGATTTAAAAAATATTTTTTCTTCAGCATCTTCCAAGTTAGTAAATGATGTTTGAAATCAAACAGAATAAATGTTATAATCAAGATATGCACAGTGTGTTGTTGAAAGGTCAGAGAGGACAAAAATTGTGACTATGTAGGCAGATGGGAAGATTTTACAGATTTTACAGAAGATTTCACAGTACAGAGAAGCATAGAAAGTGTTAATGATAGGAGAAATGGAAAACATTTGCTATTACTAAATGAAGGATGACATTCAAAATATTTAATTATCAGCATGGAAAGAGTATTGACCAATCAGATGTGTTGGTAGTAACACCTATATACACCAATTGAGGACCAGTCCAGAATCAGTCAAACGTGCCTGGCTCAAGAGTTGTACCAAGAAAGAACAGGTCAGTACCAGACTAGTAGGACTAAGATAATGATTTAGCTTATTCCAATAGGTAAGGAAAGCTTTGAAAGGTTTTAGACAAGTAAAAGATATGTTATCAATTATATTTTAAAAATTCAATGAGGCAACTCTATTATAAAGAATGGCTTGGAATGGAAAGAAAGAAAAAGCTGAGATAATAGTTGGATGACTACAATAGACCAGGTAAGAAATGAAATGTAGCTGAACTGAACCAGTGGCCATGAAGATAGAGATGAAAGATTCAATTCAAGGCATATTTAGGATCTGAAATTCACAGGATTTGATGAATAAGCCAACATGCGGGAGAGAAGACGGACAGAGAGATGAATGACGTGTTTGAGATGTCAGGTTTGGAAAACTGACGCATAGTGATGCCATCAAACCTAACAGAGAATATAAAAAAAGAGGAATACTTTTATACAGGAGAATTTTAAAATATCTGAGTAACACGTTTAGATACATCCAAAGACAGATATAATGAGGAGAATCCAGGAAAGAGAAATATTTGGGAGTCATAGGTCATTATGTAGGGGTTGAAATAAAGAAAATAGATGAGTCTCCTAAGGGCAAAGGAAAAATGTAGGAGAGAGAAATGACTAAGAATAGAATCCTGGTGAAGATTATCATTTAAGGAACATAAAGAAAAATAAATCCGTGTTTTACCCTGGTTTGAGGCTATTTTTAAACCTGGAGGGCAAAAATCATATATTATTCATCTGTGAGTACACTGAACAAGAGTTTTGGCACCTAGTAGGTTCACATACCTACACACAAAAGAAATGCTTGCTGAGTTGAATGGAGCTTCAGCTTCAGTTTGGAAAACTTGAATAAGAATAGTATTGTCTACCTCTCGGCCAAGGATGAGAATTAAATACAATCATGCAGGCAAAAGCACCAAGTTCATTGTTTGAATGCTAAGGTCTTCACCTATGGTTAGAATAGAACATCATTTTCTCCTTTGGATAAACTGTGAGGAAGAACAGAAATGCCTCCCAGAAAAGGAACTAAACAATAAGAATTGCCTCAAAAGTAAATCTCCTATTAAGGATGGACATTTGCAATGAAATTCATAGTTATGTGGCACAAGTTATAAGTACAATAGAAAAAGGTTTAAGTCCCTGTGCAAATAATCATTAAAGACAGTTCTCTTTTTAATAATAATTTTGACTGATTTGAGCATACTTGTGCTTTTTTTTTTTTTAAAGAGAAAAGAACAGAGCCTTGCTATGTTGCTCAGACTCGCCTTGAACTCCTAGGCTCAAGTGATACTCCTGCCTCAGTCTCCCAAGTAGCTGGGATTACAGCTGTGTACCACCACACACAGCTTTCTTATGCCTTTTGTTTCAGCAGGGATGCAGAATGGAACTAGAAAATATAAGGCCTTAGGTAAAATTAGAGCAAATCAATTGAATGTCAAATTTGTGCTAGGCAATATGCTAGACACTGAAATATAAATACAATGAATCCTCTGCCTTTACCTGAATCACTGATCAAATTCTGGGCCCTGGGAAAAGCACTGGGATAGTTGATTAGTGTAATTTGGGAGGAGAGGGCAGTGTTGGTGGTGGAATGTTTGCCTTTATTATGCTTATTTTCCTTAACGCCAATTAAAAAAAAGTCAACTCCCCTTTCCTGCTGCTACAGGAAACAACTCTATGGAACACAGTAGAATGTATGAACAGCCCAGAATCATCCAAACCCGTGGATATTTGGTTGCCTCTAGAGTGTCTTAATCATATTTAATCATTGCAGTAAGAAAGAGGTGAAGAGATTTATATCAACCTGAAATAAGGGCCTAGTTTGGATAGAAAAGAAAAGTTCCCAATGGGAGGGTTGCAATAAGGAGAATGTTATAGCATAGAAAGAAGATATGGCTTCTATAGTAAAAAGGGTCAAGCCTTCACCAGCTGAATGGTCCTAGACTTAGTCCTTTGGTTTTTTCAACTTGCAAAATGGTGAAAACATGAATAGTGGAAAGTCCATCACGGGTTTCTTTGAGGCTCAGTGAGGTAAGGGCATGGAAGTGCATTATGCCCATAGGTATGTAGTCATAGGCAGCAGTATTGTAATGCTTCTGACTCACTGGCTGCAGCTCCTGCCATTTGCACCTTTGTTTGACAACAGAAACTTCAAATTATCTATTCCTCAAAATAAGTTGTTTATAAATAAGCCAACTGACTCAAAACTTCAGGTGTTTGTAGCTTTACTTAAAAGTTCTATCACCAAACCCTTGAAATACCATTGCATTTCAAGAGTAATATAAATATTTAATGGCTCCAAAAATAATAATAATAATATTACTATTATTGGTAGTAATATTAATAGTAAGTAATAGTAATATTATTATTATTTACTGGGGATTGAAACTATCAGCACTTTAGCACTGAGTTATATCCCTAGTCCTTTCTTTCTTTCTTTCTTTCTTTCTTCCTTCCTTCCTTCCTTCCTTCCTTCCTTCCTTTCTTTCTTTCTTGCTTGCAGGTTTTGCTACGTTGCTGAGGGTTTCTCTAAATTGCTGAGGTTAGCCTTGAACTTGTAATCTTCCAGCCTCAGCCTCCCAAGTTGCTTAGAATCATAGGCCTGTACCAGCATGCCTCATCCATGGCACCAAATTTAAAGTCAAAATTAACTATGAGAAATGCTAGATTTATTAGGGAATGTAAACAGATTGCTCATAATGTGTAAAATTTCCCCCAAATTATGAACATACATTTTATAACATTGGTGACATAGATTGTAAAAATATTAAAATGATTTTATTATGCATATTAGTTTATTTGTGTGAGCTTTCTTCCAATCTTTTTTCCACATTTTTATTGGTGCATTATAATTATAATCATTGTTACATATTCTCTTTTTTTTTAGTTTTATTGATTTTATTTTTTAATATAAGACCATTGTTACATATTCAGACATACACATGATATAATAACATAAATTGGTCAATATCATTTTTGAAAATGTTTCTTAGCTGAGACTTCAGGCTTTTGTCTGAACCTACTTCAAGATCCTCAGCTTAAAAAAAAAGGAACAATGGTGTTCAATAGCAATCCAAATTAAAAAACACAAAGAAAGCCAGAGAAGACAATAAAAGCCGTTTTTGGTTTGGGACTCTCCTTATGATAGGACCATGTTCAAAACCAGAAAAAGAGGAAGCAGCAACATCTTTACCTGGAGCTCAGAGAATGTCCCCAGTTACTTTGCTTGGGTGTCCAATAAAAACATATAGACTTTTTGTTCATGTGAAAAAAAAAAAAGAAAATGTTTCTTGAGATATTTTTATATCAATTAGGTTTAAAAAGCTAAAGATACAACAGCTACATATATTTACATCTAAGATTAGAAAAAAATATTACCACTACAGCTTGAAAGCCCCTGTGACTCCCTCCCCAATTTCACTAACCATCAAATCCCAAAACAAAGATCAGAATCATCCTGAACTTTTCTTATTCACGTATGTAATAACAGCATATACTTCTTAGAGTATTTTAAAAATATTTTCTTCAGAATTTGCTTCGTGCCAAACTAGCTGAAAGAGTAGAAGTGAACTTAAAGCTTTTCTAATTAGTTTATTAATTAAACTAAACAGAGAAGTTAGGCAACTAATATAGGCTACAGACTCATTAGTGACAAGCAAGAATTAGGATGAACAGAGAAGAGTTACAAGACAGAAAAACTTGGTTTGAGTTGTCTCTGCTACTTACTAGCTGAGTGACCTTAGCTGCATCATTTAAATCATCTTGAAAATGAATTAATAACTGCCTTCACTCCAGGTTATTGTGATGAGCAAAGGAGATAAACTATGTGCAGCTCTATACTCTGCTTATAGAATGTCAGTTACTGATATGGTTAGGAGTAAGGACTCTTGGCCACCACATCTGAGATGATGGCCCCTACAAATCTGAGGCCCAATCTCCATCTGACTCAGACTACAAACAATAATTTGTCATCTCACATTGATTTATTGTACCCTTGACATGCATTGACACAGGTAAAATCTATGGGCCAATATTATTATTCTCATTTTCCACATGAGAAAATGTCTTTGAGTTTGAATAACTTGCCTTAAGCCACACGTAATAAGGCACAAACCAGAGATTCTAAAGCCAGGCTCTTAACCACTGAGAGATATTACCTCCCTAGATTTTGATTACAGCCTGTTATTTGGTTTATTCTCATATAGTATTTTTGGTATGCCCTCTCCCCAAAACAAGAACCAGACCAAACATCTCCTGACATTCAATAAGTTACACCAGTTTTTTGCACTCAAAAATTTTAAAACTAAATCTCAGTGTCATCAGTGTTCCTCCACATTCAGTAATCCTATCAAATGAGGGTAATTACACAATATTCACTTCCCAGAGTTACATATGGAAGGGAAGAACTCTAGGAAATGTCTAGATTTCCTTCAATTGCTTCCTTCTATGGAGTAACTGATTTCCTCTAGTATTTTAGTTTTAGATGTTTTGGTCAATGTGGTTGATGTTGTCCGCAGCCCAGCTTCCAGATTTCACCTTTTTGTGAGAGAGACAGACCCAAAGAGGCAAATTAATATTCTGCCCCAAGGTTGGTGGCAAATATGAGACTGGAACATTACATCAGTCTTCTCCTGCCTACGTCAGTGCCCTTCTGAGAGGATCATGCTGCCTCGGGAGGGAATATAATAATAATCTCTCACATTTTAGGTACATTGTTAACTTTTTGATTTAGTATTAATTGACATCATGGTATCATAGTACTGAGTCAATCTTGAAGTAAAATCCATGAACTTCTGACTCTTAAATAACAGAAGCAATTACCAAAATGACTCATTTCCTGTTAGGGCTTAAAAATAGGGCAAAAATATCAATTTTTAAAAATTTCCCCAAATTAAAAAAAAAACAGCAATTCCAAAAGAGAAGCTAGAAATTTGGGACTTACAGATCAATTTTTTTAGAAAGAGGTTGCCAAGAGTTGAACTAGAAGACAATTAAGTTTTTTCTCATTTACTATAAAATGAATTCTTTTTTTTAAACAGTAAATACTTAGACTGCATTTAACACATGGAAAGAGGAAAAGAAGATACAGATAAATATGATCTTTCTGGCTCTGAATCCATCTTGTTTTCATTGACCTTTTTACTTTCAAATTGCAAACTAGAGTCCTGGGAAGAGTTATCCCTCAATAAGGGACCCTTCAGCAAGTGATTCTCCTAGATACACGAAAAGAACTAAGGAATTTTAGTACAGTTCCACCATCAATAACAGAAAAGACAAACACAGAAACAGATCACTTCTACATATAAAAAGAACAAATGCAAAGTTAAACTCAGGGATGATTCAGAACCAGAGAAAAAGGACAGAGGAACCCAGGATGCTATAAAACCAGAGAGAAAGTTTCTTCACTCGGTCTCAAGGAAAGCCTAAGTGCCAAACAGAGACAGAAATATGGCATTCCAAATCCAAGAAATACCCATTATATTCTGAGAATGAAATGAAACTTGGTGTTAAACTTAAATACCAGGCACAAGATGAAGAATTCCCTAAGACCAGGCTTAGAGGTACAGGAGATAGTCCTTGCAGGTCCTGAGAACAATTTGAATTTGCATTAAGACAACACCACATGGAACTCTATTAAGGGATGTGTAGTAAGAATTTCATTCCTTATAAGAAGTACTGACATGTATGAATTACTTACATTTTAAATTTTAAATGAAAGCCAGTTCAAGTTTAACCCTTGCTAATATTATTCTAATGAATTCATTTTCTTAAATGGGAGAAAAAAAATGTGTCTGGGTTGGGAGGATGGGTTAGCTAAATCAATACCACCAGCCTTTGACTATTGCCCTCCATTCCTTTTGGTGTAATGGGTCAAAGTTGGAAACTCTCTGCTCTGAGTTACCCTCTCTGAACAAATTCAATCTTCCAGTGAAAAGTAAACTGTGATTTCAGACCCAGTAGTAATATTATACCAATCCTGCCGTGGCTTTTTTTTTAACCCTTGAGTTTTCTAATAGTAAATCAGGGTTAGTTGGATGCAATGCAGCTGCCCCTATGGCTATCCTGCCACAACATAGCAATGCCAGTGTCCAGGAATGGAAATATTTCAATTGAAACAATTCCATTAGGTTGCATAATAAATTGTCTGCTAGTGTCCACATAGTCCCAATCGATAATAGTTAATAACATTAACCTGAAGGGAATATCATTCTTTCATCATTTAGTGAGCAATTATGACATGTCATTCTGTGAAACTTGTACATCAAGATGAAAAAATTACAGAAGTCCCTATAGTATTGAAATTTGACATTTGTCCAAGGCCTAAGATAAATTCACAAATGGCTCTACCTTAAGGCAGACCATAAGAACAAGAACAGAAATTCCAGCAAATGGTTATGAAGGTTCAGTGGAGAGTAAATAAATTTAGAAAATTAATTTTCATAGAAATAACAGATATGATCAAGAACAGAGTAAAAAAATCAAGGATCAAAATTTTACCTGATTGTATAGCCTACTCTGTTTCAAGAAAAATTCAGATTAGAAAACCAGGCTTTATTACATACCTAAAAATGTGTACAAAATTTTAAATACGTCAAAATAGATGGAAAATGCATTTACAAAGACAAGAATATCTCGGCTCCTATTATTGAAAACTAGGGATGGCAACAGGAATATCTTCAGCTGAGCTCAACCACCGTGAGGACCCACGGAGCAAGAGAGAGAATCGCTAAGGTAACCAGACAGCAGAATGTAATTACCCAAATTGGAATTCAGCCAGGCTGTGCGGGCAATACCCACACTCTTTAGAAAATGTCATAGACTCTTTTAATAACCATGGCAATTTTCTTCCATAAACATGTATTAGTAGGACATATCAGAACAAGAATAAAATATTCTTGTTTTCTACACCCATGAATGGATACACAGGCAGAGCAAAGAAGACAGAATTTAAATCTCAGGAACATGATTATGAACTTGCTAAGCTACAATATTCACTCTTGTTTCTAAATGTAATTTTTAAAAATATAGGAAGAGAGGCACAATCCATGTGTGCAATAGAATGCAAATACAGTTTGACAGAACAGAATTCAAATGAGGTATCTTATATAGCTGGAGAAGAGTAATGCTTAAATTCTTCATGTTGCTAGTTTAGTATAAATGTGGAAGTACACTATTTATACTTGAAAGCCTAATGATATATCATGCAGGTGAAAATGCATCCTAGACCAAAATACTACTACTATTACTACTAATAATAATCACTTTAGGCTTTTAATGTCTTGTTTTAAAACTTTAAATTCTATAAAGTAGATATTTGTCCATGGAAATATACTTTTTATATATAATATAATAAATATAATATAAATTTTATGTATATGTATACATATTGGTACCAGGGATTGAACTCAGAAGGGCTTAATCACTGAGCCACATCCCCAGCCCTTTTTGTATTTTATTTTGAGACCAACTCTCACTAAGTTGCTGAGGGTCTCACTAAGCTGCTGAAGCAGGCTTTGAACTTGTGATTCTCTTGCCTCTGTGTCCTGAGTTGCTGGGATGATGGGCGTGCACCATTGTGCCCAGCCCAAGGAAATAAATTTTTATTTCCTTTTACTACTCAAGCAAATGGTCTAGTCATTGAATTAAATTATTCCACTCAACAAATATTTAATGAGTGCTTTTGACATTCCAGGAACAGGCCCTCTTCTCTCAGTTTGCAGGCTGATAAGAACATGAGAGGGAACCAGTAAATTTTCAAGAAGTTAGCAGTTCATTGCAGTGAGATACCTGGAGGAGAGAATGACTACCAAAACATGAAAAGAAGCAAAACCAAAGCAAATATACCAAGCCCCAGAGTTTTCCAATATTTAACTAGCAATATTGCACTTGGATAGGTGAGAATCACAATGTTTAGTTGAATATTTACTTGTACCAAGCACTCTTGGAAGTACACATTTGTTTTCCTCCTATTTTAATGGAACAAAACATCAGTGTGGATCAAAGCGGGGCTACCTGCCTCACTCTAAACCAGAGCATCACCTCAATACAGCTAGCTCGGGGCTCCCACCTCTGCCACCATTTACTAGCTCAGCTATCTTAGACAAGGCCATAAGTTTTATATAACTTTGTTTTCCTCATCTGGAAAACAATATACTTTTCTAATAGTATAATATTAAAGTACATAATGTCATTATCATCCTCAAGTTGCAAATGCCCTGTTTATGCAGTTGGCCAGTTGGTTCTGGCCTTTCTTCCTTTCTTCCAGTTACCTTGCCTACTCTAGGCAGCTGTCAGACTCTACTATCCCCTGGGGTTTAGGAAAGGGGATCTGTCAAGCTCCTGCCCTGCTCCCTCCTTCCTTTCCAGCAGGACAGGAGGTGATAGGCTTGATAATATTGCATTGTTATTTCAACCTTAAAAAAAAATTCCATTCTGCTCAATTTGTTTCAGGTACATGTTTGTATCACTTTAACCCCTTCTTCTCTTTTCATCACAACTAATTCTTGCTCATTTGCTTATAAACATTTTTCTCCCTCACTTTTTCAAGTGCTCCCCTTATGCACCATTGTTGAGCCCAGGGAACAATATTAAGTATTATTGATAAGCATTAGCATTGGAGCACTGTTAATGATGCATTTGTATCAAGGAAAGGAAAACCATCTCATCATTAAGCTTGACATCACTAAGTCCTTCAAGAACCCAGAAGGCCTCCTTTCCTGTCTCTTCTTCTTTTCTAATCTCACCCCTTTTTCTTAGACACCAATGACCAAGTAAATGAAACCTAATGTTAATTACATTTTATTCTATTCTGATTTTGTTTAAGTCTTACAATATTTTAGCAATATTAGGTCTAATTAGTAGTTGCTTTTATTGGCATATATATAATCATATTTCTATAGGAAAAAATTCTAAACCAATATACATGCAAATGTGTGATACCAAATGGGAAACATTGGGGAATTTATTATTTCAAGAACATGGCATGATACTAGAGAACATGAAGAGGTGCTGGTGTAGACCTCAGACTGGTGAATTGCATGCTTGCGCTGAACCGGAGATTTGCTTTAAACTCTTAGTAGAGGATAATTTAGAGGATTTTGTCTTGATACTATAGTCAGTTTCACAAATGAGGAGTATAGATCATGTAAATCTCATGTGATCTGTGCAGGAAGTACAAAACAGTGACACAGCCTTGCCTTTGAAAATGGGCTGCAAATGAGGATCCAGAACTAATCCTTCAAGGTTACCAGTTCCCAGGGTATCTAAGAAGATGCCACCCTTGATTGTCCTTGTATAGTTTAGTATTTGACTTCTGGCCCTCAATTCTTTCCTCTAGGTTTCAAGGTGACAGGTCACACTTGCTTCAATACTTCAGTAAGTAAATAATACAGGCGCAAAAGCCAATCTAATCAATGACCTTCTACAAACAATAGATCTTCTATTGGAAGAGCCTTGAAAGGACTCTACATGCTAGTAAGGTAATCAAATATGCACTTTGGTTATAGTTGTTACCATCAGGCTTGCCTCCTAGGAGAATGACCCTGTGAGAGAAGTAGCTTGAATATTCCATCCCCAGAATATGGTCACTGATAGGCAGTCTGTATTTATATTTACACATAATTGTTTTCATTTTAAAAACTTGCTAGATACTGACACAACAAATCACTCATAATAAGTTATACTTTCATGTGAAGCATTATTTTTTCTAGACTGTAAGTAAAACAAATACTGTTTTCATTTCTACTTCCTAATTAGACAATTGTATGATCGTTTTTAAAAAGGCTTCATGCACTTATATTCTTAAAGAATGTCATACAGACAATGCTTATTATGAAAGGCAGTAAACATATATTTTTGTCCTTTTTAAACATGTTTTAAACTTAATAATAACAACTAAGTTTTGTGTTTCGATTGCATTCAAAACCCTCATAAAATTTAGGTTCAACTTTGAAAAAACAAAAATGTAAGCTTGTCAGAGTGAATTCTGCTTTGTTGCTACAGCAGGTATAAAGAAGAAAAATCTTATGTTGATTTGATTTGCAAATGTTTCCAACTTGGAATCAGGCGAACTAACAGTGGATCTCAAATATCAAATTTTATCTATCTCTCTTTTAGGAACCATTCATTACAAGACTTCCCACTGGTTTCCTTTTGTAAATGGTAACAAGAGTTTTCTTCACAATTAAAACTACAAAACTACATCCTTAGAATGACGGTTATGCCACATCATCCCCCAAATTGTTGGTGATCTAGCTTATCTTTTCAACATTGGCAGTTTACTCGGGTTTAGGGGAGCCAAGACAATTTTGAAACAAGCAGTGATATTAGTAGATCTAGCATTCTTCCCTGGAGGTTTCAAGTTGTGCTTATAAAATTACATACGAGCTTCCTTTTGTGGTTTTGTGAAATGATTTCAGTTGTTTTTTCTTTCTTTTATTTTTTTCATGGACCTTAGAGATGCTCAGAGTTTGATGTATTCAGAACAGAAGGGTGAGGAACTAAGCAGCCATAGAACAGGTCTGTGCCGCACACAGTTTAGAAAATTGTTTAATACTTTTTCAATAATCATGTAATTATGCTGCAAGATGCAATGCTTGCTTAAATTGATTTTTAATATTCTGAAGCTGGAAAATAAAATTCAGAAGCCGTTTTGATCTTTTTGCCCAATGAAGCTATACATTGGTCACCTGAGAGACCCTTTATGTACTGATGGTCTATGTGATTTAAAGAGAATCCATCTGTCTCTCATGGATAATGATCTTAAGGCACAGAGCTGCAGTTTTATATCTCTTTCTTCCACCTAAACTCTTTCTTCCCCTTAAATTCTCAGAATCTTTATGTGTTAGTTTTCTAAGGCTGCCATGCTGAAGTACCACACACTGGGTGGCTTAAACAATGGAAATTTATTTTCTCACAATTCTGGAGGCTAGAAGTCCAAGATAAAGGTGTCAACAGAGTTGGTTTCTTTAAAGCCTTCTTTCCTCTGCTTGTAGAGATGGTGACTATATTAGTTCATTTCTTCTGCCACAACAACATATCAGAGAACATATATGTATTGCTCATATTAACAGAGGCTGGGAAGTCCAAAGTCAAGGTGCCAACAGGTTTGGTGTCTGGTGAGGACCCATTCCTCATAAATAGTGCTATCTAGTTGTCCTCAGATGGCAGAAGAGCTGGAGTACCAAACAGGAGAGAATACTGTGTCCTCGTGTGGCAGAAGGCAGAAGATCAAAAGAAGCCTCACGAAGTCCCTCAGCCCTTATAAGGTAGCAAATCCCATTTCCTCTGCCCTCGTGATTCAATCACTTTCTAAAGACTCCCAATTCTTAATACTCTCAAAAGGACCATTAAGTTTCAACCCATGAATTTGTGAGAACCATTCAGACCACAGCAGCTGCCTTCTGGTATTTTGACATGTGTTTCCTCTGAACATTTCCATGTTCAAATCTCTTCAAGGACGACACCATGATGAATTAGAGTCCACTTGACCTTGACCTTAGTTATCTCTTTAAGACCCCATCTCTAAGTATATAGATATTCTGAGGTGCTAGAGGGAAGCTGAGGCCAAAGGGCTGGAGTCCCTACATCTTTCTCCTCTGGGTATCCACCTCCATTCCTCCACTCAGTTGCCTCTCAGGTAACTTCTAGAAATACTAGGATGCCAAGGAAGACTGCTTGAGTTCATTTGTTTCCTAAATATTAGTGGATAGACACCACGCACAACACGCTGTGTCACACTGTGTGTGGAATAGTTAGTTACACATGTAGATAAAACAAGCCCTGTGTTCAAATAGCTAATGTCAAACCACATCATCAGGTATTATCTGAACTGACAGCTAAAAACTCTAAAGTAGATCTATCTTTACATTCATGAGAACAGCAGCAGGCTGCTGTGGAAGGAACAAGAGGCTTCCAGGTGTGAGCACAGCCTTCTTTACCTGCCCAACAGGGGAATGTAAGACTCAAACAAGATAATGAAGATGAAGGAACATTGTAAATTGAAAAGTACTGCAAAAGTCCAAGGTATTATCTTCAAAATCACTAAAACCAGCTTTCGAAATACAGCACTGTTTCCTCTTCCTTCTCCGCCTGCGCATTCCGTAGGCTAATTACCTGTATTATTACAAGTCACCTTACTTAATCAAATTTAAATGTTCAGCCTCTAGTTAATTGATGGCTCTGTCCCCATAACCAAATGTGATAGGTGATTACTCATATGATAATTTGAGAGACAGATTAATCGAGTCTGAGATGAATATGCTCCTTTCCAAAATAGTCCCTTTAACTTTGCCCCATATCCCTCAGTCTATTTTAAAGCTTTAAATTATAAATATTCAGCTTTTGCACGTGGAGTGGATCTTCTTCCTTTTAATTCACTGTCCCACTTAGGGCCTTATAACCTATTGCCCACTTCCTAGCTGAACCCCCCCCTCCCCCGGCTGAGTCACACTTCTAAAATTTGCATTACCTAAAACTCTGCAGAGGAGTCACATCCCTTGCTTCTCACTTCAGAGATATAGGGCTTCACAGGAAGTCAGACTTCCATATTTATTCTCCAAAAACCTCTCATATGTTTCTCCTGGGCCAGCTATAGAAATAGCTATTACCTACTACTGTCACCAGCTCCTCCTGCTTAATTCAGGTTTCAACTAAGACAGAAGGCTCTTCTTTCACCTGCTTTCCAATGGCTGCTTTTCTTCCCTTTTGATTCCCTAAAAGGTTGCTAGGAAAAAACACTATTCTGTTCTCAATTTGGCAAATGATAACATGGGGGATGAGGCCAGGGGCGTGTGCACTTGAGACACATCCCTGCTGTCTGGAGCTTGCAGTCATGGCGAGGCGGGCAGCAAGCAATGATGATGGAAGTTGGCTGGAAGAAGTGCTTTGCAGAAGTGGAAGCACAAGGTGGAATTCTTCTCTTGCTAGGGAATCAGGAGCAGTCTCAGGGACGATGAGACGTTAGGGCTAAGTGTGATGGGATTTCAAAAGAAGAAGACCTGAAGAGAAGGGCATTCCAAGTAAAAGCAAGAGTTCAGAGCTAACGTAAACCTGGCATTTTGTTTTTTTTGTTTTTTTTTTTAAATTTTTATATTGGTTGTTCAAAACATTACATAGTTCTTGACATATCATATTTCATACATTGGATTCAAGTGGCATTTTGGAGTACAAATCTGTGCAGCTGGAGGGAGCCGAGCCATGACACAAAGGAAGGAAGTCAAATCATGAAGCATTTTGAAAGCCAGATGTGCCCACTAGTAGCATGCCTGTGGAGTGGCTCAGTCTCCCAGAAATCCCAGCAATATTGCAACACTCTCCTCATAACTCAGGAAGAAACAACCCAAATGGGGTCTGTTTTAAGACCTCATCTTGAGAGGAGGGTTATAAATAAGCTGTCGGTCATTCTCCTGCAAGGGAAAAATATAGCATGTTTGTATACCCTTGGCCCATCTGACTTCTGAGACAAACAAATACATATTGTACGATAAGTACCCCCCATGATGATTTAAATTTAATTCCATATTTTATTAGTCACAGAATAATGAATTGATCAGACTTTACAATAGTTTCTCAAGAGAATACCACACAGGCTTATTCCAAGTTCCCTGGCTTTTCTTTCTCTTAATAATCTCTATGAAATGACTTTTTTTTTTTTTTTTTACAGCTCAGCTGTCACTGTGGGGCTTCATGACTCCTACCTGGCCATCTCTAGCACAAACTTCACCTTCACTCCATTGTGTGCTCCTGACTGTAGAGTTGATGACTCTTTGACTTGATTCTCACAAGCTACTCACTGTGTCCATATTTAATGCCTTCCTCCAATTAAGCTTCCTCTCCATTTTCCTTTTATTTTTCAGTATTTCCACCATTCTTCCATACTTACTAGTTATTTAAAACCTCAAAATCATTTCTGATTCATCTCATCCCGGATACCTTATCAAACTAAAAAATCCAATCAATTTTCATCTCAACCTCCTTTTGTCCCTGTTTTCACAGTCTTTGAGTCTGGATCACTGGGACAGTTTTCTCATTGGCTTCCCTGACTCTAATCCAACCTGAACATAGCTGCCAAACTAATCTTCTTTAATATATCACTTTCATCATGCTGATTCCCTGCTCAATAATCTTAGATAGTTCTCTATTTCAGATTCAGCCCAAATAGACTGAAAGCCCACTAGGAAATTTCACAGATGCTCTCTTCCCTGAGAGGTGTATGTATTATTATCCCAGTTGTACCAATGATGACAATTGAGTCACCAACATTTAACTTGCTGAAGCCTAATAATTAGCAGAGCCAGGATTATAACCTAGTACTTTAAATCCTGGTCCAGTGCTTTGCCTTAATAGAAATTTGTAGCTCCTCTGTTTGGGTTTTAAGAATCTCCATAATCCTTATTTGCCTCATTTAACCAATTTTATTTTTTTCTAGCTATCCAGCACAGCTTTCCCCTGCGACAAGCCTTGGCTTCTCATTGTCTCTCAATTTGCCTACCCCATTCCTTCTTCTCCGTGGCTTTCCTTCGGCACACAAGTAGCCTTCTCCAACCTAAAGCTAAATGCCTTAAGCCCCATGGGGGGCTCTGGTGATGGCTCTGACAATGCCAGCCTTCTTCAGTTGGATTCCTACAGTATTTGTATTCCAGCACAGTGGATCAGAGTCTAAGGACAAGACCCACGGCATAGGGAGAATTTATGGATCTATGGATCCTAATGTATATATAGAAGCATATGCCAAATTATATGCCACTCCGATATATATGCCATTTTCCAAAGTAAGTGGACACTATCATGATAAAATACGTGTTAATTTAAAATAATTCATACTTTTCTTTTGCCATCATGTATTTTCCTAATTACAAGTACTAAATATATAAAAACTATCATATGAAATTTGTGAAGTTTCTAACATTAAAAAGGAATCCTTAATGTCGATAAGGTTGAAAACTATTGGTCTAAACACTTGATTACACATAATATTGTTGACCTGTGTTTAACCCTATAAGCCCCCATGGGTCCTTTAAGAGGTTTCTTTAAGATATGGAAGAACTAGAGCTAGAACTAAAACTAGATACTTTTGAATCCTATAGAACCAGAAGTAGAACTAGATACTTTTGAATCCTATAACATGCCATCCAGCTCTGACTATATGGTAGGTGTTTAACAAACACTTGTTACAAACTTCCCTCAGCTCATGAAGTAGAATAGTGTAACTTAAAGAAATTCAGGCTTGTTTACTAAATGATAGGCTCAAATAAAGGGCAATTCTACAGCTTATTAAGCTGCCCAGGACATTGGAGCTCTCCACCCTTTGTTCCAATCACAGCCATCTTCTATGGGTTTTTGTCGAAAACTCTGATTGTCACTCTTTATTGAAAAATAAGAGAATATCAGTAGATGATTTTGGGTCTCAGGACTATGATTAGATTAACACCAACTGATTTTTAGATACTCAAATATCTCACTTATATTTATAAAACAGAAATCAGAGATAGCCTTGGAAGAAATCATTTGAATTCATCATTTGCTTACAGTATCAAAATCAAGGGGTGATCAAACACTTTGAACTAACTGCTCAGCTTTTAAATGTATATTACATTTTATATTACAGTATGAAATCAAGGCCTAGATAACATCAGTATCTATACTGGCTGAAGTTATGCAATACCTATCTTTGGGTAGAGAATTTAAAGAAAATTCTAGTACCTGGCTCAGGCATGAAAGTTCTTATGGTAGAATAGTGATTCATTATATGGAATTGCTAATAAATAAAATTGTTCAGGAAGTTGATTTGCCAAGGATTTGAAATTTACAGAGTTTTCAAATATTTTATATTTAAAATTTTTATGCTTCTAAAGTATATTATATACTTTTCAATTTATATCAAATGATATTGAAAATGGCTTTTCTTTCTGCTTATCAAATTGAATGTCAATAATCATTTTCTTCAGCAGTTATGTAATAGTTTTTGCCCTGTAACATTAAATGGCCCCAAACTACAATACAATTTAAGTTTTGTAGGATTTAAAATAAAATTATCCTGAAATAACTTTGCAACTTAAAAGGTGCAAAGAAGTATAGAGAATCTTCACATGTACCCTTCACTTAATTTCCTCTACTGCTCTTAATATTTATAATCACGACAAACCATCAAAACCAAAAAATTAACATTGGTATGATACAATTAACCAAACTTCAGATTTTATTCCAGTTTTCCTACTAATATCATTTCTCTGTTTTGGGTCCAACCCAGAACTCCACATTGAGGTTCATTTCTTGTATCCTCCAATCTGTGATAGATCTCCAGTCTGTCTTTGCTTGCCATGATCCTGTCACTCTTGATGACTGCTGGTCAGTTACATTGTAGAATCTCCCAGTTTTTCTGATATTTTCAGTGATTATATTGAGGTTATCCATTTTGGGGGCAAACACACACACACACACACACAGAAAGTTTGTACCTTCTCTTTGGTATATTGTCTCAGGGTGCATGATATGATATATTTTATTTCTGGTCAGATTAACCTTAACCACTTGATTAAGATGGTGTTGGCTTGGATATTCCATGTTGCTATTTTCCTCGCTGCCATTGATAAATAAATATTTTCCTGATTTATGAATACAGTTTTTCCAATTCTCTTCACAGTGAGGCATCAGATGTTACTCTGTGTGTCCCACATTAGTAATTTATCTTTCTGATCTCTCCCAGGCTTAAATATCAAGAAAAAAATGCTTTGTTAAAATAATTTTCAAAATTAAAAATGTGGGTTATCAACAAGAGTTATTATAGGCTTTTAAAAGTCTGTCTTTTAGATACCTAGCTATCTTTTGTGGTTATATTCATGTTCTAGGTTTTGAGTATTGTCTTAGTAGCAATTAGGTAAGATGGTGATATCTGAAAATATAGAAACAGAATCATCACAAGTTGACTTACTAAATGCTTATGCCCAGCTGACCCATCATCCTTTCCCAGTGGATGGAACAGGAAGTGGGCAGTGATTTCATTCATACTTAGTATATTTAGAAATAAAGAGGAGAATCTGATGTGATACCCATAAACCAAATTTCTGCCTCCTGATGACATGAATGTTATCATTCTCTCCACATCTCTTAACTTCAGGTTTACAGTTCCAGATTGCTCAGGCTAAACACCCCACACAACAGTCTAGTCTCATATTTCATCTTCTCATTGCCATCTGTACCATGGAAAGGTCTTAGTGAAAGGCTTTTCACCATGTCACCACACCCACTCCTCTGCTTCTATATAGGATTTCTTGGAAACTATTTTGGAAAGGAATCATTAGTCCTTACTTTCTAAATATTTCAGATAACAGTCCTTCCTTATTATGTGCCTCATATATTCAATTGCATATAAAAGGTCTATGTAAATTAAGTATATTTCCACAGATATACCTTAATATAGAGTATATGTTTATCATGTTTAAGATGCTTTTATAAATTTCCACATTTTAAATCGATAAGGCGAGATCTAGTCTTTTTCTTCCCGTTTTATATAACCTAATAAACCCCCAAACTCTTCTCAAATAGCATGCCCTAAAAAAATATGTGATTCATGGTTTCCTATCTCCCTGTGCATGTTTCCTAAAGATGATTGAGTCACTGTTGTTCTGTTATTTAATCTGATAATTAGGCAGGCACTAAATCCTACACTGAAGCAGAAAATGTTAACACACATTTAGAAACCAAAAAGCGTAGAACTATAATCTGTATGATAAAATGCATTACTCTGTTTAAAAGGATTGTTTTACAGATGCAATTAACAATCAGCGATCATACAGTTTAGACCGGTGTTTTGATGCCATCTGTTGGAATAAGTCCTCTCAGTCTCTGGAATGAAGCTATAATTTTCAGTTTACAGTTTCATTAGGCAACACACGAATATAACAGTCACCAAAAGAAGAGAAATCCTAAACACTTTCAGTTTTATAATATTCCATAAACAATTAAGTATGTTGCTGAAATTTTCCAAAAGAGGGAATTTAGAAAACGAGCAACATGACCACAGATTACTCTGTTTTATTTCATAGCCTTAAAAGAGCATCAGCAGTTTAAATGTCAATGATGGTTTTCTAATTTTAGTCTCAATGTTTGAAATGTGATTTCCATCCTTTTAGCTTACTTTTTATTTTATTAACTTTAAAAAAATGCTTCCCCTGTACTTAAATAAGTCATGTCATGATTGCCAGTGGAGAAGGTTAACAACCTGTCCGTTAGAAAACATTCCTGTTTGTTGTTATTAGCTTATTAAATGCCAGATCAAATCTTGTGGGGGTTTTTAATACACTAGGGGGTGCTAGTTCTCTACATGTACACATTTACAAAGTAAAACTTTTTCCATGATTAATTTTTGGGAATTATAAAATTTGACCTAGAATTCTAAAATAAGTTATATGTACATATGGAGAAAACAAAAAAAGAAAAAAGAAAAGCTCTTTAAAATTGCACCTAGAATTAAACATCAAGGGTCCAAGTGGGAATGTTTTACATTGCAAGAGATAAGATTGATATGGTATTATTTTATGGTTCAGACATTAGTTGTTAGTATCAAGCAAAACCTAAAAGAAAGCTATACCTTTTCAAAAAGTAGAGTATAAGACCTGAATTTCTTAGTGTTACCTATTATGTCTATGGTGCTCCAAAAGAAATACAAAGCGAAGTCACCAGGGAGAAGAGGTTTCATTACTAAATTTAGACAACTTATTTGAGATTCTCTTCCTTTGATATGCCATTCAAACAGTCCCAAATGACAAGAAGTCACCATTAAGATCTGAACCTCTGCTCTACAGTTGGTTGGTAAATTGCCTTGAGTAACTAATGGTTCTCTCTGTTGGGTCTTGGAACATTTGTATGATGAAAGTGCACACACACACACACATGTGAATACACACACCAGTGTAAAGAAAGACAGAGGTTTACTTTTTTATATTTTTAAGAACAGAATCTATCCAACAGGAACATTTATCATAGATTCCATCCTATAGGTAGTATGCACGTGGGAGAGATGGTATATTTTCTTATGCATGTGGGAGAGATGGTATATTTTCTTTTGAGGAGTTTTGTTTTCCTTCTTTGAAAAAGCTAATCAATATCATACCAAATATACCCATTCACATGAAACGCAGTAACCTACAACTTTCCACCCTCACAGACAGGTTGAAGTCTTTTTTTTTTTTTTTTTTTTTCTCAAATAGGGTCTCTGGCATTCCTGGTCAACTATTAGGATTTCGTTCAACATCATTTTATTGCCTCTTCTTTTTATTCCACCAACCTATGTGCATCCATCTAGTCCCTGCAATCTCTTCTTAGTACAACTAGAAGGATCCCAGATGTTCAATTCCCAGTTATGCCATGTATTACCTTTGTAACATTCTCAGATTGCTGTATTTCCTGCCTCACCAAAAGCCCTAGCCGTACTTGGTAGATTCTATAGACTTGCCACATACTGTTTACAGCAAGAAATACCACCTCCAGCAGGAGTTTGTTCAGAACACTTTGACATTATGTTAAAGAACATCTAAAAATATGTAGATGGAGTCTATCTTTGGATCACTAGCACATCAATCCTGCTGTAACAGGAACAAAGCTATGTACTTTTCATAAACAGAAACACAAGTATAATACTTAAAAGGCATGCTAACAACACACACACAGTGTATATAGCACCATGAACATATGAACAGTCAGCGAAGACAGAATTCTGAAGGGTTTAAAAGCAATGATCACAGATGATTCTAATCTACAAACATCCATCTATTATTTTATGGTCTTATATTCTTTGAACTCTGCCTAGCAGCAGCATTCACTCTGCAAATACACAAATGTTTTAAATTTGCATTTAAAAGGGCAATTTCATAGGTTCAGTTTGATTCACAACAGAGATTTATCAAATACACCAAGTTTTCATCTTTTCTTTGAGGGCAGAGGCCAGACTATCATTGTTTACACCTTGGTAAACTAGACGAAGGCAAGAAAAATGATTTTTAAAATAGTAGTAATTATTACAGTTGTCAACTTCTACAGACAAACAGTCTAAACTGTGTCATTTTATATCTGCAATCACAGAATCTTACAGTCAGGGACTAAACCTCATTTTACTAAACTTCTATCCCCAGGCATGAAGCTCTCTTACTCAAAAATGACAAATGGCTTTTTATTTTCTAGTTTGATTCCCTCTAATTATATTTCCTCCAATTTACAGGCATGATTATTATAAAGCTCTGCCTTTCTTGAGACATCTCCTTACCATAGTTGACCAGGTTATTCTATGTATCAGAGGAATTCTTGAGTCTGGACTGCCTGGGCTCAATTCCCAGTTATGCCATGTATTACCTTTGTAACATTGGAAAAGACACTTAATTTCTTCAAGCTTTAACATAACTTTAGAATTTGACCACTTTTCATTACTTCCATGAATATCCCACCCTGGGCCTCATGGCCGTCATTTTAGAAGTCTACTAGTCAGTCTCCCTGTCCTACTAATCTATTCTCAAAGTGACTACTGCAATGTTCCAGGTCCAATTTGGTGAAACCAAATGCCTCTTCTCATCAAAATCATGCAATGATTCACATTAAGTTCAAAGTGAAAGTTTAATGCATTAAAAGGTTCACATGCTGCTCTACCCCGTTAGGCTCTGATTCATCTCTGCACTCTCCCCTTACTCAGGCAATATTAGACACACTGGTCTTCCACTCTCAGACACAAGAGGGACATTCCTGTATTTATTCCTTTGCTACAGAAGTTCCCACAGCCTGGAACCCTCATTCACTAAATATCTGCTTGCTGATTCTTCTTCTTCAAGTCTTTGCTTCAATCTCATTTTTTCACCACTACCAGTTCCAGTTTCTCTATTTAATAAATAGAAATCAATCCCGCCCATCCTTGATCTCCTGCACTCTGCTCACCCTGTTATATCTCTTTCCATTTCTTACTTTTCAACATACTATGTAGTTTATTAACTGTTTTTGTATCAATGATTGTCTTTCTTCAATAAAATGAAGTTCCTAAGGGCTGGAGATTTTTCTTGTTTGTTTATAGCACCTTGCACACAGTAGGCATTTAAAAAGTCATTACATGAATGAATGAATTTTAGGATAGTAAATAAGTTATTATGCATATAGTACTTAAAGCAGTGGCTGGACTATAATAATGTTTTATGTAATTACTATTAGTGTAGCACTTATTATTACTGTTGCTGGCATTAATTTTGGAACTAATCTTCTTAGTATTATTTTCTTCCATGTCTACTTCCTAAGCCATAGGAAGTACTAAAGGCCTTTGATCCACAGGATCATCTCACCCCCAAATTCCTGGACTATTCCAATCAAAGTTGACAGTCTATTCGAATCTTCATCTTTGAAATTTTTCTTCCTCTTAGGATGGGGTGACTCCATGGGTACCATGATGTTTACTCTACCAAAGGACTCTCCATTAACTCTCATTAGAGTACATGTCTGGCCATGTCTTCTACTTTTTCTTTGTTCCTCCTTCTGGGATAGCAGCAAATCCAAGGTAATTTGCCCTGAGGCTGCCTTCTTTAAAAGAGGACACCCATGGGTTTTCCAAAGATACAGACAATGAGATGTCCATTTGTTGCTTTTTTTTTTTTTTTAAAGCCGTGCTCTAGACCAGAGATTCTAGACCTGAGATTCTGCATTTCTAGCAAGCTCCCAGTGATGGGATATTGCTGATACCAGTCATACTTGGTGCAGCAAAGCCCTAAACAACTTCATCTCTTCAGAAGTGTTGTGAAAGTGATATTTGTTTGCTCAAAGAAAAAAAAAGGAAAGTTCAAATGCTCTTACCAACTTGAGCATTAAGTTCTCCATGAATAATGAGATTAAAAATTCATGCACATTATGAGAGTGATTTAATAGCAATTGACAAAAAGCTCTCATATTCCCCCAGGTTAAAACTCTATGATATACATATGAATATACCACAGTAAATTCCACCTTAATGTTTATCTATAGAGTGTCAATTAAAAAAAAAAAAACACCAAGTAGAAGACCAATAGAGTAAAGGAATGTGAAAAGGGGAAGAGTATACACCGGAGACTGAAGTGGAGCATCTTATATTCCATGCATGTATGATTATATCAGAATGAACTCCAATATTATATACAACTAAATGCAGTAATGAAAACATTTAAAATAAACAAAAATAAAATTCTATGACATTGTACAGTGTAATACATTGTACATTAAACTTGGGTTTGAGGAGGACACATCATTCAGAAGGTCTATTCTTTTATTTCAGTCTGTGCCTTATGTGTATAAATTTTCCAAGTTTGAGGAAACTCATTCTGATTGTCTTTGGGGTTGCAACCTAAAAATTATATACCGCTATGAGGCCATGTACTTATATTTCACTAGCCAGGATCACTATCATGTATTGCAATATAGACTGGCTGAAAGGACAAGGTAAAAAGAGAAGACACATAAAAGTATCCATTTTAAAATACACAGTTATGTTACCATTTGTTAAAGGACTATAAATCCAACATGCTCAACAATGTGACTGAATTCTTGACCATTCACATGAATACAATTGGTTTCTAAATTGTATCCTGAACTAACCCTTCCATAGTGTAGATAATGAATAAACATTGTTACATGAATGATTCTCAAAAATGATCAAAAAGTTGAATTACTATTACAGTTTTGGGAATTTTCAAAATTAAATTTACATGTATCTTGCTATATTTATTCATATTAGTTTTAAAAATAAATCAACCCAGTATTTTAAGTTGTCTTTAAATAAAATGTAAATTCATATCACATGTGGTATAGAAAAGCAGGATTCTGTCTATAAGCACAGTGACAGTTTTTGCGTGGTAGTAAGTATTCATAGTGCTAATTAGTTCTCCGTGCTGCTACTTTACGTGTGTGATCCTTCCTCTGTATTATGCCTCTCGGGAAAAAAGGATTAATACAAACTGATGATTCTCTCACTCACACAAATTTCAACTTCTCCAAAAGTAATACACCTATTTGGCATATTAGTGATCAAAATATTCCACTTGGAAATGCTTTCAAAGTATCCTTAAAAGGGATATTTACAAGACCAAAAAGAATATAATCATTATGAAGAGACAGCTTAAAAACACAGCAAATGAGGACAATGACAGGAACTGGGGTGGGGGAAATTCCTTGAAAAAGCAAGTCAGATATTTACCTTCAGATATTTAGGAAATATCATTCAGAAATAGACCAGGTTCACTTTATGACTCCAGAGGCTAGAATTATGTCCACTGAAAAGTTATAGGGAGGAAAATTTTGGCTCAATATTAGAAAGTTCTGAAAAATAATTAACATAAATCAAATATAAAATTGGGTGGCCTTGGCAGGTCATAAGTTTTCTGTCGATGGGGAATTTAATCAAAGCCTGGATAACCACCTAAGTTAGCTTCTAGAGCTGCATTAATAGAAAACAATAGACCAGGTGTCTTAAAAAACTGATTTGTTTTCTTCCAGTTCTGAAGGCTAGAACTGTAAACAAGTATTAGCAAGCTTGGTTTGTTCTGAGGTCTCTGTCCTTGGTTTGCAGATGGCTACCTTCTCTACGTCCTCTCCTGGTCTTTCCTCTGGGCATACACCTCCCTGACATCATTTGTGTGTTCAATCTCCTCTTCTTATAAAGGCAGCAGTGAGAAAGGGTTTGGGTCAACACAGTCTGCTGTAACACCTCTTGAAAGACCCTGTGTCGAAATATAGTCAGCCCTTCATATTCCCAGGTTCCACCTCCAAGCATTCAATAAAACCTGGATTAAAAATATCCAGAAAATGGGCAAAAAAACTGAACAGGTACTTCACAGGAGAGGAAATACAAATGGTCAACAAATATATGAAAAAACGTTCAAAATCTCTAGCAATTAGAGAAATGGACATAAAAACTACACTGAGATTCCATCTCACTTCAGTCAGAATGACAATTATCAAGAATACCAATAACAATAAATGTTGGTGAGGATGTGGGGGAGAAATGTATACTCATATGTTGCTGGTGGGATTACAAATTGGTGCAACCACTCTGGAAAGCAGTATGGAGATTCCTCAGAAACTTGGAATGGAACCCATTTGACCCAGCTATCCCACTCCTCGGAATTATACCCAAAGGACTTAAAATCAGCATACTATAGTGGTGCAGCCACATCGATGTTTATAGCACACAATTCACAATAGCTAAGCTATGGAGCCAACCTAGATCACCTTCAACAGATGAACAGATTAAGAAAATGTGGTACATACACACAATAGAATATTTCTCAGCCATAACAAAGAATGAAATTATAGCATTTGCCAATAAATGAATGGAACTGGAGACTATCATGCTAAGTGAAATAAGCCAATCCCAAAAAACCAACAGCTGAATGTTCTCTTTGATATGTGGATGTTGACACATAATAAGTGGGGGAGGGAAGAATAGAAGTTCATTGAATTAGATAACAGGGAATGAAGGGAAGAGAAAGGGATGGGAATAGGAAAGACAGTAGAAAGAATCAGACATAACTTTCCTACGTACCCGTATGAAAACATCACAGTGAATCCCACCATTGTGTACTTCCACAAGAATGGGATCCTAATTAGAATAAGTTATACTCTGTGTATGTATAATATGTCAAAATACACTCTACTGTCATATACACCTAAAAACAAATAAAAAATTTAAAAAGTATTCAGGAAAAATGAAAGATGTACATCTTTTTTTATTGTTCACTAAATAATAAAGGAACAAACGTTTACATAGCATTGCACTATTTATTAGCAGTAATCTAGAGAGTATTTAAAGTATACAGGAGAATGTGTGTAGAGTTCATGCAAATACTACACCATTGAATCTAAGATAATGGAGCATCTGAGGAATTGGACATTCATGGGGGTCCTGGAACCAATCCCACATGAATATCAAGGGGTAACTATGCAGACAATAGGGTACTGGGGGGAAAGAGCTTCAACATATGTATTTTGGGAGGACACTATTTAGCCTGTAACACCATCTTTTGCATGATATACTGTATTTCACCACAGAATCATTACTAATTTTATGTCGAATTTTTATTGCAAAAAAAGTTCAGTGCAATCCTTATGTAAAGCTTTTTTTTTTTCAGTGTCAGTTTATTTAAAAATCATTTATTACTGTCTTTGATGCAAGACTAGGATCCCTTTTTAATACTCATGAATTTACATTAAAATCAAATAGCCCAAATGGGGGCACTTCATTTCTCTGTGACAGTTTACCAGACATTTTTCAGGCCTGAAAAAAACAAGTTAATACATTAGATGTTATTGATTTGTGCATTATAGTCAAAATATTATACCTGAGAAAATTTACTACAGTGTTACAAAGTATGGATTTACAACATGAAATTGGTGTCTGAAGATTCTGTGCCTAAATTAATCAAGACCCTAAATTAATCAAGACCCTTGAAGCTATCATTGGTTTCATCATTTGATGCGCAGTCCTCAGTGACACTCATAGATGATGGGCTCATGGTTAGTGTTGCAAATCTCTAAACAAAGTAAGTTGGCTTTAGGAAATGTGATGACAGTATGCACGCATTGAGGTGCTAGGCTCCCAGCAGCATACAATTCATGAGAAGACATAAGCATCCACATGCTACTGTTGAATATATGGCTGCTCTGTGTACCTTTTAAGCAGTATGACAGACAGAATTATAGCATGCAATGATGACACAATAAAAGGTTATAAACTGATTTTTGTGTGATGATTATGCAGTGGCAACAATTATGCAGTGAGACAGGTCAATGTATCAGTTGGTGGGAGAATGAATTGAACTAGATATTACCAAACATCTACTAATTCTCAGTTTGGAAACCTAATGGTTATAAACATTAAATAAAATCTCATTTATCCAATGTCTCAATCTCAGGAGCACTGTTTCAGCAAATGGTTTCACAATTATAATGGGATTACTCCTATTTTATCCTACTTATACAGCATAAGTTACATGAAAGCCTGATTGAAATTGCTATTTATTTTACACAAATAGTATTAACATAAGTAATTTCAAGGTATTATGAAAATTACTATCTATTGAATAAATTATCGCAATATTAAAAAAAATTAAAGAAAAATATTTGTCCACTATTCTGTCACCTATGCCACTGAAACTCTCACTTTGTATTTATGCACACTCATAAGTGTGTGCATAATGTATGCATTTGCATTCACAGTGAATATCTTTTACTTATTTCACAAGTAAGTTAATATACAGAAGCAAAGCCTTTATAATCATTCTTAACAAATGAACAATACACTTTAGTATACAGACCATATGCTATACCATTCCCTTGATACTGTATATTTAGTTTGTTACAATTTTTTATCATTATAAGGTTGAAATGCACATCTAGTTTTGAATATATAAATATTTCTCCTTTTTTAATATTTATTTTTTAGTTTTCGGCGGACACAACATCTTTGTTTGTATGTGGTGCTGAGGATTGAACCCGGGCCGCACACATGCCAGGCAAGCGCACTACCGCTTGAGCCACATCCCCAGCCCTAAATATTTCTCCTTTTGGAAAAATTAAATTGGAAGAAGAAGTTTAGAGGAAGGTTAACAAAATAAAAGACAAACTATTTTTATGGCTCTTGATACATTATTACATTGGTTTCCAAATGTGTTGTATCATACAGCTACACTACCAGCAATTTTCAAGTTTACTTATTTAACCACAAATTCATCACTACTGAATACTAATTTTCAATTATTTTTGGTCATTAAGTAGGAGTCATCTAGAGTCTCATTTTTGCTTATTTTTCTAAGTCTTTGATAGGAAGTAAAAATATATTTCATGTTTATTTACCATCAGACTGTTATTGTTTATACACAGTAGAGGCACATTTTCAGACTGTGTGTCAGCTGCTTAGATCACTTTCCTAAATTAATCAAGACCCTTGAAGCTATATTTTGCAATAAAGTACTTCTCTATATCTTTCTACCTATTTTTAAACACAATAATTTTAAGTGTTCATTAAAATAGTAAAAATTAGTATAAATTTGCAATTGTTCATTTGACTTGGGTAGATCTTGAAAACATTCTCTAACCAAATGCTCTAGGTACAACCAGACATAGCTTACCTAGAGAATATTTCCACAGTTAACAAGTATGTCAAGAGTCTTAAAGACAAACCTTAAAGTCTATCTTTTCCTTTTCTTTTCCATATGAGCTTAATTACAAGACAGTCTATTATTCGGCACCCTGATACATACTACAATCACTTGCATTCATGAGTACTTACCATGATCCCTTGCAGGTCTACTGTAATATATATGCCTGCTCTCCAAAGCAATCAAGTTGAATGCTGTTTTAATTGAAATCAATCCCCTATATGTCTCGCTATTTTTAACAAAGGTTACGTTTCAGCCTCTTTAACCAGACATTTAAAAATATTTCCTTAGCCTGACAAATTCCTAACAGAGATAGTAAAATATTATCACAATAATGATTATTGCTATTAATACTCTATAAATGAGCTGCTACTCTTCTTCCTCTCTGAATTAAAATGATGATTATGAGGATAAGACCTCAAATTAACTCTAAGCTTTTCAAAAATGAAGAGCAACATAAAAATAAGATATATCAAAGAGAATGAAGTAGATGTATTGATATAAAACAAAATCTAAGATTATTGTTACCTAAGAATAACAATACATAATCAGGTGCAATGATACATTTACATTTAAGAAATCATTGTACTGTGGTTGCCTTTGAGGAAGGGAACTGAGAGCTAGGAGGGGGACTGTCTTTTGTGTATGCTTCTGTGAACCCTTTGAAATTTTCATGTACTTGTACTAAGTCCCCAAATGAGTTAGATTTTTAAAAGTAAGGCCATATTGTTGTCCATTTTGAACAATTCACATATACAGATTCATATGTACAAAGTAAAGGGAGGGATGCAGGGGCCTTCCAGGCAGGAAAGTGGCAAGATAAAGCAGAGAGATGAGCAGGCTCCACAGGCAGCCAGAGATCCAGGACTTTTGTCATCACCACCACAATCTTCACCAAAATAACACTTGCTATTGAGAATCTACTATTCTTCCAAGCACTGTGACTACTGCTTTGTTGACAAACCTCCATTTTTATTTAGAACTGTACAGTTATGCAGTGAACAAACAATACTCAGCTCTTATGGGACTTATTCTGACCACACACGTTGTAAGCAATAGAAACAATCCAAAGAATAGTCCATGGGAATCAAAGCTAAAGTGTTTTCCCTTTATGCCTCTCTGCCTCTCAAGGGGAGAAACCAGAAGTAAAATGTTCTGAAGTTTAAAACAGATTCTAACAGGCAAAGCAAAGCCTATACTGAGGTATGACATTGAATGGTCTTAGGAAAGGTCTGGGATTTGATAAGAACAGTTGATGATAACATTGGGCACTAAGGAACTCAAGATCTTTTATAAAGAAAACACCTTTGGAAATTGAGGCATAATCTGAATGACATGGGAAATAGAGAAAAGAAACAAGACCCAACAATATGCTGCCTACNTAGAGAGAGAAGAGGGGTGGGGAGGGGAGGGGGGATAGTAGAGGATAGGAAAGGTAGCAGAACATGACAGTCACTAGTATGGCAATATGTATATCAATGGATGTGTAATTGATGTGATTCTGCAATCTGTATATGGGCTAAAAATGGGAGTTCATAACCCACTTGAAGCAAAGTGTGAAAGATGATATATCAAGAACTATGTAATGTTTTGAACAACCAACAATAAAAAAAAAGAAAAAAAAATAAAATTATTGCACATAAAAAAAAAAGAGAGAGAAAAGAGCCCACAAATGGGTCAGAAATCTCACATCTGAAGAGACCACAAATGGGTCAGAAACCTCACATCTGAAAGGATATAAAATGTCTCCACTTTTAACCTATCTTTGTCAAAAGTTAGAAATGAAGGAAAAACCAATGTAGCAAAGAGTATTTGTTGAGCATTGTAGGCTCTAAAAAAATCTGTCCCCTAAATTCTTAGCAGCAGATTCTTTGAATCTGCTATTAGAATTAAATAACCATGCAATGTTTTCAGAGAAGCTCTGAAGGTGGAAAATTGCAAGGGGTCATCTTATTACTGCTCTTCTCAAGTTGTGCATGTATTTAGCAGCAACCAAACTTTTATAAGTTAACATTTAAATTGAATTAAACTCTAAATATTGTTACCAGTAAATCTGACCTATTTTTGTACTTGAAGAATTAGAATCCCTAAAACTATGCTGCTCCTAGATTAAGAATCATGGAGCTTCTCATCTTCAAAATGTGAACAAAAGCCTTGATTGCTCTTGTGAGGGTCAAATGGGGTAGTATAGGCTAAAGTTCTTTGTAGCCTCTAAGCCTCCAGCCAAATATTAGGGGGTGTTGTGTATGTATGTGAAACCATCTTCTAAGTTCTGTCATGGAGAACATAGCATATGGACAAATGCGAACGTGGTCCTTGCCTTTACATCACAAAAATCTCTGTGGTCAAACTTCTATGTTTAGTTTCTCTCAACTGCAAAATGGTATAACAATTGCACCAACAATGAGACTGCCATGATGAATCAACAACATGATTATCTGTAAGAAACTTAGAACATACTAGGCATCTATTAAATGAGCAATAAATATTTTTATTATTATTTTGCTTAAAATCTGGTTTGAAGACAAAATAGATAAATAAATTATGGATGGTACACACATATATGCATAAAAGTGGTATAGGTACAAGATTTATGTGTATATACATACATACATCTGTGTATAAAACATAATATATGAAAAAACTTACATAGATAAAAAGTCATCATCTACAGGGTATACTGGGTAGAATTTTACCATTGACAGATTCAGAAAACCACTTAAGAATTGAGTGTCTGGTGTAGGAAATAGTTTTATTTTCTCATGAAAATGTCTTAAGGACAGGAATCATATTTAATTTATCACATAATTCTCAAGGACCGCACAGTTACAGACATATCATCAGCTCTAATAATTGTTTATTCAATAAATGCAAAAATAAATGAATATAAGAAAAGATAAAAAGAATCTTTTAGAAACAGAGAAGAAAACAGCTTGCCCAAATAGGAGATTCACATACCAATAGTTGTTACTTCTTACTAAACATTCCAGCATGGAAGCCACCAAACAGGACTGTCTGGCAGAAACTAGAATCTGATCATGTGAAAAGAAAGGCAAGAGGGCAGATGAGGAAAAGACTAATATATATATATATATATATATATATATATATATATATATATATATATTTTT
>NW_026000075.1:2113950-2173307 GCF_001458135.2 Marmota marmota marmota
TTTTAAAAAGAGGTAGGACCTTATTTATAACAGTATGACTAATTCCTGAACCCCAGCCCTTGGCATCTTCTACAGTTTGCTGTGTGGTTACTGTGGACCCTCAGGAAGCTCCCCACTGGAGAACTATGGAACACAACCACCATGAAAGCCAAGGGCTTCCCATTAATTCCTTTTCTTCAGAAGTGAACAAGAACAAGAACAACAACAACAACAACAAAAAAAACCCTTATGTTTAGAAACCTTTAGTTGATCCAATAGTATCTACATGAGGAGTCAACTCACACTCTTCCTGAGATGGAAATACATTCTATTTCATCAAGATGAGGAAATGTCACAACCATTCATGTTAACAGTCCTCCTTACCAGGACATGACTCTGCTTTTCCAATTAAGTCCTATTGACGGTATTAAGCAGTAACATGCCATTCTACTCTTTGAAGGAGTTCCTCTTTTTAAAGTATCTCTATCTTTTCTTCTTCAAGTTAAATAATCACAGCTCCTCTTATAAATCCCGAGTCCTTTGTATTGCTATATTCCTTCTTTTGCTTTGCTTCTAACTCTCCAAGTTTGTGTGTGCCAGGACTAAGATGGGGCAACCTTTCCTCTGCAACATCTGAGTTTAGAGAACAGGGTTAGCTATATAGTACCTACCTGTCGTGTAGGAGTGCTCTCTCAAAAGGCACACACTTTCCAAGTTCTTACTTTCATTTATTTATTCATTTATAAAATGTAACCCAGTGATTAACAGAATCCTGAAAATAGCTTGACAAAGACTATAAAACCAATCTTGAATTTTCTGTTTCTTACATGATATTTTCTTGTTTATTCCTACATGATGCTTTATTCCCCCCTAATCTGAAGCTTCAGTGAAGTTACTGTCCTGTGATGTAGAGGAACTTTTCTTGCTCTGTGTATATATAATCAGCCAGACCTTCTAATGATATAACAGCAGCTGAACACCCCTGACTACAGAGTCCAAATCCCTTTAGTGAAACAAGACCCTGGTCACCTTTGATAGGTTTCTGCCTTCAAAAGTGCTATTATCTAGTTGGGGAGAATGAATACTGACATTTAGGGGGAAAAAGTAGACAACCATGCAGAGACACAAATGTTAGGTGCCATACTGGAGTGGGGGCAGACATGACAAGTATACAGGGGTGAAATCAGCTAGGAAGCTCTGATGGAGACCATTCTTTAGTTGGGCCTTGGAGAAAGATGATTTTCATCATACAGAAGAGAGGGAAGAAGTCAGAATTGGCAGGGTTCCTTCATTTCTCCCCTGGGTATGACATCACCTTTGCCTCTGATGAAGCAGATACCTTGGAGAGAACACAGGGCTGGGGGCTTGGAAGCCCAGGTTTCAGGATGATGTCTTCTTACAACTAGCTGTGAGATGCTGGTCAATTCACTCCACATTTCTGTGTCTGTCTCCTCATCTAGTAAATGCTGATGTTGGAAAAGATAAATTTCAAGGTAATCCCAGATCTCAGTTCCTAAGGTATTCTGGATTCAGTGGATTGTCTATTTCTAATATAAAGAAGATCATTCTTAGTTCTGATCCTTATCTTCTAAGATGCAAACTCCACTTATCCTACCCACGCCCTTCAATTAGTCCCTAGAACCACAAATATTAGTGTTGAAATCAAATAATTCTAGTCTTTAGTCTGGTTTGACAGATTTCCTTGTGTTTTTACTTCTGGGAAATGAATAATACTGATAGCTATTTTTCGCTTTAGGTTGTAGATTTATAGAACTAATGTTTCCTTGACCTCAAGGAGTGTAATAAATGTGATGGAGCATGAAATAGAATCATGAATCCATTAAACTCTTTCATTGTAGTTTTCTGGTCAATATGCTCATTATAACACTTTTGAGATATCACATAAACCCTGATAATAATGCTATTAGACAAACTGAAATATAAAAAGGTCAATTTTCCATCTCAAATATATCACTATTTTTATATTAGAACCCACATATAAGATAAACTCAAAGTGAACATAAGTCATTTGAGTTTATAAATATGTTATAAGAATGATACAGTTAATTCTGATCTGAACATCAGTATTTTACAGATGCTTATTTTGTAAAGCAGGACCATTTTCCAGACAATTCCAAGAACTTTACTGATTATTTCTAAGTAACCAAATGTTATTGTTTAATAGAATCTAAAAATAAAATACTTATGAATTATTTCATATATTCACAATCTAGCTAAAAATATGTAACATATATTCTAAATATCCTCTTCCTATTGAATAAAGATTTCTAAAAGATTAGTGGAATTCTGTTTCTTTAACTTATTGCTTTTTAAAGTAAAAAAAAAAACTTATTATAAACAGGTAGCAATCTCTAGCTTCCACATCTTGACACATACACCAGAATCACATACACCACGGTACACTTAATCTTAAACAATGCCTGTACCTCCACTGCCATCCAAATCTCCATTAATATGACAGAAAAGAAATTTCTAAAACAAGGTCAAAGGAATGGCAGAGATGACAGAACACCAAGACATGTGATTGAAATGTTAGTAAAATAAACGGTAACTAATTTAGCAATGGAAAAATCTGAACATGTGGATCAACCTGGGAAGAAGCAATAAGAAATATGCTGATCCATGAAGCAAGGAGAATGTGGGGCGTGGGAATCTGTATGGAAAAAAGTAAATAAACTCTTAGATCACTCCTCTCACCAGGAAGAGGGAAATTCCAGATTAGGGGATATTAGGTACAGTAGAGGTGTGGGAAGCCACCTAGAAACATGGTGGGTGAAGGGGTTAATTAATTATCTATATGATGTATCTCTAAATTGTATTCTCTTAAGCATCTTGAGGATCTAAAAGAAAACATGGTATATATATACACAGTGAAGTTTTATTCAGCCATAAAGAACAATAGAATCGTGTCATATACAGGATAATGAATGGAACTGGAGAACATCATGTGGAATATAATCAGTCAAGGGCTGTATGTTTTCTCTCATATGTGGAAGCTAGAGAGAAAAAGGGGAAAGGGGATTATTTAATGAAAATAGAAGAGAGACAAGTAGAGGAATAGAAGATGGAGATTAGGGGAGGGAGGAGAGGAAAGAAAGGGGAAGTACTGGGGAATGAAGTTGATCAAATTATATATGTAAATGTATAAAAATATCAACGAATCTTAATATTATGTATAATTATAAAGAACCACTAAAAAGTAATTATAAAAAGACAAAAAAGAATTTTGAGCATCTCCAAGATTTTTTGTTATATGTGTCAATATTATCTTATTACAAATTGCAACAGAAAAAAAACAAAAATATTAATGAATGTTTTCATATTAATATGAATTTATTAATTCATAAAAATAATAACAGCAAGTTTGTCATATATTAATTAGATAACACTCTTATGAAACTTAACTATATTTTTAAAAAATTAGCAGGAAGAGTGACACTGTTTTAAATTTTACAAAATCTTTTCAGTGTCTGGCTTAATAGAAAATAAATTCTCACATGCGCTTTGGCAATCAATCTGTGTTATTAAAATTGGTGTTAGGGGCTGGGGATATAGCTCAACTGGTAGAGTGCTTGCCTCGCATGCACAAGGCTCTGGGTTCAATCCCTAGCATCCCCCCCCAAAAAAAAAAGAAAAGAAAATTGGTGTTATAAAAATGTGTTATTTTGGTGAAAGAATACTAAGAAAATACAGCTTCATGGAGATAAGAAGTTCAAAAGGGAGGAGTATTTATATAACCTTTTCAGATAATTGTGCATATTGATCTGTGATGTTACACCAAAACTTGACAAGTGAAAAAAATTTTTTTCTCTCTACTAGGGATTGTCCGCAGGAATGCTCTACCACTGAACTTAATTTTTAGCCTTTTTTAGTTTGAGATGGGACTCACTAAATTACCAGGATGGCCTTGAACTTGTGTGCCTCTTGCCTCAGCCTCCTAAGCAACCAGGATTACAGGCATGCACCACCATGCCCATTCTGACAACTAGTGTGTTCAATATAGATTTATATATACATTAAATAAGAGTTTCAATATAGATTTTTAAATCATATCAACTAACTCTCTGTACTTTGTTAAGATCTGTTGATTGTATTGCTCATTTATCCATGCATGATTTGGTAACATCCTACATTGCTCATTTGGAAATACCAGTTCACTGATTTAGGAAAATTTTTCAAATATTGGCACACTTTATTATATATATATTAAATATATAATTATACATATTTATTATATATAATAAATGTGTGTGTGTGTGTGTATATATATATATATATATATATATATATATATATATATAAATCTCATTGGTTACTATCATTGTTCAACCCAGTATTGGGAAAGTTTGAAGCTCAAGATAAAGAACACAAGCTTTCCAAAATTCTAAATTTCATGTGAAAACTCAAATTTTGTCATTGGCACCAATTTCCATCTGTTGTTTTCCCTGTAGTGACAAAGTTAATTTTTATTTATTTTTGAGAATGTTTCTGTAAAATCACCACATCTGACTGACCATCCTTTGACATTCATTTTTTCAAGTAAAAATGGTGTTCTCTGAAAAAAACAGGTATTTCAGCTTTGAACTCAATTGTACAAGTGTTTTTCCTCCCACAATCATTGTACTTTGGTATGCTGCAGAGATGATTTATGTATATTTCATATTTTATCAAAGAAAACAGCAAAAAAAGTTGTGTATTTCAGGGTCAAGAATAAAGAGTAATTGATAATTTTTACAGTTCATCAAAGACATTCTTAAATGAATTGGCTTTATTTATTTATTTATTCTATTAGTGTGCAATTCTGAAGAATGAATGATTACCAGGAGAGTTTGGTACTTCTGCATAGATTAGTGGTAAGGAACTAGCAAGTTTTCCATGGTTTAGTTTGCATCATCAGTGAAAATATTAAAACCATTAAAATGGCAAGTAACATCTTAGTATTATTTATGAAAATAGTTTTTGGTAAGAATCTTGGTTAGTTCCTGTGTCCACAGACCACATTTTGAGCATCTCTAATCTAAATACGATGAATTCCTAAAAATTTGGGTAATCAAGTTTCACCTCTAGTCAGTATATGGGATAATTTCTCTTCAGCTTGTTATTAAAGACCTAAGGATGATGATATTTAAAATTTTACCTATGAAACAGCCAATGAGTCCAATCAGCAAAGAATCCATTCCCACCTCTAAAATGAACACAGGCAGGCAGAACTCCCAATATATATTTGATGTCTCATAGTTTAAATATGAAATGAAGCCAAAGGTCACCAAGTGTTTTAGAAAATTCTCTATGAAAATAAGTCCACACAGATAAACAGGTATAAACACACAAACTCAGAGAAAAGGAACAATGCAAAAAGCAACAATTAGTACAATTAATGTCCTGAAGAAAGTATTAAAACCATGAAATAAGAACAGAACAGTAAGATTTCTTGAATCTTAAAAAATAGGATAGCAAAATTTTAAGAAACTGGGTAGGATTCTCAGGAGATAGAGTTGAGGAAATCTTCCAGAATGTAGAACAAAAAGACAAAATATTAGAAAAATAGGAGAGAAAAATAAAGAACTGATCCAAGAACATGAAGATCTGACAAAGAAGAGTTCCACAAAAGGAAAACATAAGAAAATTATCAAGAATTACCAAACAAATTTTTCAATCCCTAAAGAACTTGCAAAATGGACAAAAGTTGTATGGCAGGACCCACCCATGTTGTATTTTAGAACTTTGGGTATTAATAATAAATATATATAAATAGATCAGAAAAGTTTCTAGAGTCAGGAAAGTGGTGGTGGAAGACAGGTGGCTATATATGAAGGAGCAGCAATCCACATGGCTTCTACTCCAAAAAGAATCTTAAGGGCTAGAACACAATGGAGCAATGCCACCAGAATAGAGGAAAGAAAACACAGGGAAATGCTTCCTGATGTTGGTCTGAGCAATAATATTTCGGATAAGACCTCAAAAGCACAGACAAAAAACAGCAAAACTATTAATTAGAACAAATTAATTTTTTTAAAAGCAAAACTAGACAAATGGGATTACAACTAAAAAGCTTCTACATATCAAATGAAACAACAGAATAAAGACACACCTAGAGGATGATATAATATATTTGTGAATAATATTTCTCATAAAGGGCTAATATGCAAAATATACAAGGAACTCAATAGAAAAAAATCTGATTTAAAAATAGGCAAAAAACTTGGGTAGAGATATCTCAAAAGAAAACACACAAATGATTAACAAGTACATTTAAAAAATGCTTAACATCACTAATCATTCTAATCTCTGTTTTTTTTTTTTATATCACAAAACCACATGCAGTATCACCTTACCATAATTGGAATGACCTATCAAAAACAAAAATTACAAGTACTGCTAAGAATGTGGAGAAAGGGGATTAATATAGCCATATGGACAACAGTATGGAGGTTCTTCAGAAAATTGAAAATAGAACTACCCTTTGCAGGGTACAGGGTATAATTTCAAAGGAATTGAAATCTGTAAGTCAAAGAGATATCCACATTCCCATATGAATTGTAACACAATACCAAGATGGGGAATCTACCTGAGGATCCATTAACAGATTAATGAATAAAAAATAGGTGGTATGTAAACATAGTGGAATATTATTCAGTCATAAGAATGTGATCCTGTTATTTGTGACAAGATAGATTAACCTGGAAGACATTATGTTAAGTGAAATAAGCCAGACACAGAAGACAAATGTCACATGATATCATTTCCATGTGAAATCTAAGAAAGTAGGTCTCATAGAGGTAGAGAGCAGAATAGTGGTTACCAGGGGCTAGAGAAGGGAGTGGGGAGGGATGAGGAAAAGCTGGTCAACAGGAACAAAGTTATAGTGAAATAGGAGGAATACAATTCCAGGGTTACATTGCACAGTTAACAATAATGTATTGTATATATTTTAAAATAGCTAGAAGAAGGAATTTTGAATATTTTCACCACAAATAAATGATAAGGGTTTAAAATTATGGATATGCTAATTGCTCTGATTTGTATAGATGTATTGAAACATCACACTGTACCCCATAAACAACTATGATTATTATATGTTGATTAAAATAATATAAGACTCACAACTCTATTGAAAAACAGAATAAAGAGATCATTTCTTCCAAAATAGAGTTTTACACACAGTCATGGGTAAAGGTGGAGTATAGTAAAAATTCAAAAATATTTACCTCTTTTACTTTCTCAGGAAACAATAAGGATACACACACACACACACACACACACACACACTCATCATCATAGAATGTAAAGGGGAAAAAACAGAACAGACATGGAATCCTCCCCAGTAGACAAGTGAAATAAACTCCCCAGAACAATGGCAATGGAAAATCCCAGATGTTGCTTATGTAACAGTCTAGAGAGCAACTAATTTGATTGGAGCAGAAGGAAGGAAGGCTTAAGGAGAATTGTCCCCAAGATAAAATGAAACTTACATTATCTCCTGTGCTTGACCATAGTGTTATAGACACTTTAAGGAAGAAAACATAACAAGAAAAATATGAGGTAGTGGTTTGGTTCAGAAAAAAACAAAAGTTTAAAAGAAAGTGTGAAAATAACATACAGTTTGATTATGAACAAACAAACTATGAAGTTTAGTGTTTTTTAAATAAGAAAAGTTTTTTAAATAAGTAAACACCAATTATTCAGTTAGACCAAATGTTGCCTTAGGGAAGCCAGATGGGGAAGGGATCTCAGGAGACATGGTTTATATGATGAATTTTATAATATGATTTGACTTTTTAAACTATGTAAGTATTTGAGTTTGATTTTTAGAAAAAAGAAAAAAAATAGATCTTGGAAGAAAATGTGCCATAATGTATGATTTTCAGTGCTGCCTAAAATGGCTAGGAAGTCATTGCTCCACCAACAGTTCTCAACTTTGATTTCCTGAGACACAAATGACAAGTGATATTTTTCTATGTATAACTTCATGATATTCCCATTGTGCTACCTCTTAACATAATGTTTCTCTCTGTTTTAAGAAAACCATTATGGTGGCAAATGCCTATAATTTCAGCAATTTGGGAAGATTAGGTAGAAAGGTCACAAGTTCTAGGCCAGCCTTAGCAACTTAGCAAGGTCCTGTCTCAAAAATAAAAACTAAAAAGAGCTGGGGATGTAGCTCAGTGGAAAAACACTCCTGGGATCAACTTCCAGTACCAAAAATAAATAAATAAATAAAAATAAAAGGAAAAACAAAGAAAGAAATGGCAACAGATATCTCTTGCAGTCCTTTTGGATATATATCCCTTGAAAAAGGATTACTAGATCATTTTTGAAAAACCTCCATAATGTTTTTCATAGAGACTATACCAATTTACATTTCCAACCCTACATAAGGATTTACTTTTCTCCACATCCTTGCCCATGCTTGTCTTCCCTGTTTTTGGTAATAGATAACCTAACATGTGTGAGGCAATATCTCATTGTGATTTGATTTGCATTTCTTTGATAACTAGTTATGCTGGACCTTTCCATATACTTGTTGATGCTTTGTGTTCTTTGGAGAAAAGTCTATTCAGATCTTTTACCCATGTTTTAAATCTGATTTGTGTGTGTGCATGCACTATTGAATTGTGGAAGCCCTTTATATGTTTTGGATAGTAGCCCTCTATCGATAGTATGTTAGTCAGCCTTTTATCATTTTGCCAAAATACTTGAGAAAAATAAAGGAAATTATTTTTTAAGAATTTATCTCATTTTATTTAATTAGCTAATTTACTTATTTGCAGTGCTGGGGTTTGAACCTGAGACCTCTGTGCATACCAGAAACATACTTTACCACTGAACTACACCTCTAGGCTGGAAAAGATTTATTTTGGCTCATAGCGACAGAGATTTCAGTCCATGTTTGCTTGGCCCTGTTGCTTGGGGGCTATGGCAACACAGTATATCATGGCAGGAATACAAGGTAGAGGAGTCCTTTTCACTTCATGGAAGCTGGTAAGCAATAAAGGAAAGGAAAGAACTTAGGTACTAATATCCCCTTAAGGGCATGTCCTCAAAATCCTAAATTCCTTACACGAGGCCCCACATACCAAAGGTTCTACCTCTTCCAACAGTACCACAGGCTGGTAACCAAGCCTTTAACACTTAGGCCTTTGGAAGCATTTAAAACCCAAACTATAGCCATCAGATATATGTTTTCAATTTTTTTTAGCTGAATAAGGTTCAGTGGCCAAATATGGAAGCAACATTAAATTCTTATCAATGGATGAATGAATAAAGAAAATGTGGTATATACATATACAATGTTATTCAGTCTTTAAAAGGGAGAAAATCCTGCCATTTGTGACTACATAAATGAATCTGGAGAACACTATGCTAAGTGAATAAAGGCAGATACAGAAGGACAAATAAATGATCTCATGTATTGGAGGAATCTAAGATAGTCAAATTCATAGAAACAGAACAATGCTTGTCAGAAACTAGGATGAGGGAAAATCAACTATTGGTTAGAGGATTCAAAGTTTCAGTTATGCAGGATGAACAAGTCCTAGAAATCTGTACAGCCTCATAGTTAATAATACTGTACTGCACACTTAAAAATTTTCTAAGAGTATAGATCTTAACATTAAGTAATTTGAAATAAGGAAATAGGCAGGAGGAGACTTCTAGAAGGAATGGATATATTTTTGACATTGTTATAATTGTTTCATGGGTGTTTACTTACCTCCGAACTCATCCATTTGTCTATATTAAACCTTTAGTGTTTTTTAATATGTTAATCACACATCAAAAAACTGGTTTTTAAGAAATTATGCAGAATATAAATAGCTAAAAACAGTATTATAGGACAAATTTGAAGTTTTTAATATGTCAAAGTTTGCTATTCAAAAATATCGCTATTTTATCTACAGTGAATCAGTGCTTGACGTGTCTCAGGGCTGATCTCAATATCCTACATCATAACCCTGAGTTTGATAACAGTTGGATGAGAACATGATTTCCAAACACATATACCTACTGGAGTCAGGCCTGCATGAACAAAAGTAAACCATCTCTCAATCTTTCCCCCTTTCACTTTTGAAAAAGTCATGGGACTTTTTTTTTTTTTTTTTAAGAAAAAGCAAGAAAGCCTGTGTGACATTGAATAGCAACTGATCCTCATCTTCAGCATTGGCAGATCAATGGCAACTATGGCTAACTGTAGAGGATAAGTCATTTCTACTGGCAGCCATCACTCTGTTCCAGCCAATTAAGACCACGCTGGAATAGAGGTATAGTCTCACACCCATTCATCTCTATCTTACAATTTCATATCCTAATATAAATCACATGTTATCCAAGACAGAAGTCACATAAAGGTATATTGGCCATATTGTTCATATTTCTAGACAGTCCTTAGTTTCAATGTGATATTCTTTTTCAACATTACAAACTATGAAAATGTTTTAGAGAATCCAAAATTTCAGTGTAGAAGCTTCCTCTAACAGGTGGCTATCAAAACTAGAAAATACATACAAATACTGTATCTAGCTAGGTACTCCAAAAATGAAGTTATCTCATTTTTTAAAAAATCTAATCCAATTGCAGAGAAACTTATCCCCTTTCCTTGTTAAGTTGTGTTGTGATACGTGAACTGACCAGTGCCCAGTTATTATGTAAGATGGAGTTCATAGAAGTTAGATTCTGCAATTCCTCTGAAGGGACTAAATAGTTTACAACACAAGAAGATAACACTGTGCAATAACACAAATAATATTTTGGCCTTCTAAGTCTCCTCTCAGATCCCCTCACTCTCTCCCTAGGCCTCTTTCCATAGCTTTTCCCTGTCTTTCTGGCACATATTTGGAGTATCCCATAGGGGTGACTTCATGTCATCTTCATTTTGATAAAAGTCACTATTTCTATATCTGCATTTCAACCCTCCCACCGGTCTCAGAGGAAGTGGTTTCTGTGCTTTCATCTAAAGATCATGTTCCTTATTTACCCTGACCACTGCTCGCAGAGTCACCTCCCACTCTGAAATGGAAGGTTTTCCCTTCTGCATTTAGTGGATGCCCAGGGTTTCCTGGCTTTCCAACAAAAGTAAACAATGTTTCCTTTATCCTGTCTTTCCTTCTAGTTGCCATTCAATCGCTCCTTTCTTTTCTTCTCATCTTTTTATCTTCTAGTCACTAAATTTCTACCTCTTGCTTCCCTCCGACTCTGCTTATGGATTTAATGATGGAAATGGGTCACCTTCACTGAAAACTTGATTTGCAAAATGTTTTCATAAATATCATCCTTTAGGACCTCACAATAATTCTATGAAATGAGTAGGACAAAAATTATCCCCATTTTGTAAAAAAAAAAGAAACTAAACTTCTAGGAAATGATTTATCAAGGTAAATACAGCTACTAAATAGCCCAGGAAATTAAACTGAATCCACTGAGTCCTTATCCAGTGGCAGGCCTCTGTTCTACAACTCTGAGGATATCAGCTCTAATACTACTGGTGGCCTCCTTGCCAAAGCCAGGGATAATTTTCTTAGGCCTTTGACCCCTTTCTTTTTCTTTTGTCTTTTAACACTATACTAACTAAACCTCAAAATCCTTGAAATGTTCTCTATTCTTCTCCTCTCTTCCCTCAACTTTGCTATTACTGCAGTTTGGGGGTTGTTTTTCTAGTTTGTCATATTGTTTCTCTTTTCGGTACCCCTTTTCTTCCCTCCCTGATACAGAGATATTCTAACATTCAGTTTTATGATTTAGCTGTCTTCCCACCTTTTTCTTTTTTTCCCTTCCTTCCCTCCTTCTTTCCTCTCTTTCCTGTTTAGATTACCTTCTTTTTAAGTCCACGACTTTACATAAATGACTCCATTATCTTTATCTAAATTAGAATTTTGAAGCAGTTTAAATCTTGCCCATTATTTGTTCTCCTAGACCATAGTTCAGCAAGTTCCATAATCCTCTGTCTAAAACGTCTTATGTCTGCTCTTTCTTTTCACCCTCCTTACTACCATCCATTTCTGAGGGCTCATCAACTTCTCAAGATTGGATCATGCTCTCTACAAATTTTCAGCTCCCTAGTCAGCCTTCTGAATAGTGGCCATTTCCCATCATTCATCAGGCACACTGATGTCAAATATTCCCCTAAATATGAGCCTTCCTTAGTGGCACTGTCTCCTCAAGAACATTCATTTAGCCAAGCATGATCTGAACCTTACTATATAAGACATTTTATGGTTTAGGTACGAAGTGTTCCCCAAAGCTTATGTGTAAGACAAAGAAAGAAGGTTCAGAGGCAAATGATTAGATTATGAGCTTTAACCTAATCAGTGGATTAATCCACTAATCCACTGATATAGATTAGCTGGGTGATAACTGTAGGCAGGTAGGGTGTAGCTAGAGGAAGTAGGTCACTAGGGACATGCCTTTAGGGTATATACTTTGTTCTGGGTGAGCAGCTCTCTCTTTCTGCTTCCTCTTGATATGTCCTGAGCTGCTTTCCGCCACCATGCCCTTCCACCAGAGTGTTCTGTCTCACCTCAGACCCACAACTATAGAATTGGTTGAACCACTAAAACTTTGATCCAAAATAAACTTTTCTTCCTCTAAATTGTTCTTGACAGGTATTTTGGACACAGCAACAAAAAGTTGACTAAAACAAGGTTCACATGAACTTATAGGGAGTGTATGAACTCCACTGCTTGGATTGGCGCAAGGTGATAAAGCTGCTACTATTAAGAGTTATAGGGGACTGGGGTTGTGGCTCAGTGGTAGAGCACTCACCTATTATGCGTGAGGCCCTGGGTTTCATCCTCAGCACCATATATAAATAAATAAACAAACAAACAAATAAATAAATAAATGTATTGTATCCAATTACAACTAAAAAATTAATATCTTTTTTTTTTAAAAAAAGGAGTTATAAGGTGCTTCCTAAATGTGGCTGGAGGAACTGCTTTGATATACCAGTTGGAGGTGAGAACAAAGGAGTGGTAAGACTCTCAGGGATCAGGACAAAGCCTTCATACAAAGGTAAGTTAATCAACTGCAGGGTTTTGTGTGACTGCATCAGATTGACAACTCTGGGCCAGAACTGGGTTAGTTGAAGCAATAACACTGAGCTGATCCCTGTCCTCCTGAGGACCTGCTTCCCTGCCTCTCTCACATTGCTGAATGTTGAAGGGGAACATGGTTATTACCTTGACTCGGGTGCCCGTGTGTCTCAGACCTGCTCTTGATCAGGAATATTAAGAAGTTTAGGGTTCTTAGAGTTTAGGATACATGTAATGAGCGACTGTGGTAAATATTTAACAATTGGGTCTCCAGAGAAAACAAAACAAAACAAAAAGCTCTAATTTATTTACATTTCTGGTTTCCAGAATGTAAATACTCCCACTATATCAAGCTACCAAAATGACATTACTAAACATGGATTCAGAAAGAGATGGGCAATTTGGAAAGAGAGCTGGCAATCACAATAAGAGAATGACCAGGGAAGAGGTTATAAAGATTATTTGAAACCAGGTCATGGTGTACCTAGTATGCCAAGTTTTAAAGCGTAGACTTTAACTGGACATGGTGGTGCCTGCCTATAATTCCAGCAACTTGGGAAGCTGAGACAGGAGGATCACAAGTTCAAGGCTAGCCTCAGCAATTCAGTGAGACCCTGTCTAAAAATAAAAAATAAAACGAGTTAAAGAAGTAGTTCAGTGGTAAACCGCACCTGAGTTCAATCCTCAGTACCAAAATAAATTAATTAATTTAATTAAATATAGACTTTATTCCATGGCAAAGGAAAGCTGCAAAAGTTCTTAACAGTTGAAAAATGCTTACATTTGAATTTTAGAAAAAGTCTCATTAACTTTCATATGGTTCTAGACTCATTCATTCCCTTTTTAAAATTCTTATCAAAGCATACTCGCACAATATTTTCAAACTATGTCAAGTAAAGGGGTACTATAATAATCACAAAAACTTCTAATAAAACATCTAACTTTTTAAAAATATTGCAGGGAAATAAGTTAAAAAATTACAAAAATATAAAATTTTAATAAGCATATTTAAAGTACTAATAGTAATTTCACCTGATATGACATTTCAGTTACCAGATTGAAAATATTTTTATAAAGGGTTATAATAAGTGTTAGCAATGAGATGGGAAACAAGAATTTTCATATACTGCTGACAAAACTGGAACTGCTAAAAATTTCTGAAGGGATATATATATATATATATATATATATATATATACATATATATGATGTTTATATATATTTTCTATATATATAAAAATTGACAAGTGGGCATTGTCTCAGGATTTATATCTCTGGGAATTATAAAACTCAAAGTCATTCATTGCAGAATTATTTATAATAGCAAAAAGAAACTGAAAATAACCTATATAGGTAGGTGATTGGCTTAATTATATTTGCTACCTCCATATATCAGATTATGATCAGTAGAAACTATAAAATAATTATATTTATTGACCTATTGAGATGTTTTTAAACATTTTTAAGGAAAGAATTAGGCTATAATTTTGATGCTTACAACCATCACAACATACTGACCCCTATTTAAATTTGTTAGGCTTTAATTTACTTACCTGAATAGTGAGAATAATATTACCTATCTTGTGGGCTTACTGTTGAGGGTTTAATTGAAGTCATGCATGAAAGAACTTAGTTTAATCTCTAACCCATGGAGTTAATAAGTGCTAGCTATTAATGACAATAAAAAATTTTAACACCACAACCAGGAGCTCAACTGCCACCACCAATTCAATTGTGTTTATTTTCCACTATGTTCAAACCCATACTTTCTTTCTTATTTCAACTATCTCCCAAATATGTTATACTTACTCTGTATGTCATATGTCATGTGTCTGTTCTTGCTGTTGGCCTCCCTGAAATCAGGTGATGAGACCTATCCAAGTCATGCTGGGTCACAAAAGCCTAGCTCAGGTCCCTTGTCTAATCACTCTAACCCCTTCTGACCTTCTATTACATTACACTCTTTAGCACCAATGAGACAATTAATGTGTCATTATTCTAGTTCCTTCTTTGCAGCAAGTTCTAAAAAAGCAAGAATGAATGTTAGAGTGTTTGATCCCAGAACCCCTTCTGTCATCTCGAATCCCAACATGACAGAATTTAGATATTTTTCATATATTTGCTTCATTAGGTACTTACTCATGGAACTATACTAATAAAAAAAACTCACAATTAACCTAAGTTGCCCAGCCAGAAATAGGAGATAAATCACAACACTAAAATCAAGAGAATTAAAATAGCATGCAAAATGCAAACCCAAGCAATGCAAATTTTATTTTTGTTATTGGTGTGTAATATTACTATACAATATTAATAATTTTTATATTTAAGAATTGTGATAGTTTTTAATTGCATATCTCCTTTGTACCAAGCACCGTGCCAAGTGATTTGTAAATAAAACTCTTACAAGCCCTGGTATTAATAGAAATAGTGCATCTTCTAAAAATAGAAAATTAGAAAGGTTAAGAATTTGCTTTATAGAGCTCAGAATCAAATCCAGTTTGGTATGACTCCAAAATATAATGTTTTTCTGGGTATCTCCCTTCCTCCCATGTCTTTGTAAAAAAACTGAGATTCAGGACCAGTATGCCTATTTCTTAAATATTTCAATCAAAACTACCTATCTCCCTAAAATGTACCTTTGTAAACATTAGGCTTACCAAACAACACTGTTTCTCTTAGTAAATTTTGTACAATAATATCAGAAGGATATTATTTTCAGGAATCTTTAATTAAAGGTGGTCCCACATCCTGGGTATGATTACCATGAAGTTGGGGATATCTATAATTATTGAAGCCATTAAGTTTCAGCCAAGTCTTTTATGGTCAAGGACATGAGGAAAAGTATGAGTCAATGCTTTAGAAAAAGTTTATTATCCCCTTGTGAATAAGATGGTGAAATCAGAAATACCATTACTACAACTATCCCTAGAGCTTTTGTTCTATGCATGTATGTACAATTTTACTCAGGTATTTCGGCCTAAGGCACTGAACTGTAAACAAAAGCACAGCAGTTCAGAAGCAGGGGCTCCAAGGATTTCCTGAGTACCTCCCTTTATGATGTGTCATCATTTCCCCTAAGACTCACAACACTAAGCCACTGAGACTCACATCCTAAGCCACTCCTGGACCACTCAGGTAGATTCTCAGACTGAGTAACCGAGTGGGACACACTACAAAACTTTTGCTTTCTCTACATGAGAAGGTCTGTTAAGAGTCCCACATCTCTGAGAACCAGAAATAACTATAAACAGACACAACCTGCATTTATTAATTAGTAAATCCAAACTATATAACTAAATACAAGATGGAATTTCTCTATTCGGAAATGTAAATTTCTTCATTCTATTTGCTTTGTACTTCCAAGAGGTTTTTGATGCAGCAACGAAATGTTTAATAATAAATATTTTAGGAGAAAGCAGTTTTTCCTAAAATGTGGATATTAGTTTTACATAATACTAACTTTTCTCAAGTTTTTAAAACTCAGAGAAGTCCTTCCTGCATAATTTTTATTATTTGGGCAAATTTTATAATGAATATGATAATATTAACTATTTTTCTATAGGCATAATAAGAGACCATACAATTCATTTTCGTGCAGTTAAAATTCATTAGAGATTGGCATTTTAAGACTTAAAATCTTTTCTGAAAATAACCTTTGTAAAAATCCAAATGCATTCCCTCCCCCTTCAACAAATGTTGGCTTTTGTTATTTTTTTTTATAGGCTGCATATTGAATTTCCCAGGCTGTGTTTCTGAACAGCAATCTACTGAAAAAAGTGCAATTATTTTTTTTCACTCAAACATGCATTTGAGAGAAATGAGTAGATCAGATAAAGAGCTGAGATGCTATTCAACTCAACCTTGAGTCACTCTCTGTCTCTTTAAAAAAAAAAAAAAGGGTGGCAAAATCAATACAAACCAATAATAACTTCACATTTGTGGAAGCAACATGAATGGCTCTCCAAAATATTGAGACACATCCAAGTACATTTTCCTAGAGCTGATATTTATCAGAAGTCATTTGCCCTCAAGCAGATGCTCCCTTTCATTGTGCTCCTGTCACAAATGACTAAGATTTATGACAGACAATTACAGCATCTGCAGTTAGCAGCCTTATAATCAGCACCATTATTTAACGATTGGTGCAATAAACTGACTCCTGTTACTGTTTATCAGATATCAGTCAGTTCTGGCCATTTTCTTCAGCTCCCAAATCACAGTATGGTGCAGCCACTGCCTTTTAATGGCTAGGCAGAAGCAGGAGCATTTTCACATTTTTTACAGACTGCCGAGGGAAAGAAAAAAGCAGCCAATTACATGTATATATGCTGCCCTCTCATTTGAGTTGCTGGTGTATGTAACTATCTCTATACAGTTCTAAATCTCTTGAGTGTGTGTGGTGGGGAGCTTTTGCTGTGGAGAAGAGCATTTATATTTAAAAATGAGAATAAATTTTTTAAAAATCCTCCTGTCTTTATTATTTTTTAAAAATCCTCTATTAAATTTCCATGTCTTTTCTGGATATAAAATGTTACTCTATAGGTCCACTGTTTTCTCTTCTCAGGGTGGTTTCAGCTTGCTTTCCACAGCCAGAATGGCAGCTATTGTCCCTGGGAAATAGTTGTCAAGGAGCAGATTTTTCTTCCAAAGTCTGTGAGGTTTTACTAGATCGATGGACACAACAGAATTAAGTTCTCCATCAGCCAAAAAATATACATATAAAAGTTGCCACGGGTATATGCTTAAAAGTCACTTATATATTACGGAATTCTATACTTCCAAATATACAAACACGCAGAAGTACATACACTATTTAAGGTTCTTCACAGAAAACACTGCCATTTATATACCAAACATGGGCAGAAGGCAAAAATTCAGAGGCATTACCTTCTTTACCTGGAAGGGTAAGACTTGCAAGGAATATGGGAAACGCTACAAAAATGTAAATTTTCAGTTAAAATAAAAAGCTTAAGCAATGCTTCTTCTATAGAGGTCTGAGTGTTAAATACTAGCCTAATGACTTAAAGAACACAAAATACAATGCCAGATCTTTCTGACTCCTGTTTTTTGTTAATTTTTTTCATAATGAAGCAAGCTAATTTCCTCATTCATATCAATAAGCATTTCACCCAACATCTTCCATTTTGCATATTTGATAATACTGTATATGCCCAGATGGAAATTTTGATGAAGCTGACTTTGTAATGCAAAGGTCTATGGTTTTTTGTTTTGTTTGTTTGTTTTGGTACTAGGGATCAAACTCAGGGGAACTCAACTACTGAGCCACATCCTCAGCTCTAATTTGTATTTAGAGACAGGGTCTCTACAGAGTTTCTTAGTGCCTCACTGTTGCTGAGGCTGGCTTTGAACTCACAATCCTCCTGCCTCAGCCTCCAGAGCTGCTGGGATTATAGCGATGTGCCACCGTGCCCCGCAAAGGTCTGTGTTTTATTCACGAAGCCACATGCTTCTCTCAAGGAAGACATGACACGGGAGAACAGAATAGTGTGTTCTTTTAACTTAACAAAACAAAATTCACTTTCTGGAAACACACACACACACACACACACACTCACACCCCACACAAGGGACTTCATCCAGTTAACATGTAAAGTTGGTTATTTTCTAAGTTGAAACTTATGCAAAGACTTCACAGACCTTCACAAATTGGACCTCCAAACACCACCTGAGGCTTCCTGAGAAGAATGGTAAGACAGGGTTCTCAGATTTGCATGTTAGGATAGTGTTAGGTATCATTTCGTGCTACCTCTCATTTGAAAGAGAAAGAGAGAGGTGAGAGTCAGGAAGTGAGTTTCAGCAGAGCTCAGGTCTGGATATTAGCACAGCTCTGACTAGAACCTGACTCGGTGGCCCAGTTGCTAGGGCCCTTCCTAAACAGCGCATACCAGAGGGCCCAGCTGCTGTCTGCTAAGCATGCTTTTTGGTTTGTTAAGACAAACCTCAATCTGGCTATTCTGTGGCCAGTTCTCCTCCTGAACACTGCTCTGTGTTCCAGGAAACAACACTTCTTGTTAATTTGCAAGACACTTACTTCACTGATTCAATCACTAGGTCTGGAGTCAAAATAGTACAACTATGTAGTCCTACAAATAAAAAAAAAAAAATGCTTATTCTACCCAAAGTTAACTTAAACTGTTGATGTTTAAATGTTCTAATATACAGTTTGGTATCTTGTATACATTTTGGAGTTCAGGGTTTTTTAAATTTATTTTGCATAAATAATTGCAAAGTCACACCAAACTATTTTATTTTGTCAATTTGAAAGCATCAAATAATTCACAAGTTTTGTAGACTCAGGAAGAAGCCAGAACCAACCTTTCTTTGTTGGTGACGTACAGAAATATATTACTGCATACATGGGTCTTTCATTCCATTTTAGTAAGATTGGTCAAGTACTTTGGATGCATCAAAGAAATTGGCATATTTTCTACCTGTGTTCTGCCCTTTTCTGCAGGTTTAGAAGGAAAAATTACCCAACTCACAGCAAGTTACTGCCTTTGGAAGCCAATACAAAGCCATCGGCACTGCAGGCTGTTAGCAGGTGTTCCTAAGAAGTCTGATCTGGGTTCACACTTCGTGAGTGTACATGCAGGTGGGGTCTCCGTAACACACCTTGACACCAAGCCCCAGTGCATAACTGGTGGCCACAATGAGCTCCAACAGATATGACTGCTTCTTAGCAAAAATAAAAGAGTACCAGGAGGAAAATCTTCTTCAGAAACCTCTCTGAGTCTATTTGGGGCAGAGGATGAGAAGAGATATGCCTGGAGAAAGTAAAGAACTGAAAGTATGCCAATAATTCATGGTTGGTGACATGGATAGCAGAGCAGGAGCTAGGAATCCAGACTCCCAACTCAGCCAGAGCTGGCCTTGAATACAGCTTTGTAAGGCTGTCAGAATTCTTAATGTCTCTGAGTTCATCCATCTACAAGGTAAGGGGGGAATTGGATAACATTCAAAGCAATGATGCTAGAAGGTTACTATTGTTACAACTATTGCTGTTATTTATACATTTGTACCTATAATTTCAGACTAACTTCCTTTATTAGTTAAAACTGGAATGCTAAAATTAGGTTCAATAAATATGCTCTTGAACTTAACTGCATACAATTCTCACATTAATACTAGCAAAAGTCATCCATTAGTCACTCCATTTAAATTATATATAATATAATGTATGTATGTTATATGTAATGTATAACATATGATATATATTTACACATATATACATATACAACCATGTGCTGTGTAATGATTTTTCAGTGGTGAACCACATTTATAACTATGATTCCATAGATTATAATGATACTGAAAAAGGACTATTGCCTATGACGTCACAGTCCAATGCACTACTCATACATTCATAGTGAGTTTGGTATGAACACACCTACTGTGTTGACATCCATGCAACTAAACACAACTACACACTGCTGGATAATTTCAATAAATGACTATGTTACTAGTTTACGTATTTACTATACTATGGTTTTTATTATTATTTGAGAGTAGTCTTTCTATACATAAAAAAAAAATATTTACTGTACAACAGTATGCCACGTTAGGCCACCAATAGCCTCACACATCTCATGTTTACTGCATCTCCTGATTGCATGACAGACCTGTAGCACCTGGGTTTCTGTAAGAACACTCTAATGTCTGCACAATAATGTTTACCCTGCCTGAGGCTGCTTTCTTTATGCAATATTAGATAATAGTAATACCTGTTGTTTGGAGGAATTAAATACATATGTTAAGTGACTACTGCAGAGATGGCATGTACTAAACACTTCTGAAATATTTTCTCTATAAGGAGCTCCCAGCTTTGCTTTTATCACTGTTTCGGGAAAGTGTGAAATGTCTGATAATGTATCTTCCGCCTACTATTGAAAAGTGTCTTCAATGGCAGAAAGTCTATTATGATTAGAAATAGGTAACTTTTATGGAAAAGTTTTAGAAATTATGTGAAAATCTATCATTTTTCTCTAACAGTAACCATATATATATATATATATATATATATATATATAGTTATATATAGTTATATATAGTTATATATAGTTATATATAAAATATATAAATATATTTTTAAATGAGCCTGGAAATCATTTCCATTAGTCCAGTTCCACTGCAGGTGTTGGCCAAGCATCAGCCCTCGCAGTAACAGTGGTGGTAATCACTCTGGTGCCAAAAGGTAATAATTTTTTCATATATTGCTTAGCTAAATATAAAGTAGGGTCTTTACAAAAAGCATTTTAAACCTCATCACTGCTCTTTATCCAATATGCCTCGGTGTTATATCGAGTTAGGGCCTACTTCCAAGGACTAATTTCCTACATGCAATGATACTTTCACAACTCCAATTTAGGAAAGACCATGGAGAGTTACTCTTCCTATAAAATGAAGGCCACAAATAGAATAGATTATTTTTGTTTCATAGCTGAAAATCCTTGGGTCTGTTTTTAAGACAAACATGGCTAGCCCTATAAGTAAGAATTTAAATATTCCCCATGTCTTCAACAAGCAATATAAAACTCTGCCTAAGAACAAACACAAGTGCATTCTGCTGTCATATGTAACTAATTAGAGCAAATTTAAAAATATGCTTACATTTTTTTTAAAGAAAGAAAGAACACTTTAAATTGTAAAGAGAAGTTCATTTTACAAAGCGTTTTTACTTCTATTGAGTTTTGCAAGATCCTGGTGGGGTAGATGGAGAAGGAATTCTTCTACCCATTACTAAGGGAGAAAAACTGTGTCTTAGAGAGCTCCTAGGGCCACACACCTGAAGTACACTAGAATTTAAATAGTTTCCTCCAAAGACTATGTATGAAATTATCATATGGCCCAGCTGTTCTTTGGTATTCATCCTAAAGAATTAAAGTCATCATATTGCATTGATACATGCATACCCATGTTTATAGCAACACAATTTACAAGAGCCAAACTATGGCCCAGCCTAGATATCCGTCAACAGATTAATGGATAAAGAAAAGGTGTTATATATACACAACGGAGTTTTATTCAGCCATAAAGAAAAATGAAATCATGTCATTTCCAGGAAAATGGATGGAACATCAGACCATTATGTTAAGCAACATAAGTCAAACTCAAGAGGTCAAGGGCCATATGTTTTCTCTCATGTGTAGAAGCTAGAGAATAAAAAAAGAAAAGAAAGGTGCAGATCTCATGAAAATCAGGAAGATCAGTATAGCAGTGATACTGGTCAAATCATATTGTTATATTGTGTGCATGTATGAATATGTAATGACAAATTCCATCACTATATTTGACTATAACGTACCTATAAAAATGTGAGGAAATTTTTTAATATACATTTTTTAGTTATACATGGGACAATATCTTTATTGTGTTTATTTATTTTTATGTGGTGCTGAGGATCGAACCCAGGGTCTCACACGTGCGAGGTGAGCGCTCTACCGCTGAGCCACAACCCCAGCCCCCATGAGGAAAATTTTTAAAAATAGTTTCTGTCAGTTTTTTCCCCACTATATATCCTACATATGATTTTTTTTTCCACTGGCCACACTAAGTAGACTTGGTGTGAAAAATCTGAGTTTTGGAGCTATCCATGTCCTTTATTACTAGCAGTATGAACGAGGGCAAGTAACTGATAATACAGACCAATAGTAAGAGTGTCAAACATGGAGCCAACACTACCAGGATATAAATTCCAGTCCCCAGTCACTAGGCTGTGGGATTGTGGATGGTTTCCCTTGCTTCCTGTGTTCTGTTCTATAGTGAGGAAAACTACAACTTCATGGGGCTAAAGGAAGGGCTTAACACAATGCTGAGTATTGAAGTGCTCTGTGTCAAGGGCATGTGTTAGTCAGCTCTTCGTTGCTATGACCAAAATACCTGACAAGAACAACTTCAAGGACAAGATTTATTTGGGCTTATGGTTTCACAGATTCAGTCCATGGTTAACTGGCTCCAGAAGAACACATCGTGGTGGAAGTGAGTGGTGACTCGTGGCAGCCAGTAAGCAAGCAGAGGTAGAGAGAAAGGAAGGGGCCATGGACAGATATAGTTCTTAAGACCCCCAGGAACCCACCTACTCCAGTCACACCCCCACTGGTCTATGTTACCACTCAGTGGTTCATTCGAATTATTAATCCATCTAATGATTCATCCACTGATAAGAGTATAGCATTCGTACTCCAATCTTTTCACCTATGGACAGCATTGTGTTGCCTGAGCTTTTGGGGAAACATTCCAGATCTAAATCGTAACAGCATAGTATAATGCTTGGTACACTGAGAGGGCTTAAGAAATTTTTGTTATTATTAATAAAAATCGTACTAAAATGCCTACTTCCCAAGGTTGATTATTAATATCTGTGATATTAACAACATAGCACATTAAATGAGTGTATCGGTAAATTGCTGTGCCAAGCTTAAGAATCTTTGTATCATGTCACTGCTATCAGCAGAAGGCTAGCTTATTTCATCTGATTTTTGTTCAGCCTTCAATGGAGAGCCCTACCTTGATCTAGGTATTTGCATTTCTAATGTTACTAAGTGTTTTGTTTTATTTCTTAAATGGACAGAATATATACAAAAGCTTTGATCCCCCTGTACACTTATTCAATCTACTTTTTCTCCTCTGTTTGGGCAAATCCACCCTCTGAGAAGCCAGTAGGAGGACAATTTGGATACACCTACTCGAACCAGAAGGGCAGTGGAAAGATTAAGAGTTGCCCTGTCAATTCAGGAGAAATTAAGGCAAATTACAAAGAAGTCTATAGAGACACTCACCTCTACTTAGTAATTCCTCTAGCCCAACCTTGAAGCATCCATGGTCCCCAAGGTATTTCAGATTCCCTATTTGGAAGACCCTCCACTAATCCAAACACGATGGAAGGAAATCTATAGCATTACATCTGCTACCTGGCATTCCTCTTGTGCTCTGGTTACCCAACTTCATTTTTCACAGGAGCAGGGTTAACAAATTTTTTGAAATCTACTCAGTCAAGCTCAATTCTACTAAGGCCAATTCTGCTGTTAAGAAAAGCTTAACTCCTTTACTTGTTACTCAAATTTAATATTAACATTAAGGTTAACTTTAATCATAATACTAAGAGTTATATTTTTCTATACAGTTCACAAAGTTCTTTTACTCATTTCCCTGTAATCCTGTACAGAGACATAGAAGAAGCACCAATATTTGCAGTTTAAAAATGAGAAAACTGAGGCTAAGGAGGTTACAGAGGCCAAGGAGGCAGCCAAAGGGGAGTTAAGAGATTTGGACTGTACTGGGCACCAGATGGGTTGTCCAATAGACAACATTTATTTAAAAGAAAACACAATAAAAGTAAGCCAGTGGAAACTTGGAGTACCACACACAGGGGCAGCTGGGTATAGCAATAATGATTATTAGAAGACAAAACTTCAAGAATGATGAAAAGAAAATTGAAAATAGAAAGTTTCAAATGACTGCAAACAACTGCTATGGAGAGCCTGGGGTTGAAGGTGCTGCCCCTGTGAACACCAGGATGTGGCCAACTATCCCTAGACCCAAGTTCTCCATTGAGCCATCACAGTGAACCTGGGTCAGCCCACCCAGAATCCTTCACTGCAGCCTTAGAGACAGTTCCTGCAGACATGGTAATGATCATCCACTGGCAGTTCTCTCACACAGGAAGCCTTGAAATTTTTTTCCAATACACAATTTAAAAATTCAATAACATGTACTAGCATTCTCTATCTCTCTCCCTTGCGAAGGAGAGAAAAGATCAAAACAAGATTAGCAACAAGTTAGTGTGATGCTGTTTTGAGTGAACCATCACTTGCTTTTGTGAAAAGTGAAAGCTTTTGATAATTTACCATGTAATCTACTTTCCTATATTGAGTTTTAAAAATAGTGGGCCGCAAGGCATAATAAATAGTATATACCACCTTCTCATGTCTAAGATGAAAGGAAGGAAAGAAGGGAGAGAATTCAGTCAATTATTCAACTATCTTTCCTCATTCATGGTGGCACATCCTCAACCAATTAATATGCAATTACATTCACATCAACAGAGATGCCCAAGGGAAAATGCATCTGATGAATTTATCAAATTAACCCTTCTGTCTCCAAGCTGTCAAAAAAAGAAGCATATGGAATAAAATGAGAAGAAAACTTGAAAAGGTTTTATAGTTGCACTTCCTGAGCTCCAAATAATATCTAGAGGATGGGAGAAAGAATAGAAACTCAAAGAAAGATAAGAAGCCAAAGGTTGCTGCGGGTATTCTGAAAGCAGGTTGGAGTAAGATCTGCCATATTCCACAAAATGTGGCAGAAATTAGATTGCAATTTTGTCAGGAAATTCCTTTAACTCCTTAACAGGGTTCTGCAATTTTACCTAATTGTACCTAGAATAAAGGATTGTCAGAACATTTTGTGCTGACGTATATATCAATTTTATTCACTGCAGGCTCTGGGTAATTTTGGATCTCAAATGTACCTTGCAAGGAGTTCATAAAACACAGGAAAAAAAATTCTTCATAGATTCTTAGAATATCTCTTGCCTAGACTAACCCCTTTGTTATTTATCAAACATATTGAAGTGCTTATCAGGTATGGTTCCAGATACCTTGTAAATATTAATTGTAAATATCAATTCACTTAATCCTTACAACTACCCTCTGAGGCAGGGGCAGAGAGGCACAGGGAGGTTACTTTGCCTAAGTTTATAGAAGTGGCCATTGGTTTCAGCATCTTTGTGTCTGACCTGTAAACTATGCTGTCTCTATTTGAGTTTCTCTCTTTCTGAAGATCCTGCTTCTGGCTGCCATTCTTTAGTCAAACTCTTTGAAAGGAAGCCAGCTTCTCTGCCAGCTCTTCATTCCACAAACTTCTGTCAATCTGCGTCCCCACCCTGTCGTCTTGCTTCTCTCCTAACATTGGTCTTTTGAAGGACCTCTTTTGATAGAAAACAGCCTTATCTCTGGTGCATCTGTTTCTTACTTTCATCTCCTTTTATACCTTTTTCCTCCTGGATTCCTGTTAGCTGGCTCTCCATATTCCTATTGTATTTATTCCTCTGTTTCTTCCTGGATGACCCTTCTCAAAACCCAGCCTTGCTTCATTACCCTCCCCTACCCCCACTTCTTCCTTCCCTCCTCCTCTCATTTTTTACTCTAGTTTCTGGGACCTAGTTGACCTCAAAATCTAACTTGTCAGTACCCTGAAAGTAGGTCCGTCTGTTTGGGGATAAACTTGAATTAATCAATCTCATGAGACTAATATATAATAAGAGAAGGAGAAAGTATTCATTTATAATAAAAAAGTAGATTGTCAAAGAGACTCTATCCATAGTATAACACACAGAGCTAAATTATAATCACTATGTCCGTTTGTTAATTTAGAATAAAGCATTGTTATTAACAAAAAAGAATGGACATGGAATTCTCTAGTGAGTGCATTTTCTCCCCATAGACACTCCAGGTAGGAAGCTAAATTATAATCACAAGATTGTGAGGTCAGCATGGAATAAAAAAAGGGAGGGGAATAATTACATGACTCAAATGTTTAACAGCATCCTGCTGAGATTTTCAGGTGTTTCTAGCTCTACAACTGGGCAATTCTGCCAAAAGCACCCAGGAAATTGAATAATTGGGGTCAGTCACTATCTCCCCTAAATGAATGAATGAATGAATGAATGCTGAACATATGCCTTGAGATCATTTATATTTTACCATTATGTTATAGTTCATTATATTATAGTTGTTTGCTGAATTTTTTTTTCGGTCTCAGGAATGAACCCAGTAGCATTTAATCACTGAGCCACGTCTCCAGCCCTTTTTTATTTTGAGACAGGGTCTCACTAAGTTGCTTAGAGCCTGGCTAAGTTGCTGAGGCTGGCTTTGAACTTGTGATCATCCTGCCTCAGCCTCTTGAGCTGCTGGGATTACAGGCATGTGCCACTGTGCCCTGCTTGCTTGCTGAAATCTTGACCCCTTTGCAAGATTGGAACTTCAGGATGGCAAGGGCCATATGTGTGCACATCTGTATCTTTAGCATCAAGCATAGTGCCTGGCACTTATACACTGAAGGCAGTGAATGTTATTAAATTAGTCATCTAGACATTTATAAATATGAATGAAGCACATTCCAAAGATAACTTTCATGTGAGTTATTTGGAAAGCGTCATTGTGTTTTGTTCCACCTTTCAGAGTTAATTAGCTAAAAGAGAATGCTTTGATTTCAAATATTTACATTTGGCTATTTTGAAAAATTGTGAAATGGCAGACTGCACAGTTTCAATTTTGCCTGTCTTATTTTCTACGAATTCCAACTACTTATTTCTCCTACCCATGGACTATACCCCAATTCAATCCCATCCCTGTATCTTTGATGTTTCTCATTCTCGGTCAGTGGAGAATGCAGTAGCAAAGAGAGAGGAGAAACAGATCTGCATGCCTGTGTGGGCTAACCCGGGGCACTCATCGGGTTAAAAGCACTGCAGTAATATTAAGCACATGTTTCAAGTCAGCAGGGTGCCAGCCTGAGATGTCCTCAAAGCCTAATTTGATAGATATTATGCCATACACTGCTGCAAGTAGTAATGAAGAAAGTAAAAATTTTATGGATGAGCAAAATAGGAGCTCTTATGGATGGAGTGTTTTTAAATCAGGTGTATAATTTACCCAGTGTCAGACCACATGTAGAGTGCATTACTCAATTGAACTTACAAGCAGATAGGAAAGCAGTTTCTTTTAATAAGCACTTCTTCAACTTATTGGCTCTACAATTACTTGCACCAAATTACCAGCAGCTGCTGCCTGTTTGGTATTTTATCCTAGACAAGGAGTTACATTAGTTTCTAATCAACAAGCCATTCAAGGACTCTTTATAATTTTTAGCTTAATTCCACTTTTATTTGGAATTTATTAATTGAAATATCCAATATTTTCATGACAGTATTTTGCTTAGCTTCCTTTAACAGGAAACCTATTCAACTGTTGAGGTGAATGGGAAAAGGGAGGGGAATAATCCCAAACTTATATCTGATATTTATAACATTATACAAACTCTGTTAGATCCGTGTTCCCTTATAGGTTGAATTTTACATTTCAATAGCTTTGATAAAAATACTGATACAGGACTTAAACTTCTGAATGTTTAGAGTCAATAAATTGTTTTATGTCTCTAAATAACATGGCTTTGTACATATGAGTTAACTGCAAGTTGAACATTAATCCATTCAGCAGCACATTTAACACAGGGTTTCTCAAGCTCAGCACTACTGACACTGTAGATTGACTATCATGGGATGTCCTGGGCACTGTAGGATGTTTAGAAAAATTCCTGGCCTCTACCCACCACATGCCAGTAGCACCTTCCCCGAATATGATTACCAAAGATGTCAGCAAACACTGCCTAATCCACAGACATCATTTAATGTAAGAGTTTGGAGGAGATTCAGGAGAAGGGGACTTCAGAAATGGTTGTAAGGGGAAAGTACACTTGCAATTAACTTGTTAAAGACTTTTTTCAAGGTATACTTACAAAAATCGTGTTTGTATGTACATTAGTGTTTGTACATTACATTATACAGGATTACCCACTGTATAAGTAATAGTAAAATGAAAATGTGAAGGAATTTAGTTCTTCAAAATGCAACTATTTAAACACAACCATATTTTTAAGCTATCTTCAGGGCCCAAAGCAAAAGCAAATGACTTTTTAAAAAATATGGAACAAGAGCTACTTATACTTAAATAAAATAAATATTTCAGTAACTACTCTAATTGTAGAAGACCTGTGGACTAATTTTCAAAAGGTATGGTTATATTTTTATGTCAGTGGTGCCAATAACATCTAGGAATATTTCATTTCTTTGAAATTACTTTACATGCTGTTGCCTGCTTCAAATTACAAAACAGAAAGGTTTGAACAGATAAATGCTGATGACTTCAAGTCACAAAAATGCTAAATCAAGCTCAAGCTTTTCCTCATGTGGTTTTCAAATCAACACTTGGCTTCTAAAAGTGAAGAATTAATTGTTTCAAAATACACCCCACTATTATGTATAACTGTAATGCACTAATAAAAACATTTTTTAAGAAAAGAAGAAACACTGGGGGCCTCTCCAATGCTGCTAATATATTCCATTTCTTGATTGGCGATGTTCATACTGATGTGTTCACTTTGAGCTTTAAAGTTAATCGATGCATACTTTTGTCTATGTATGTTATACTTGAATAAAAAAGTTGACTTATAAGAACATCAAGAAATAAAGCTGGTGTAAAGAACCATTTGAATATCATATATACCCTGAGGTGCCAAAGTGAAAACAAAATAAATTGTCATCCCATAGTCTCCACAAAGAACTTTTTCTCTACTAACTTCTACATAGTCATATGTTGAAAGACCCAAATAAATATAGTGGGAAGTGTTTCCTTCGTAGTACTTTAAACTCTATGGTGCTGAACTTTAAAGGTCAGTTAGATCTACCAAGACTTCTTCCTGACTCCTCCCTAATTAGGTGTCCACCACAAGAATCTTCTCAAATTTTAATATATACATATGTCGCCTGAGCATCTTGTTAAAATGTGGATTCTGCTTGGATAGGTCCAGGGTGAGAGCTTGAAATTCTACTTTTCTGACAAGCTCTTGGAATATGCCATTGCTGCTGGCATTGAAGAGCAAGGATTAGTCCCCATCATCCCTGCCAATTCCTGAGGAGCCAATGAGACAAAATTCTAATTCCAAAAAATACCAAGACAACTGCATACCCATTGAAATTTTAATTTTTAGATTCCTTATAGAACCATACCCAACCCATAGGAAACTTTGATGACCAGCTTAAGGAAAATTTTACACAATTTTAAGCAAAAGTGCTGAAAAACAATTGTCTATTGAGGTCAATCCAAGCCGGATTCTTTCATACTAATAGCTTGTGTAATTAAAAAATAAATACTTGGAAAAAAATACTTGGATCTTCATACAAACCACAGTTTTTATAATCATTCAAGAACATGTTCCCTTCTTATCACTGAGACTGTGTGGCCACAATTAAATACAGAAAACTAGAGGATCATAATACCTCTAGCACAGACTCTGTAGCCTAAAAGGGAACCAAACCTATCATTGGATTTTTCAGACAGCTCGGGTATATTTTGACCACACATTCAGAAATATGTCATAAGCCTATAATTTTATAAGGAAATAAGGGGGAGGTCATTATTAAGTTAATAGAATCACTCTTTTTCTCCGAGATAAGAAACATATCTTCCAATCACATGAAAGATGCAAAGAACTTTCAGTTCCCAGCAGGCTCAGATACACGACCTCGAAGCCAGACCCATAAAAACATTTTAATTCTTAATTACAGCTTTCAGGTAATCCAGATTCCCTATTTTACATTTGTGGCTTTAATTTGGCTTATTTTATGGCTTAGTTCTCTACCCAGCAAAGGGAAGTAGACTCAATAGTTTCAAACAATGAGTTAAAACCAAGAGCTAATATGTGATTACAATATCATTTGATGATTTTGTGACCACCTCAAATATTCAAAATAGTGAACAGTAGGAGATGCTTGATTTTTAAGACATCAGAACAGAAGCCTCAATCAATTGGAACATACACTACTCAAAAGCCATCAGCATGGTCCTGTTGGTGCTTGTTAGCTACATAACAGCCCACTCTTGAGCAACATGAAGACAGAAATCCTCACAGGACACAGTGGTGCCACAAAAAGTTGTATCATAGGCAAACTTAGAAGAGAAAAAAAAATCTTTATTCCAAATAGGAATAAATGTGTAATTTTTCTAGAGTGACGTTCTTTGTGAATCAATACTAATGTCAATCATATTCAACATATTCATAAATGTTCACAAAGCCCAAATTTATTCAATATTAAAGCTTCAAATTTGTAGCTAAGGACAAAAAAAGATAATATATAGGTATGAAATCTTAACCAGTTTGCACACGTAGTTGAGAAGTAATAGCTAGACTTCAACTTAGTAACTATAAGACATATTTTATGATAAATAGCTTAGGTATAAAATGAATAGCTCTGAGATATCATCTGCAGTCAGGGAAACTGCATACCTAGAAATAATTGTTAGCTCCTAAGGATACTCACTGGATTGTCATTTGGGTCAAAAAGTAAACATTCGTGCACCATGAAGAATATTAGAAAACTAAATGAAATTAGTATGTTTTAAATATCCAGTGCATACACTTTTTGAATGACATGAGAGATTATGGTCATCACATCTCAAAAATTATAAACATGAAACCAAAGAAGGCACAAGCAACAGAGGAAATAGCAATAATCATGTTGGGGGAGAACTCATGGGGGCTTAGGATGCTACTATTTGAGACATATTGAAATGGCAACTTCAGCACAGAAAGGCAAGTGTTGAATAGGGAACTTGATTAAAATGTAAAATTATAAATGATATAGATGATATGGTTAAGGCTTGTTCTGCAATAGAAGGTGGAGAAGCATCCTTCAAAACTTCAGTAAAATAAGTTTAGGACCCTAAAAGGAAGGAGAGGTTAGCAACTTTGAACTCAACTTCACCAGCATGTCCCCTCCACCCACCATTTCCTCCCAGCCGCCACCCCCTACAAGGATTAACACAGAAGGAAATAAAGACTTCAAGTTGGGATTCATTCATCCATTCAGCGCCAAGCACTGGGCTAAGAGCTGAAGCAATAAAAAAAAAAAAAAAGGTAAAAGATACATGGATCCCGCTTTGTTAAGTTGAAAGTCAACAGGTGACTGAATGAAGTGGTCGAACAATCACACACATAATGTAAAGTTACAACTGAGATCAAAACTATAAAAAAAGGGCACTTGGTACTACGATAGTGTCTAGCAGTGGGCCTTAACCTAAGTTGGGAGAAGGTCATTGTTTGGAAGTGTGCTGATATCTTAAAGATGGGTAGGATTTGAACTAACCGGTTAAAAAGGAAGAAATGACTACTAAATACAGAGAACTCTAAAACATCTATTTAAATAATATTCAGCTCACTTCCACAAAAGTAACCTGAAGGATGAACTACTAGAATGTCCAATGACAGCAAACACTGGATGAACAACCCAGAAGTTCAGCCCCAAAGAAAAATTCCTATAGTCATCAATAATATGGAATTAATTGGTATTTCCCCAAGGGAGCCTTTAAGTGAAAATTCCATTTTGAATAATAAGCATTGCCTCCCAGAATATTGTTGTTTCATTAGAAAAGTGGGAAATGTACACAAAGTTCAGGTGGTTATTAAATTGACCCATATTATTAAGCAGGAAACCAGTTGACTTGTCTCCAAAATTCACTAGTTCCTTTGCTCTCCAAGGGGAATTAACAGAATCTGATATGGTCACCCTAATACTTCATACTTTGATTTATATCATAAGTAGTTAAGAAATGCATGACATGGTACCAGATTGCAAATTTGTGGTGGAAGCATGTTTTTTCATTTGTACATCCCTAGCAGAAAAGCACAGGGCTGTCTGTGCTCATAGCAGGCAATCAATAAATGTTTGTTGACTTGAAAGACAATAGTTAAGGCTTTAATTTATCTAACACAAGTCATTGACTAACAATCATTATCTACTTCATTTGTGTTGGTGAACACTGACATTTAAGGATGCTCTGTTGATACATACACCAGGGTCCTCCCAAACAGGAACACAGCCCTGCTCTCAAGCTTGACAGGGCTGTCTTTACCATCTGATGCTCTCAATCCTGGAAAATCCTCCTTCTTGCCAAATATAGTCATTATATCCAAGTGCACATTTTGGGGCACTAAAATGTTGACTTTGAACTTCAACAAAAGCCATTTTAGTTCATTTCTATTTTATCTTTTAAAATACCACTTTGCTGTGAGCAAACTTCTACTCAAATTGATGACTACTGTTGTGATCTCCAATCTGATACATCCGCATCACATACTATTTCATGGGGTGGGAAATGGTTGTGAGATTTTTTTTTCTGAAAGCTAGGATTTTCAAAATTTATACCAGGTATGTATATGATATAAATTTGTATGTTTTGTGATATTGAATACATGTACACAGTAGAAATTCTTTAAATAGCCTCATTTAGTTTATCAGATTAACCAATGCTTTTCTATCCCACTTAAAAAAAAAATGGCTTATGCCCAAAGCATACTAGATAGTCACAGCTAGTAGAGCCTTAGAAAATCTAAACACCATCATCTCTCCTAGTTGTACTGTAGGCTTACCAAGAATCTGTTACATGTGTTTCCAAACCTCGTTATTTCAGTTGTACTTGCTACTGCAAGTCTATAATTTTATGAAGCAATAATGTGCATCTGATGAGATGCAAGTGTGGAAAAAAGTTGTGATTCAAAAAATACATTAAATGCTTCATAAAGTTATAATAAGGACAAGCAAATGAAATGTAATTCTTGTTCAACTGGATGTGGGGAGCTTGTGGAACTGGGAAAAATTATAAATGTCTAGGTTTTTGCCTTCAGATTTCTTAACTAAAATAATTTCTGTTTAATTGATCAAGGGAACAATTTTCCCCACATGTAGAAAAGTTTCAGATATTGTAGAAATTGTAGATATTGTAGAAGTTAGATATTTTCACGCATGTATTTGAGTATTGGATCTAGTTTACAGAGATCAAACCAGGAAATACATTATGGATATGGTTTATTCAAGTAAGAAAGAACTTCAACCAATGGATCCATACTCAAAATACCTTGGCCCTGCTCAGACAAATGAATAAATATGCATGTACATGTTAGTAGTTAAAAATAAAACATTTTAGCTCTGTAAGTTCCATTTTAATGAATTTGTTCTTTAACTGACTTTTTAAATTAACCAATTACCTATCAATCGCAACCAAAAAGAACCAGAGCACTATATTTTGATCTTTAATTTGTTTCTTTCTCCCCTCTTCTATGAAAAAGGCAAACCAAAAATGATACTTTTTTCTTTTATCTTTCAGAAGTTTCTGTTTCACAGTGTTATTCCATTTATTTGATGATCAGGCTTTTGCAAACCCCCATCCACTCAGTTGTTCAAATCAAAAACCTATGAATTGTCCTTACTCTAATGCTTTCCCATAACCTACATCTAACTCACCAGCAAATCTGGTTAATTTATTCTCTAAAATATGTTCTGAATCATTTAATTTTTGTTTTCCAGATTATGGAAGGTCAGAGAAAAAAAATGGCACAAAATAAGTATAAGTATGGGGTAGGTTAGTGGGGAGGGGGACCGTGTAGATAATGATAAGCAGTTTGAATTTCTTTTTTCAAATATGATGAGAAGCTACTGGATTGCCCTAACTATTGCATACAGAAAGGATTAGGAGAAGAGCAAAAAGTGTGAATAAGAGTAGTGTCAGGAAAAATATTGGGCTGTGCAGAATCAGTCCACAGTAGTAGCTTGAGGTGAGTAGTGTAGTAAAATTTGATTTGATGAAATGAGAGATACTAAATATTAATACTAAATATTAAGTCATAGAATCTACTGAGTATTGAGCATATAAGTGAAAGAGAGTGATAATGCATACAATCGTAGGTTTTTTTTATGACATATAGATGAACAGAGAAATCATTTAAGGATATAAAGAGAAATAGAGGAACAAGTTTGGAAGTGTACATGGAGAATCAAGGGTAGGAACATCTATCATCAAGAATTCTAGATAGGGCAGAGGGATGGGAGGGAAAAGGAGGGGATGGGGGATTATCAAGGATGGTGGAATGTGATAGACATTATTATCCAAAGTACATGTATGAAGACATGAATTGGTGTCAACATACTTTACATACAAACAGAGATATAAAAAATTGTGCTGTATATGTGTAATAAGAATTGTAATGCATTCCACTGTCATTTATTTTTTAAAAAATCAATTAAAAATAATAATATCATGGGAACAAATTTTTACTCCTCACACTTCAGATAGAGCCCTAATATCCAGAGTATACAAAGAACTCAAAAAATTAAACAATAAGATAACAAATAACCCAATCAACAAATGGGCCAAAGACCTGAACAGACACTTCTCAGAGGAGGACATACAATCAATCAACAAGTACATGAAAAAATGCTCACCATCTCTAGCAGTCAGAGAAATGCAAATCAAAACCACCCTAAGATACCATCTCACTCCAGTAAGATTGGCAGCCATTATGAAGTCAAACAACAAGTGCTGGCGAAGATGTGGGGAAAAGGGTACTCTTGTACATTGCTGGTGGGACTGCAAATTGGTGCGGCCAATTTGGAAAGCAGTATGGAGATTCCTGGGAAAGCTGGGAATGGAACCACCATTTGACCCAGCTATTGCCCTTCTCGGACTACTCCCTGAAGACCTTAAAAGAGCGTACTACAGGGATACTGCCACATCGATGTTCATAGCAGCACAATTCACAATAGCTAGACTGTGGAACCAACCCAGATGCCCTTCAATAGATGAATGGATAAAAAAAAATGTGGCATTTATACACAATGGAGTATTACACAGCACTAAAAAATGACAAAATCATGGAATTTGCAGGGAAATGGATGGCACTAGAGCAGATTATGCTAAGTGAAGCTAGCCAGTCCCTAAAAAACAAATGCCAAATGTCTTCTTTGATATAATGAGAGCAACTAAGAACAGAGCAGGGAGGAAGAGCAGGAGGAAAAGATTAACATTAAACAGAGACATGAGGTGAGAGGGAAAGGTAGAGAAAAGGGAAATTGCATGGAAATGGAAGGAGACCCTCATTGTTATACAAAATTACATATAAGAGGTTATGAGGGGAATGGGAAAAAAACAAGGAGAGAAATGAATTACAGTAGATGGGGTAGAGAGAGAAGATGGGAGGGGAGGGGAGGGGGGATAGTAGAGGATAGGAAAGGTAGCAGAATACAACAGTTACTAATATGGCATTAGATTCTGCAATCTGTATTTGGGGTAAAAATGGGAGTTCATAACCCACTTGAATCTAATGTATGAAATATGATATGTCAAGAGTTTTGTAATGTTTTGAACAACCAATAAAAGAAAAGAATTCTGGTACCTGAGTTACCACATAATCAATTGGATATTAATCTGTAGCTCAAATGTTGAGACTATAAACACAAACTTATAAATTATCAGGCTATCTATGGTACAAAATTCATAAGACTAGATGAGTTCACTGGGGGCAAATTGTTTTTTAAATTACGTAAGAGAAGGACAAAAGATAGAGTCAGTAAAAAAGACTGAGCACCAAAGATAGAAAATTGGGAGATTGTGGTAGCTAAGAAGCTAAGTAAAGAAATTTCAATGGAACTAGAGAGAAAGAGCAATGAGACCAGATCTGACCACTCATTTAACCAGACGGAAGTTTGTGGTGACCTTGAGAAAGGTTACAAAGGAGACAAACCCCACTTGGCATCAGTTATGAAAAAAACAGGAGGTATGAAAAAGCAGAGCATCAAAAATAGAAAACTCTATTCCACAGAGTCTTTTTATAAAGGGGAAGGAGGGAACTAAAGTGGTGGGTAACACATGAAGTTAAAGTTTTCTTTTAACATGGGATTCTTAAACGATGCCCTTCAGCATCCTAAAGGAACTTGGCTTCTGTGCACAAGTAGAGGACATGCTTGGTCTTGGGAAGCGGGGGGCAGTGCCACAAGTGGGAGGGCAGAAAGAATATATAGATAATATGCAATGAGACTTAGATCCAGTGGTGGGAAGATGAGCTGCTTCCCTTCTGTGAATTGTGTTGAAAGTGAGAAAGGAAGAGGTCCTATTGGCAGTGTGAGAAAAGAGAAGGTAGACCAGAGATTGACAAGATTTTACCAGGAAGTATTATGTCTACTTGATGTCTGTGATCCTACTTTTAATTTAAATTAGTTTTAATGTAAAACTAATCATAAGTATGTTTACTTCCACTACATTCCATGTTCAGGTTTACTGTATATGTGTATTTATTTATTGTGTTCATTAGTTATTATTGTACATCTCCCCCATTAGACTAGAATCTTTTTTTTTATTTTTTATTGTGGGTTGTTCAAAACATTACAAATTTAGACTAGAATCTTTAAAGAGTATATTCACTCCTTACCCCTAGAACACTCACTCACGTTCTCTGGTATGTAACTGGTACTCCATAAATATTTGTTGCCTAAATAAATTAATAAACACAAATTTTTAAAAATATGCCAAAAATAGAACTCATTACCTTTTCCTAAACCTTTCCATGTGCATACCTATTTGTCTCTTTTTTATTCTGTTACTTTATCAACCAATTTCCAAATCCACAAACTTGGAAATCATTATATGATCTTCCTCATTTCACTCTCTACAATTCATCCATCAATCAAGTCTGGTCAACTCTGCCACTTAAAAATTTCTTGGACCTATATGGCATCCTTTACTCCTGTGGCCAATTTCCTGGTTCAGGTCAATATCACCTGGATTACTGAAAAAGCATCATAATAACTCTGCTGGTTATCATTTTATCTCCAATCCATCCTTCATATCAAAACCAGAGGCATCTTTCAAAAAGCATAGATTTCATTTTGACTTCTTCAACATTAAGCCCATGATTGATTCTTTACCCAAGCCCTCAAATAAACCATTTTGGAATGGTTTATTAAAACATTCTTTAATGTGGCAGGGAACTCTGGTTAGCAAAGTAAACTAATTCCAACTCTAATTGGGGTCATTTTCACCTTTTGGGTCTTCCCGCATGTTCTTCTCATCTCCTGGAACACCCTGTTCACCATCAGCTCCTACTCATCCTTTTATTCCCAATTTAGAAGTCATATCCTCTGAAAAGTCTTTCCTGATATGTATCATTGGTTATGGATTCTCTACATTCTTCCAAAGTCCCCTGTGCTTACTGGGGTTTAAAATCATCCTTTAAAGCATGGTTTCAAGACAAAGACTTGTGTTTTGTGTAATGAGTCTATCCCTCCATTCATCTCCACTAGCACCTTAGAAGTAGAGAAAAAAATCAGAGGTATGAAGCATGTTTATTTCCTGAATAAGGAAGATATTCCTCACAGGTGTTCTTTGGAAGTGGCAAGACAGGTCTAAACAGCTCTGTAATTATGGACCAATGAGAAAGTGGTAGGGACAAATCCTTTCATTCTCTTTAATTTTTTCAAATATGTTAGAATTTTACAAATAAATCACTTCAAATTTCTTGGAGAACTTGTGGTCTAGGAATTATTGATACTATTCAATCCTCTTTAGGATTAAGTGTCAATGTCTTTGTATTCCTAACTTACCCTAAGCTTTTTAATAACTGATACCAATTTTAAAATACCTGAGTAAATATCAGAAAAAGTTGAGAAATGTGATTTTCCTTTCTCTTCATGATTACTTCACAAGCATTATAGAAAGTCACAGAAAGTAAGAAGATAAATTATTTTGAAAAGTCAAAGTATCAATTCCTATAATAAGAGATCTGTTAATTTTAAGGGCATAAGCACAACTAATTATTGCAATTTCTGCAGTCAACTAAATCATATGCCTTAGTATACAACCAAAACTTTCCAGTTTTCTTATATGTGCCATTCTTTGTCTATGAGTGTTCACAACTGGGATAAAATGGTTCCTTGAGATCTTCTTTTCAAAGTCAAAATGCATAAAAATGGTAAAGTTGAAAGAATGTAAGAGGCTTCCACAGATAGAAATAAAATCTATATTGAAATCATGTGGCATTTTGTTATATTCATTTAAAATGTAACTGTGCAAAAACAACACACACACACACAAAAAAAAAAAAAACCCCAAATAACCCAATCAATAAATGGGCTAAGGAATTGAATAGGCACTTCACAGAAAAAGAAATATGAATGGTCAACAAATATATGAAAACATGTTCAACATCTCTAGCAATTAGAGAAATACAAATTAAAACTACACTGAAATTTCATCTCACTCCAGTCAGAATGGCAATTATCAAGAATACAAACAACAATAAATGTTGGCAAGAATGTGGGTAAATGGGTATAGTCATCCATTGCTGGTGGGACTGAAAATGAGTGCATCCACTTTGGAAAGCAGTATGGAGAATCCTCATAACACTTGGAATGGAACCACCATTTGACTCAGCTATCCCATTCCTCGGTTTATACCCAAAGGAATTAAAAGCAGCATACTACAGTGATGTAGCCACATCAATGTTTATAGCAGCTCATTTCACAATAGCCAAACTATGGAACCAACCTAGATGCCCGTCAACAGATGAATGGATAAAGAAAATGTGACATATATACACAATGGATATTCAGTCTTAAATAAGAATAAAAATCATGGCATTTTTCAGTAAATGGATGGAGCTGGAAAATATCATGCTGAGTGAAATAAGCCAATCCCAAATAACCAAAGCTTGAATGTTTTCTGATATGTGGATTCTAGGAGGGTGGCTAGGGAAGAATAGAGTTACTTTGGATTAGACAGTGACCAGTGCAATTCTGTATCATGTACAACAAGAGAAATGAGAAGTTATATTCCATTTATAAATGATATGTCAAAATGCATTCTACTGTAATGTATAACTAATTAGAACAAATTTTAAAATGCTCATAAAAATAAATAAATAAATAAATAAAATGATACTACAATTATAATACTCTTAAAAATAATTTGTGATTTTAGTTTTTAGGTTGTAATTATCTAAACTGTATATGAAAACATTATATGAAGCTAAACACATCAAAGAAGTTTGTCATCTTTATGAAACAAAAAGATATATTCATTTTACTCTCCTGCTCATCAATAAGGAAAAAATAAAGTTCTGTGCATGGAAATTAGTGTGTTAAATAAAGTATTATAAAAATATCATTTTGAGAAGCTGGATATGTGGTTAATACTTTCAGCCTGTATATACTATTGAATACTGTATAGCCTTTGGTATAGTATGGACTAGCAAAGTATTTGTTTAGGATTTGCCACTAAACCATTAATTGCAAATTCCTGAGTTCAAGAAGGATTTTTTGAGAAATCACATACTCTAAGTCTTAGGCAAACTAAACCTCAAATCAACCTAGATTCACATATTTTCATAGAAGTTAATTCCATCAATGGGAACTGATATGGGGTTACTAGATTTAACAAATAACAGTACGGGATAACAGTTAAGTTTGAATTTCAGATAAATACTTCTTTTAATGTAAATATGTACCATGCAATATTTGAGTCAACTTATGCTTGAAAAATATTCTTTGTTTATCTGACATTTAAATATACCTGGGTGTCCTGTATTTTATCTGGTAACCCCAGAACTAAAACCCTGCCAAGGATAATTTCTGTCAGATGACTCAATTTCTCTGTTATAGATTGCCACATCTGAGATCACTCATCCAAGAGAAAGAGTGATCATATGTTGACAATCCCAGGTTAATTAAGACATAATTGTTGGTCAAGTTGTCAAAAGTCAATACTTCTATCTTCAATTTAACAGTCAATTCAATCAATATAGTTTTTTAAAAAACAGTTTTAAACAAATAGGATTTTTGTAATTCTTTTTCTTTAATAAACCTAACAACACAATAGTCCTCATTTCATTGACCATGGGAGACTACCTTTAATATAGAACTTCAGATAAATTTAAAAATATAAAATTTGAACCTTATGAAAGCAAACATAAAAGGTAAAGCAAGATATTTTTAACAATGTTAAATTTGCTTGTATATTTTAAATTTAATTAAAACTGAATTTATCATCCTGCCTCTCAAAATCATTTCTCTTCAGTATTTCTCCTCTTGTTAAATAATATCATACCCTGCTAGTTGACAAAGTCAGAAATATGAATTATTTTCAATTCCTTTTCATTCAACTCACTTACTTAAAAAAAATAATGTTTACTATGTTTGTCAATGTTACCATGTGCAGTATTAACCACACCACTGTAATAGGATTTTTAACCTTCTTTCTCTTGCCTGTTACAACATTACAATGAGACAGGAATTGTTAGTGCTCTCCAGAGAAACAGAACCTGTCTGTCGTCTGTCTGTCTAGATTGTTTATAATGGGAATTGGCTTCTGTGATTAAGGAAGCCAAGAAATCCCATGATCTCTCATCTGCAAGCTGAAGTACCAGGTAAATTGTTGGTGTAATTCGGTCCAAGTCCAAGAACCTGAGAACCAGGGAATCTGACAGTGTAAGGTCTAGCTGAACCTGAAGACCTCAAAATCAGAAGTTCTAATGTCTAAAGACAAGAAAAGATGGACAGTCCAGCTCAAACAGTGAGAGGGAACATGCCCACCCACACTGTGAAGGTGGATCTTCTTAGTCTACCACTACAAATGCTAATCTCTTCTGATAACAACCTTCCCAAGCACACCTGGAAATAATGTTTTACCAGCTAGTGGAGCATCCCTTAGCCCAGTCAGAGTGACACATAAAATTAACTCTCACAGAAAGTATTATGACTCTATTCCATGGATGAAGAAACTGAAGCATAAAGAGGATGAATGACTTCTTCAAGTTCATATCACTAAGCAGCAAAGAACCAGGATGGAAATCTAGAACTATCTTAATCACTTTGCTAACTCCCCATACACAATTATGAACTAAATCCTGCCAATTCTAATGTCTGAATATCTTTTAAATTCTTTCTTTGCATCCCATCCCGCCCCCTGAGTTCAGTTCTTCATCAGTCCTCCTAAGTGGTCTCCAATCTTGGATTCTGTAATAGCTTCCTAGAGCTGCATAACAAAATGCTACGATGATGGCTTAAAAATCTGAAGTTTCTTGTCTCACAGTTCAGAGAAGCCAGAACTCTGATTCCCTCTAATATTTCATCATCATTCCTCCTAAAAGATACATTTTTATGTGGATGATTCTGAGCCACAATGTATTTTTAAAAACTAAAAGTAAAACAATGATGATCATAGACCCTCAGGTTTCTGAGGCCTAACTTTGGGCTAAATCTCAAGGTTATATAGCTGACATTCATTAGAACACAGTTTACTAGTGGTTTGGGTCACTGTGTTAGGGATCAGTGCTCATTCTTATCATGTGTTCTCTTGCCTTTCTTTTCTTCCCCCATCTGGATATGGCAGGCCTGCTGGGGCTTCTTGTCTCTGTATCAAACACAACAGAACAAAGCCATCTTTATCTCTCTCAACTCCAAATATTGACAAGTGAATTGGGATCTTTGTGAATCTGGCCACTTCCATTTGGTGGAAGGAAACCTCATTTCAGTTTCAAGTGAAAGTCAGTTTCTATGACAGAACTTATCAGAAATATTTATACTTGGGAAGTTATAGGGCACACATCTCTAATAATGAAACGAAAGTTCATTTTTCACATGTCCATGGATCTTTGTGTATGTAGGTGACTGATATAGAACCTCCAAAGGTGAGTGGCACACCAATTCCTTAACACTGTCCTCATCCTCAGTAGGCTTTCTAAATAACTATTTAAATTGGCATGAACAGGTCTTCTTGAAAACATATGGTTCCTGTCCACATCAAAGCAGGATCTCTGCACTAATAACCTGTAGCACCTAAGCACATCACCTTTGGCAAGGCACTGGGAACTATCCTTCTTTAATATGTGTGCAAACTCTTACAGCACCATGAAAAATGGACCGTTCAGCCAGGGAGAGAAAATGAACATTTTTGAGCCTCATGAATATTATAGGAGCTAATGGAAGAACAAACATGGCAGAAAACATTTGTGAGATGTTCATAGAACATTTTCTAGACAGAGACTATGAACATCCCTCTATATGTGTGGTTAAGGTGAGAGGTTAATTGTCTACTTACAGAGAAGTACATGCAAATATTTATAAAGGTAAAATATCCAGGTTAATAAAAGCAATCTGGGTCACAATTTCAGGCAAAAAAATTGATAAATTTATATTTTATCTTTTTAATATAGTTAACTTTGGAGCAGCCATAGGGACTACTGAGCATAAAACTACTTGGAATAAACTTGAAATATCGGATATAATTTTTTACTATTCTTTTAGTGTTGCTAAACACACATATTTTACTACACTAATGGCTTTTACTTCCTATATGCTACTAAGAATCATCTGGCAAGTAACTAAACAGCTCATGCTAGGTCTATCCTATAATACCTGGTGATTTCAGGAAGTTAATGTATCATATTATTCAGAGCTATGTTGCAATTCCATTTGACAAAACATAAATGTGACCTGTTAAACTCATTCATTTAATTAATGGCATTTAAGTTGAAGTATCTAACTAATTCTGTAGGAATCCAGGAATATACCCCAGGGATGAACCTAATTGGCCCTGCTTGGGACAGATATTCATCCCTGAGCTAATCACTGTGCCCATGACAATGAGATTATGAATGACAGCCCATCAGAAACCAATGGGAAGGGAGACAGGCAGACAAAATATTTCTATGAAGTGTAGACAGAGGAGCACAGTAGAAGCAACACAGGCGAGAGAATCTGTTAGGACTGCCTTTTCTTGTCTGCAAAATAATAAGTGGGTCAAACTTCAATAGTTTCTGATCCTACATGAAACAATTAATTTTGCAAGGATCTGTTTACCTAAATAATCAAGGTTTTACTTTCTTGATGGAGAAAGTGAACAATGTTTAACTGGAATGGAAAGTCCATGTGACTCTTACCACCCACACAGGACTTCAAGGCCTTCCAACAAAGGAAAAGAGGAGAGAAAATAGAAAGAGAATTTCCTCAAAGTCAGAGTAGGAGAGGCTGCAGCATCCCTTAAATCACAATGCTGAGACTCTGCCAACTTTTCTGCTCACGATGTCTACTGACAAGGTGAACCTTGCTTTCTATTTAAAAACCTACTGAAATATCTGCCAGACAAAATCCAGACCTTGTATCTTCTTACAGTCTAAACCTTGAATGTACCCAGTTTCATCTCCACTCTACCAAAGAGCTCTCAACTACAGTCATACCACTTGTATGAGTCATGTCTTTTCAGAGCTTATGACATTAGCAATAATATTAACATTTAATAACACCTACCATGTGCCCTGCACCACTCAGGTGTTGGTGATACATCAATAAACAAGACAAATCCCTGTCCTAACGGGGCTTACATTCCCGCAAAGGAGACTAGCAGTTATTATGCAGCCAAAGAAAGTACATAGCTGAGGTGGGAGATAACTTGAGAGGTTATCTACTGTCAGGATGGGACACCAGAACTCTGCATGAATGAACTGAATGAAGAGAAGGAGCCTGATGTGAGATGGTCTGTGCTGGGCACAGATCCAGGCCTTTTTAATACATTATATTGGATCCTCACAGAATCTACAAAATGTGGGTTATTGCCCCTGTTTTATTCTGAGAAACTAACTAGGTTGTTCAGATCACATAGCACAGGAGTTAATGATCTGGAACTCAAACTAAAACCTGGCTCCTGCATTCCCCTATTTGAAGTTCTGCCTTTCTTTAAAACTGGAATGCTCTTGCCCACACTCCTGAAAGACTCTTCCTCATCATTCCAGAAGCTCAACTATCATTTTCTTAGCAAAACCCTTCCTGGCCAGCCTTATCCCATTCTTTCCCTCTGTCTGCAACAAAGCATAGATCATCATTTTTGCTTCTGTTTCCACAGCACTCCATGTAGGATCTCTCTTACAATGACAAATACATTGATTGTAATTTCCCATTTACATATGAGATTTCTCCTCTAGATTGGTAGCTCCTTCAGGACAGAGAGCATTTCTTACTCACGAAGTATCTCATAAATCTTGCCCAAGATCTGGAACATTGAAAATACTTAAGAAATGTCTGTTGATACTGTGTGCATGTACAAATACGGAACACAAAGCACCTCATTATATACAGTATAATGCACCAATAAAAAATGGGGAATAAAACTTGCCATAAAAATTGCCACATTATCTAAATGCAAAAAGAAAGAGGAGGAGGAGGAGTTAGAGGAGGAGGATGAAGAAAGAAAAAGAAAGAGAGAGAGAGAGAGAAAAAAAAAGTTTATTGAACAAATGCCATTTGCCATGGAATTACATTGACAGAAAAGTGGCATCTCAGAAACTAGTCTTGATAAGAGATGCAGCCATCAGAAATATAGAACAATTAAAGACCATGAGTCCTTATCCCACAGAAAAATGACCATGTGTTCTTCTTTGGAAACAGGCAACAACATTAAAACTAGAGTAACTGTGCTTAAGATTATGTAAAAGTAGCCACTATTAAAAAGGAACTTTTTTCAAATAAAAATATATTTTTTAAAAATTTTGACAATCATGATATTTTTTAAGTTTTCTGAACTAGCATTTCTAGAAGACTTAACAGGATTGACATTTTCCTGTTTTGTACCCAGAGTAGAGAAAAATTCCCTTCTATGACATTTCATTCTTACATATTTTCCCATTAATGGGACCTGAATTGTTTATAGAACTATTGAATTAGCAAATCTTTATTTTTTAGAGGAATCTCCCACTTAAGAGAAAGAGTTTTCAAATAGTATTGGAATTTTTTTAGTTTAAAAACTGGGAGTTGAAGCCTGTGGCACAGAGCATGTTGTAAAACAGGCAGTGCATCATTATCACCTCCCACTCAAAATCATTTTAACTGTAATCTCTGTATTTGGGTAGTTCAGCTAATTAACAACCTGGTATTACTATAAAGATGAAATTGTCATGTTATTTGAAGTGGTTTTTAACAGTCTTTAAGCACTAACCACTCAATTTATTAACAGTTTGCTCTTCCTTAAGTGAAGGAAATTACATAATCGTGAGTCTGAAAATGAGAAGAGATATATATGTACATTTTACCATTATCCATAAAGAATGCCAAAATTAATATGGTATTTTAAGCATAATAGGTAAAACTCCTGAAAATGTCTATTAATATTTCTCTGACTATGGGTTTTATGGGTCTATAATCATCTTCTTTATACCTTATAACTTTTACTTTGATGGAATCTAACACATAGGACAGGAGAGGGAAGATTTTTTGAAGCAAAACGGTGTTTTAAAATGTGAACCTTAGAAGCCAGTTGAATGGGTTCTAATCCTACCTTTACCACTTACTAATGCAAAGACCTTAGGACTTACTTTATTCTTCTGTGGCTGGGTTTCCTCATCTGTAAAACAGGGATCTTAAAAAAAAAAATAACAAGATCTGGGTTCAATCTCCAGTACTGGGGCAGGGGACAATAATGGGCCCACTATAGGGTTGATGTAAGATTGAATGATTTAACATGTGTAAAATACCAGAATACTCAACAAATGCTAGTAGTCATTATTAGGACTAGTTCTTCATGTAATATCCCATGTCCCCAAAGAAATAGTTTATGGTTCTCTTTCCAAGCATGAGGAGCCCTTTTCCAACTATAAGAATTTCTCAGACATGACAATTGTATATTTTTATCCATTAATTGAAACTATGCAAAAAATCACAAAAGGTAAGAAAAAATCATAAAAAGCTACTGTGTCATGATATTAAACAAATGTGTATTTTATCTATCACATTACTAATGACATCTGAAAAGTAGCAGAATACAGCTGTGGAAGACTGAACACAGCCCAAGTGGAGTTAAGGTGGTATAAGCACAGGTACAGGGCCCATACATCCTCAGTCACGTGTTGGAATCCACTCACTTAACATCTCTTAGGCTTACCCTATTAGAAAGCTAATGCAGAAAATAAAGTTGGAATAGGTACTAAATAATACCACAAGATTCCTCAGCCTTCATCTAAAGAGTTTTTCCTGCAAATCTTTTATGACTCAAAGATGACATTGATTTTTTAATTTTAAGTCATTTGACTAGAAGAACAAGCTAGACTAGGAGTCAGAAAGCCAATGTATAGGAATATTAGAAGAACTAAATGAAATAATATATCTAAAATCTTAGCATTTAGCCTAGAACATAATAGCATCTCCTTAAGTCCTGCTTGACTTTTCATTTCCCATCCTAAGCAAGTTCCAGATTCGCCTCTGCCAAAACCAAGTAGGATAACCTTGAGCAAATGGTGGCTCTGAGCTCTGCTGTTCTCTGTAAATTAGGAGGTGACATAAGGACAACTAAGATGACTGTGCTGGTCATCTGTCCATATTCTCTCAGATCCATCTGCACATATCCTCTGCTTCGTTCTATAATACAGAGTGCTGACCACTGCAAACTCAGCTCTCACATGCTGTTGCTAACTGACCTACATGGGAAGCAGAGAAAAGTGACTGAAAAACAGACAAAAAGCACATGAGGGAACTTTTCCCCATCTCTCTGTTTCCAGTATGTCAGTAACTATGGGTTCTCTGTGCTCCCATACCCTCACAAAGCAACCCTGTATACCATTTCTTCCCTCCAGTGCTGGGGGTGTTAGCAGCTGCCTACGGTTACTAGCCTTGGGTAGATGACTTTCAGCTCGTCCAACACCCTTGGAGCTCCTCCTGTCTTTATAAACCTAATACATTATGGGTCCATGTTAGAACCTCTATGCAAGTTTGATAAATAAATGAACGTGTGAATGGAATCAACATTCTGCATGTCCAGATGTAAGTAGTCAATTTTTTGATCAAGGGTTAATACCAGAAATAGCCACAGCTCAAATACTTCTCCCCGCTTGGCCTGCCACAGAACCCAAAACTCTACCACCAGACTGCATCTGGGCATTGTTTCTTTGAATCCATTTTAAAAGGTTAATTTCCCTGGGGAAGGTTAAGTCATTATCAATCAGTTGCACCTCAGCAGGGATTAGTTTTATAGATTGTTTCCTATAGACACAGGCTTCTGAGAAGGAGCTGGTAAATCTAGAGAGAGGGAAAGCAATGCCCATAGCAAGGAAGCAGCCTATATGAAAAAGTACAGCAGTCCCTTGACCTGCCCGAGTCCTGCTGTCATTCCTCATTTTGAGGAGCTTCAATCTGCAGTCTGCTAAATAAAGAGCTACTTGTCTGTTTCTCAGCTACTGAATGAACGTGGAGGAGGAACAATAGAAGAGAAGGCCCGTGAGGAGCTTAGGGTTCAAACAAAACCAGCTGATGAGGCTGAGATGAAGAGTGACAAGTGGCAGGAGACAAGTGAGTTGAGCAGAAGGCACCCAGAGGCGGCCCTGGGTGACACTTAGCAAAGAAGAGTCGGACTGTTTGAGGTAGGGTAAGGTCATAACAGGGAGTCTTTCTCATCTTAACATTTACCCTCTGCTTCCATCTGAAAAGGTTATTTCAACTGGTTATATTTTAATTGACTTTGTAGAGGAAAAAAACTATTATCATATTTCCAAACACGGATTTCTGAATGTCTCAGGATATAATTTGTTCATATTTTTTACTTATTTAATAAAACATTATTGAAAGCTGTACTTATGACTGTACTTAGAACTGAGAAGAAGCCTCTCAACTGTCAGAAGTTTACTTTTTTCATAAAAGTGTCCTTCCTTGTCCCTCTTTTCAGGGCTCACAGAGGAAAGGAGAAAAGGAAAATGAATAAAGGTGAAGGATAAAGACAAATTCATTCCTTCTTATTCCTAATTCAATGATCATTCTATAACTGAAGACTTTTCATAACTTAAGCTTACCCTCCAGCAACGGGGAAAGATATTTGTCCTTGAACGCCCAATTCCTAGCATAGCATCTGGAACTCAGCTGGTTTAATAAATGTTTAATGAATGATGGATGGATGGATGGACGGACGGATCAATTGATCAAATCACAAAACTCAAAATGGTTACTAGTAGTTCCCAGTTTTTATCTTCATATTTTTTCAGGTAAAAAATATTTGTGCTTTAAAGCCAGTTCTTTCGGGAAATGCAGAATGCTGCTTTAAATCTTTTTTTTTTTTTGTTTTTTTAGGTGGCGGTGGGGGGAGGCTCTGATGGGAGGGAATGAGAAAGAATATAAATAGATAAATAGATAGATGAAGGAATGAATGTACATATGAGATATTCTTACAAGCATTTTCCTCAGAGTCATACTTACCTAGACTCATATTAAAATCTTGCCACAATGTCTCTACAAAACATGACTGCTTTTTCTTCATAGCATCTCCTCTACTCATTTTAACATTATGCAAATTTGCTGCTGATTTAACTTTAGTTAGCCACCCACACATCACAAATACTACTTTTAACCTCACAGATATGCTCATCTAATTTTTATTTCAAGTCATCCTAAAGATCAAATGCCTTTCTGCTCCTAGAGATGATATCATGTGTGTGTGTGTATATGTGAGAGAGAATTATACTAATTGCCAAGCCATAGATCATTCTCAGTATGTAGAGATCTGGGACAACCTGTACCCTCCCCCATGGACACTGTGCATCTACGATTTCTAGGACTTATGCCCCTCATTGTTTAGAATGCAGTGACACCAAACTGAGAATTGATGTCTATCAACTGAAGGAGTTAGGAGAGACAAGGTTGGGTTGGGGAGAGCCAGTAGAAGTTCAGGAACATCACTGGGGCTGGAGATGATGAGCAAACGGTCTAAGAGACCTTACTCAGGAAACCATTTGGAGAAACCTTAAGCAAATGAGTCACTGGATTTAATTTAGTTCTTTACAAGATTATTTCATGGAATATATGGAAAGGCATTTGGAGGGCACAAAAAGTAGGAGACATGTGACTTAGGGCAAAGTTGGAAAAAAAAAATAAATTCAGTGTTTCTTCCCATTAAACTTCAACCATTTTAACCCATTTTAATCTAATTTTGTTTTTCATCTTACTTTGAGGTAAAAGCTTTAAACATTTAAAATCTTGGTCCAAGCATACTCATATCTTTCTGTTGGTTTTGTCCAAATGTTTCAAATTCCCAGAGAATTCTTGACATCTATAGCCTGACTTTGAAAACTTCCTGCAACTTCTCAGAGAGAAAACATCAGTTTATTACTTCAGCTCTCTATTGAACTCAAGCTCATTTTATCTACTTATGTTTCAATAGATCACTCCTCTTACGGAACTTTATTGCTTCCTGCTTCTTGTTCTCCAGCAGACAGGCTGTAACTACACCATTAGCTCCTGACCCTGGAGCTGCAAGACCCAGGCTGTAAGATTCTCTGCCTCTGCCCCGCATACTATATCCTCCAGTCTACCCAGCCTCACATTTGCTCAACCCTCAGCATCTCTCTTCAAAGGTGCTCCAATAGCCTCCTGAAAGGTCTAATGTGCACTAGAAGCTATCCTTGGGTTAAAGTGTTGAATTCAAATACTGTTAGAAACATCTTGTTGGACTGAAATCACTTTGAGCAGTAGCTTGCCACTGGCTAAGTGTGCCAGGTATTACCACTATGAATCAAAAGAGACTCCAAATACTTTTTAAAAATGTAAATCTATATCAGAGAAGAATGGGAGGAAGCACTGGGGACATCTGCCAAATCAGATTGTTATAATATGTGCATGTACGAATATATAACAACAAAGCCCATCAATATGTTTAACTATAATGCACCAATGCAAAATAATGGGGAAAAAAGTAAATCTACAGCAGTTTTTAACGTAAGGAAAAGGCACATTTGAAAAGGATACAAAATCACATAGATTAACTTAGTAAAAGAATATACAAATAATTCTTAACTCACAATGGTTGACTTGGGATTTTTCCACTTTATGATGGTAGAAAAGTGATAACACATTGAGTAGTAGAAACTGTAGTTCAGATCTTGAATTTTAATCATTTCCTCAAAAAGCAAGTGCAATACTTTCTCACTATACTGGGTAGCAGCAGTGGGTTCAAATTCCCAGTCAGCCGCATGATTACAACCAATATTCTACTGCATACTGTGTTGCTGAGTGATGATGTTTGGTAGGTTAAGTAATTTAAATTCATTTTTTTTTTTACTCACAGTGTTTCAATTTATGATGGATTTATCAGGTACAATACAGTTATAAGAGAGGAGGCTCTGTATTTGGACAGACACAATAAAAATGTTAATTGTATTTATTTCTGTTTACTGGGATTATGATTTTTCTCTCAATACTGTCTGCATTTTCCAAAATTTCTACAATAAGCATAAATTATCTGAGACACCACAGTTTTCCTTTAAAAGATACTTTATATAAACTCTTCATTAATTTCATTTATTTATTTATTTATACCAGAGATTTAACCCAGAAGCACTTAACCACTGAGCAACATCCCCAGCCCTTTTTTATTTTTTTATTCTGAGACAAGTTCTCACTAATTTGCTTACGACCTCACTAAGTTGCTGAGGCTGACTTTGAACTTGTGATCCTCCTGCCTCAGCCTCCCAAGAATTCTAGGCATGCACCACCACACCAGGCCTTATTTCTAATACAACTTGTACATACGATTTTTAATGTGCAAACTCTGTGTGTGAATATACCTTATTCCTATCATAAGCATTAACTCCTATTCTGACATATGAGTTTAGGTCCAGGAAGAAGCCCCGCCCTACAGGGGCCTGAGTCATAGAGGGAAAGAGGCCATAACACTGCTGAAGGACAATAGCTTTATGGAAAAACAAGAAGATGAACAAGAAAACAGATTCCAGAAAAAGGGGTGAGCTGAACACTCATCATAGGACACAGAAGCATGCCAAATAAGCAAAAAAAAAAAATGATGAACTAATAGGAAAACAAGAAAATAAAATCCAAGCATCCATCAATTTCTTAAAAGATTTGTTATTCCCTTAAGGCAGATTCTTAGTTTCCCTTATAATCTTTTTTAAAAATATTTTTTAGTTGTAAATGGATCTTCTATTTTATTTATTTATTTATATGCGGTGCTGAGGGTTGAACTCAGGATCTCACACATGCCAGGCAAGTGCTCTACCACTGAGCCACAACTACAGCCCCTCCCTTCTAATCTTAAAGATGAGTTTGCCAAACTTCCCTTCCTAGTTTCAAAAATAAAACAAATAATTAACTTTCTACTTTACACAGAATTGTGTAAATGCCTTTTTTTTCTAAATTTATTTTTCAGGATTTACAATAGCTATATAAGAAGGCATTTTCCTATAGGAATAAAAAGGAAAATTTTCTAAAACCAAATGGCCTCCTTGAAATCCCTATTCCACTACTTACTATTTGTATGGCCTCAGGCCAAGAATTTAATCTCTTTTCCTCAGTTCTCTCACTCTATAAAATAGGGATAAGATAATAGTGCCTATCCCTCTGGGTTATGGAAAATAAAGTGAGCTATGTCTATAAAGTGCTTAGAACAGTACATAGCACAAAATAACCCATGGGAACATTTTTGCTGGGTTTTTAAAATATTATTATCACCATCATAGAAATGAAAAAACTGAGGTTCAGGAAAGTAACAGTAAAGATTTTGATTTAAGACCCTCCCTCTAACTCCAATTTCCCTTTAACTACATTAGAATTACTGAAGTTACAGTTCAGATGCCTTCCCAAAAGGCCTCAGATGGAAATGTTTTAGCATGTTGCAATCTAACTGTGAGAATTTTTTAGTTTTTTGAGGTCTTTTGATAGTTTTTAACTGTACATTATCAAAATGCAATAATAGTCTGAGATTTTATACTGTTATTTCTAGTTATTTTCTTTTCCCAGAAGAGCCTCTAATTTTGTTAAGAATCTTGCCTTAGGTGTGCAGATAGATGGTTCTGCTTAATAAACAAAATCAAGGAGATAACATTAGGAGTCACAGGATCATTAATCTGAACACAGTTGGTCACTCTACAGTACTAGAACTGAACACTTTGGACAGGATAAGGCTGGCTCCAGGCTAGAACCACAAAATACAGGAGAAGTGTGGTGTTCTTTTTTGTGTGACTTCCCAATTATAGCTTTGGGGTGCACATAAGTAATGCACTTTTTTTTTTCCTGTGGAAATGTACTAAGAACCAAGATTTTGGCTTTGGAAAGAACCAAATCCAGGCTCCTCCACTGTCCTTCCCAGCTGTAGTATCCAATGCAAGTTGAGCTCTTTGAATCTCTTCCTGTATCAATATAGTGATGGTGACAGTACCTCCCTCATAGGAAATAGGAGCAAGGAAAAAACTGATCAAGAGAACATGTGTGATGTACTTAACATAGTCCAGGTGTGGAGTTGGAGCTCTATAAATTCTGGCAGTACCATTAAAGAGAAAACATTTTCATATTCCAAACCAACCCTATTTTAGGCGACATGTTCTGAGGGAAAGAAGTGAGTCAGGAGATGTATATTCTATTTTGGTCTCAAGAACTGAAGTCACAGGAACCAGCAATTTCCCCAAGAGTCTCAGTTGATTATAAAATAGAGAAAGTCATATTTTTGCTTACCTGCTTGAATGCATGGAATACAACTTTCTTCTCCTTAGAATGAAAAGCATAAAACATAATTATTTTTTTCAATCATGAGGGTCTTCGTTATCAGGCATGGGGTAAGGAGTGCATTTCAGACTACTTTGTGTTGTGTATATTTTTTCTTTAAAATCTATCTGCATATGTCAAATCATCAACAGCCAAGTGTAATCTATAGATGCAGACCAAACACTGCTTTAGAAGCTTTGAAAACTGCACTGAGATTCTTGCAGCTACCAGGAAACAGGAAAACTTTGAAATCAGCAAAACAACTCCTAAAAAATTCTCCTGCTAATACCTTATTCTACTTCCTTTCCCCTATGCTGTGCATATTAAAAAGGAAGCAAGGGGAAATAATGGATTCTCTGGATTTCCTTATGATAATATTCTCAAAAGGTTTTGCTGGAGTTTAATGAGATGTTCTTTATAGGCTGAATAATTTGAATTTGATTCTAACTTAACCACACAAGCATAATTTCAAGTTAACCAGTAATATTATTGCTATCCTTCCCATTCACATACCTGGCCCACACTAACAATAAAGTGTTTTGCTGAATACTTTCAAAGCTTTTTCTTCTCCATGAAGCTTTATATTTTGCAAAAATGCTGTACAGAAAATGTACAAGTTACAATTTGCTAATTAAAACTATTAGGAAAAATTTTTTAAAGACTACAAAATTCCAATATTATGCTTTAATTAGACTTTCTAAGATATCAGGATTCTCTTCTATAAAATAATAAAAAGGTTTTATCCCCAGATTGGGCACTGTTTGTCATTTGATCTTTCCATAGTACACGTTGCTGCTTCTGTTCATTCAACTAAGTAGTGTCACTCAGTTTTGGGGACGCATCAATAGGAACAGAAAATAATGTTAGCAAACTAATACTAACAACAGCAACAAAAATAAAATGATAATTGAGAAGTCTGCATATAAATCCACTCTTTTCTCAAGACACCATTGGCTACAAGCTGTATGAACTGTGCATTCATCATTTTATATTTGCCTACAGTGACACCTGCTGGAAAACATTATTGAAGCTTTAAAAGGAAAATAAATTCAAATTTTAAAATAAAAATCAAGCCTTGAAAGCATCAGTCATATGTTATTATTATTTTTGACTAAAATGCATTGCTTAAACGTCAACTTAATTTCTGATTTTGCTTTTAACTTTCCTTTTTTCTTTACAAACTGAAAAACTAAAGTTCAATTTCATTTGATGAAATAATTATTTTACTGGTATGAGAGTGTTGGAATGAACTCTATGTCATGTGAACTATTTTTAAATAGAAGCATTTATAAACGGTTTAGTTGCCTTCTTTTGCTTCCTCCTGAAATATTTCTTTTAAAATTTACATATCAATTGCAATGTGATAAGTGATTTTTAAAGTCTTGTTTAAGATTAAATACCAAGGCATTTAATAATGGTTAAAACATGTAATAGCTTACACTTTCCTGTGCATCATTAATGCACAAAATCATCTGTGTTTGGGGGTTTTACTTTGGGCTCAGCCTGTACAGAGTACCAATTATGCTGTGCATTAAGCAACCAATGTGGATCATATGCAAATTACCTTTGATTCCAGCAGAGATTTTACATACTGAAGGTTCCCATCACCTAATGACACAGAGAAGGATTTGTGCACCTAAGTCTCATTACCATTAATAAAATCAATCTATAAAAATTCTGACCCATTGAGAAATTGCAAGCATCATAAGAAAGTGGGTCCTTCACAAAAATCAATCTTATTCCAAAACTTGGGGTTTTACACTTTCATCAACATGGGATCCATTGGCAGGGCAATATCTTAATATCTTCATATTCTTGAATTCAGTCACTTCAGTTTTTTCAGTTATTTCAGTATGATTTTATGCTGTTGGCTCCTATTCGTTTGTGATTGCACTTCCATTTCTCTAAGAACTCACTCTAGCATTAGTTAGTATAGATTTGAACCTTTCAAACAAAGATTCACATATTTTCATATCAACTGCATATCTCAATCCCCATCTTTCCCATTTTACCATGTCTGTTTTTATGGAGGGGTGGGGGGGTACATTTGCTTAAAAGTAAAGTTTCTGTTATCTTACATTTACCTCTATATTATTCTATTCTCTCATTCCTTCAGCTCTAAAGAGCATGGCTTTATAAACTAGTAGAACTACCAATGATTTGTGGAGGTGATAGCCCACCTGTCATTCTATATATGAAGTAATTGTATATATTGGCCAGTGTAGGTGGACTAAGGTCAGTTACATGCAAGACACTTATTATGTTATGCTGTCTGTAGCTAAACAAAGCAAATAACCCTTTCATCTCTCTCCATTGTATACTTAAGTGATACTAATGGTCTGAATATTTATGTTCTTCCAGAATTTATATATTGAAACCTAATCATCAGTTTATTGGTATTGGGGGTGGAGCCTTTGGGGATTAAAGACCTTATAAAATAAAACCAATGCAGTTCATCTGCCCCTTCCATCATGTGAGGACACAGTAGGAAGACACCATCTTTGAAACAGGAAATGGGCCATTATCAGACACTAAATCTGCTGGCACCTTGGACTTGGACTTCTCTGCCTCCAGAACTATGATAAATACATCTCCGTTATTTATAAACTACCCAGTTTATGGCATTTTGTTACAGCAGCCTGAAAAAAATTAAAAGTGTATAATTAACTTTTTTAAAAAGACCTTTTATAAAAGATAAGGTTTTTTTCCCAGTTGTCCATATAAAGCTTATCTACATACCTCAAATTAGTTGAGAGTCTCTCAAGGGTTCTCTTCTCAATTCCTGGGACTGGGTTTTCCGGGCAGTAGATTTCTCTAGTCCTTAAACTCCACCCACAATGAATTCCACATTGCAGGAGAAAGGAAGCAGAGGTATGGTATAGGAAATAGAATACCTCTGTCTCAAAAATCACAAAAGAGATTTTCAGAGGCCTTGGGTTTCTTGGTATATAGAAGAAAGAGTTTAGAAAATTGTACTTAAGGTTTTAGAGCAAACCCAATTAAACTAGAGCTCTTGAGAGTGCAAGTGTTGCAATTGGTAATACAGATTTATATTTGTTCAATTTTAAAATTACATATTTGCTTTTACAAAGTATATGTTAGTTATCAAATATCACCTTGATATCAATTTATTGATTCATTAAAAACACTTAAATCATTAGAAAGCTATAACCACAAAAGTAATTATTTCATTCTTATCCATGTCTTAAGGGGTCAGACCTCAAATAGCATCTGCACAGATTTGGTGGGGGAGGTTTCTAGATCTTTTGTCTGAGAATATTTTAATCTTAGTTGCCATTATTATGACACTTCAAATTAAAATCATGTCAGTGATTTCTGAATGACCCTTTTAAACTGAGAAGTGTTATGCCATTTCAGTGACTATGTTTCTTTCAAGTAATTTCTTCAATATTACAGCCTGACTAAAAAGAAAAAAAAAAAAAAAGAACAGAACAGAGGCAGACCAAACGTTGGGTGAAGAGTTTATAACATTTGAAGGACAAGTCACATATTGGGGTACTAAGTTGACACTAAGATTTTTAAATAGTTCCAATACAGAAAAGTAGTGGGAAAATGAGTCATTTCACAATGCTATGAATATCCATAAGCAGTTATCTTTGGGCCTTTCTTTTGGGATTTCTGGTAGGACTGAAAATCGAAAATAAAAGTTATCTTCTTTGCATGAAGTTGGGCTGGCTATTAGAAGATTCAGTGATTAGCTGAAAGAAGGACATGCCATCCAAACAGGCCAATCAGAATCCTTTTTTTTTTTTTTTTGGTGGGGGATCATAAATGCTGGGAGGGAACCAAGGACTCCTTTTTTTTTTCTGAGAAGATCTTGTTCTATAAAAATGATATTTTCTTGAAACTCTTGGTTCATCTTTGCCATTAGACACAGAAAGAAAGTCCTTCTGAGAACAAAGCTATCATGGGAGAAACCAGGGGCAAAGGTAAAGACAAGAATTCAAATGAAATCACGTAACCCCTGGGTCCATCCATTCTTATATATAGGTTTCACCTTACCAACTATTTGTTTGTGAGCCAATATATTCCAAAAAGTTGTGTTTCGGGATTGTTATTGTTGTTGTAATCGTGCTTGAGCTAGTTGAATTTATATCCCTGTAATCAAAAAGGTATTGACCAATACACTTGGTACACAATAGTATATATATATATATTATATACCAACATAAAGGAAATATTCAATACTATATTCAAACTTTTAAGCAGTGATTTCACTTTAGAAAAATAAAAAAACATGTTAAACAAATATTATTTATATATTAGGTTTATAGTTTAATAAAAATATAATTTATTTATACTTAAAACATATAATGGCTTTTGTTTTATAGTTTTATTAAAAAACTAAAAATCTGCAAGAATAAAGAATGTATATATAATTTGTTTTCTCATCTTTAAGTAACATAACAATAAAAATATTTAAGTCAACAATAGGGATCCACAATAACTTTCCACATTTGAAAGAAGACCATCCTGCAATCAGAAGCTTTGAACACCCTCTATGATGAGTCTAATGTGGGGTGGGGGAAGCACTTTCTTACACTGCTGATGGGAGTGTAAAATGGTACAGTCCCATATGGTGGGAAATTTCCCTACGACTTTAACATTTAGAATCTATTCCAAGTCTATGTTTTGGATTTTACTCCAAAGATAAACAAGCAAAATATCAAATGACTATGCACAAAGCATTTAATGGCTCTACTCATATTAACAAAAGACTAGAAATAACCCAAATGTCCATAAAGATGACTCACTGAGTGTACAGTGACATTGCCATACGATGGAATACCATGCAACATAAAAAGGACAGAGCAAAATATCTACATGCTTACTGGGAAGGAGTGACTTCCAAGGTCTATTGTTAAGTTTAAAAAGGCAAAGTAGAGTTCTTTTTTAGGGCAAGAAAAATAAAGATGAACATTAATGTGAATATATGTTTTGTTTATATTTTTGAGAATAATGGGAAACTACTGAAAATCGATTTAAAAGAAAAATCACTTTCTTCTATGGGAAAAGAAAAGGAAAACCTGGAGGGGACAGAGATGAAAAATTCTTGAGTTACCTTGAGTTAATGTAGTTTTGAATTTTTTAAAATTTATATAGTTTTGAACTTGCAACCATATGAATGGCAATGTTTTGCATAACTAAAAATAAATCAAAAAAAGGAAAGCATGGTGGGGGCAGGTACCAGGGATTGAACTTGACAACTGAGCCACATCCCCAGCCGTATTTTGTGTTTATTTAGAGACAGGGTCTCACTGAGTTGCTTAGTGCCTCCCTGTTGCTGAGGCTGGCTTTGAACTCGCAATCCTCATACCTCAGCCTCCCAAAACACAGGGATTACAGGCATGCACCACTACACCCAAAAGGAAAAGCATTTTAAAAAAAATAAAAACAAATGAGCTACCTAGTGGCTTGGGAGGTTGAGGCAGGAGGATTGCAATTTTAAAGTGGAGCTGGAAATATGTAAGGTGAGCCTCTAACATCAGTTTTGACAAAAAGCTAGGCATTATCCCAGCTCCTTGGGAGGATAAAGCCAGGAGGATTGCAAATTTGAAATCAGCCTGGGCAACTAAGTGGGAGTATATCTCAAAATTAAAAAAAAAAAAATGTTTAAATAGAGTGACTGAAATGTAATTCAGTGGTAAAGTACCCTGTGGTTTGAGTCCCAGTACTGAGGTTGCAGGAGGGAAGCTAGGCATTTATCAAGGACGTATGTGGTCATGTTGAAAGAACAGAAGAGCCAACTTTAAAAGCTCTCAGGGGCCTTAAATGGATCAGTTTGGGCATCAAAAAAGTACAAAATAAATATAACATATGATCCTAAAATCGTTTCATTGGTCACCACTGGAGGTTGCCAGGGTACCAACTCATTACTATGAAAATTGATAAATTAGACAAAAGAATAAAACATAACAGGCCCAGTGGCCTGAGGAAGGGTAGAGCCACCCCCCCCCCCACGCCTGCAAGGTAGGCGGACCTGCGACACACTGGCAGAACAGCCCCAGAGGCCTGCAGAGGGGCAGTGCCGCTGCCTGTGCCTGCAAAGTAGGCAGAACTGCGACCACGGACAGAACAAGCCTAGTGGCTCGCAGAGGGACAGAGCCGCCGCCCACGCCTGCAAGGTAGGCGGACCTGCTACCGACCGGCAGAGCAGGCCCAGCGGCCTG
>NW_026000075.1:2174247-2199927 GCF_001458135.2 Marmota marmota marmota
GGTAGAGAGAGAGGAGGGGAGGGGAGGGGAGAGGTGGGGAGGGGGGAGGGTGGAGGATGGGAAAGGCAGCGGAGCACAGCAGACACTAGGATGGCAATTTGTAAATCAATGGATGTGTAACTGATGTGATTCTGCAATCTGTGTATGGGGTGAAGGTGGGAGTCCATAACCCACTTGAATCAAAGTGTGGAATATGATATGTCAAGAAATTTGTAATGTTTTGAACAACCCACAATAAAAAATTAAAAAAAAAAAAAAGAATAAAACATATATCTCAACCTACTTCTACAAACTGTATTTCAAGATAACAAAAAAGTTGAAGTTAAGGAAAATTTACAGAAGAATTCCTGCTAATACAAAATGAATGATAATATTATAAAATTGCTATTTTATAACTTTTTTTCTTTTTAGTTCTGGATAGACACAATAACTTTATTTTGTTTATTTATTTTTATGTGAACCTAGTGCCTCACACATGCAAGGCAAGCACTCTACCATTGAGCCACAACACCAGCCTCTATTTTATAACTCTTAATGGAATAATTCACCTAGAAATGAATGTGAATGCTTTCTAAACCCCAAGGCACCATGTTGATGGAGGCACTTAAAAGTGAAATCAGGACAATCATCCATTATGTAATCCATGATGTGAAACAAGAAGAAGTAAAAAAAAAATTTCAAAACACAATGAAACCTGGATTTAATTAAACTTCTAAATCTAACTACCAGTTTTCAGTTTATACATTGGGTTTAGGAACAACATCAATATTAAGAACATAAAAATACCGTAAAGATGCAATCAGACAAATCAGAATGTAGGAAACTATGAGGGGCAAAATGGACTTTATTATCTTCAGAAAAAAAGCATTGATTTGGAATCAAAAGAAAAAAACCTTGGTTCAAGTCCCCAACCCATTTTAATTGTGTATAAAACCTCAGGAAATATAATTAACCTTTCTGAACTGTAAAGTCTCTCACAATTTAGTAGCATGTAATTTAAGGAAGAACTGTTATAACTGAGACATAAGAGATAAAACAACCCAATATAATGTATGGACAATTAGATTCTGACTTAAACAAATTAAGAGATTTTTGAAGCAATCAGGAAAATGTTAATCTAGACTGGATATTAGATTATAAGTTACTATTAATTTTATTAAGCATAATAAAATATTATTTTGTTTTAAGATCCCTATCATTGAAGAGATGTAATGAAATATTTATAGGCAAAATAATAGAATTCCTAAGATTTCCTGAAATACTCATATAAACAACAACAAAAAAGTTGAGGACATAGATGAAATGAAATATTGAAAATTATTGAAGGCAGGTAATATGGAATATAATTATACTATATATTTATATGATTAAAATTTTTCATAATAAAAGTATTATAATAATAATAATAATATAAGAACAGCAAGGGTCCACACATTGTTCAACTTTGAGAAATATTGTTTTTGTGTTTTGTTTTTGGTACTGAGAATTGAATCCAGGGGTGCCTAACCACTGAGCAACACCCCCAACCCTTTTATTTTGTATTTTGAGACAGGGTCTTGCCAACTTGCTAAGGCTGGCCTTGAATTTGCAATCCTCCTGCATCAGCCTCCTGAGCTGCTGGGATTACAGGCATGTGCCACACACCTTCCTTGAGAAATATACTCGATGCATTAAAACTTTTTTATGTAAATGAAGTCACATCTAGCAATAACAGTGAACACCCAGAAATGTTTTCCAGTGTTGTATATGATACCTTCTAATTTTCTCACGTAAATTTAGTCTCTATTTCAAGATCTATTATTAAGTTTCTATAATTATTTATTATATTTGTCCCATCTACCGTATTATTTTCAAAATAAAAGCATCAATTTGGGGCTGGGGTTGTGGCTCAGTGGTAGAGCACTTGCCTAGCTAGGGTGAGGCACTGGGTTCAATCCTCAGCACCACATAAAAATAAATAAATAAAATAAAGATATTATGTCCATCTACAATTAAAATTTGTTTTTAAAAAAAGCATCAATTTTGGAGTCAAGCTTAGACTCATCCTAGTTGTCCACAAAACCCCAGGAAATATAATTAACCTCTTTGAGTTATAGTTTTCCCATAAAAAATGAGCAGAGTATCATCTATCTTCTTTTTACCCCAAAACTCGAACATCTGGATCAGTATCCTTCTTATTACATACTTTTATCATTTTATTTCTCTAATAACAGCAAAAAGTATCTTTACTAAGTGCCACTCTAACTCCTTATTAGAACAACTTTAATTTTCTAATAGTCACTTAAAATTAAAAACTACAAATGGCAATGTTCTCTGCCATTTAGTCTCTCTTTCTAATTGTTCTTTATTCTTAACCCTTGATTAGATAGTACAGTAGTGCCCCCCCACCTCCCCATATCCATGGGGAACATGTTTCAAAATCTCCAGTGGATTCCTAAAACCATGGATAGTACTAAACACTCCATATAGTATGTTTTTTCCTTTATGTCCTGCAGCATTGTAACATACCACCAAAATTAATCTGTCCTCCCATGTTTTATACCCTGGTGCTTCATTTGCATCACTAATTTGCTCTTTGAGACCATTATGAAGTAAAACAAGGGTTACTTGATCACAAGCACTGCAATTTCAATTCAGTTGATCTGATAGATACCTACTTAGTGATTATAAGGAGGGTAATATATACAGCATATATACACTGGACAACAGGATAATTCATGTCTCACAAGGTAAGGAATAGGATGGCATGAGATCTCATCACACTACTCAGCATGACATACAATTTAAAACTTACAAATTATATTTTAAATTTTCCATTTAATATTTTAAAACCATGGTTAAACTGTGGAAAGTGAAACCACAGGTAGGGCAAGACTACTGTATTCTCTGCTCCCAGCAAGAAAACCAACTCACTTTACCATAATGTGTCTCAAAATATTAGAAACTAATGCTTTGTAATAAACATTTCTTCAGTCAACACACTGTCTTCTAAAGTAATTGAAGATATAGGCCTTGCAACTTTATTATATTATGGAAATCTAGATTTAAACCCAAATGCAATATTTGAAATATGTGTGTGACTAATATTATCCCCAAATTTTAAAGGAATAAAGAGAACGTTTTCATCTGTCAATCCAGCCACTCACTAGCTGGTCACTTAGATAAGGACCAGGACTACATCTATTGGCCTTATAAAGGAAGCAGCCAAAGAGCCACCTCTACAAATCAGTCATCAAAAGAACACACAGCAAGTCTGCAGCACTGCTTCTCTACATGCTGTTAGGCTTACAGATGTGACAAGAGAAGAAAGGGCCTCACTTCACCAAAATTTTTTTTAAATTGTTAGAATAATTCTAGGCATTCTCTTCCCCTCTGTTATGAAACTATAACCCCTTAGATTAAAAATTAGAAATGGTGCTTATACTTACTCTGGGAGCCTATCTCTTGATAAATATCCACTTTCTTAAAGAGCCAAGACTCAGCTGGGCATGGCTATGCACACTTGGAATCCCAGGAACCCTGGAGGCTAAGGCAGGAGGAATGGAAGTGTGAGGACAGACTTGGAAAATTAATGAGACCCTTTCTCAAAATTAAAACTTACAAAGGGTCGGTGGGTGTGACTTACAAGTAGATTTCCCTTGGGTTCCATTCAGAGTATTACAAAAAATAAAAATAAAGAGCCAAGGCTCTGATGCTAATTTCAGGTCTGCAATTAAAGGAATTCATTAGCAGACAAGGACACATTTTGTCTGCCTCTATATCCGCAATTTAAATCTGTTACCCCTCCATTTCCTAGACCTTCTCTGTCCTTCCCTTATGGAATCATTTCATCTCGTTTTCTGACGCAATGAGTTAAGTCTAAGGGTTGTCATTCATTTATCTATCACTACTCCCCATTAGACAACATACGTCTTTCTAAGAACCTGAGTCTTGGCATTTTCAAAATTCCCCCAAGCACTGGGGGTCATGTTCTGGCATCAGGAGACACTCCATAAATACTGGCAACCTGCTGAGCATAGCTTATTTTGTCCTGATCTTCCATGGAGTAAATATAAAAGAAAGTGAAAGCCAACATCATTGAGCAACTGAATAAGAGAAGATATTTGGGCTGAAGCTCTGAGACAGTGATATGGAATCTGAAGCTCTACCATTATCTTGTTTTGAATGTTTAATGTCAGACTCAAAAATTTTTGGTTTTCTAATATTTGTTTAATTATAGTCAATGATGCAAGAATGAATCAGCTGATTGTGGTTTTTCTTATTTTTAAAAAGTTGAATATACATGTTCTATGAATTCTAACTTCTGTTAGAATTTATTAACAAGTGACAAATCTCAAATGGAATAGAGAAATAAATGACCACTTCCCTAATTAAACTCCTTGCCAGCTCATTGAAAATGCCTAAGTATCAAAATCCAAAACCAAAGAGCCCCCAGGAATTTGACATGAACATTTTCTAAAATAATAGCAGCTAATTATTACCAGTGCTTATATGAACTAATATTTTTATCTCTCTTTCAAATGTAAAGCTACTTGTCTTGAAAAAATAGCATGGATAATGAAACATAGAAATGATTCCTTTAATCCACAACAGTCACAAACCAAGTCCTTATAGGTTTCCTCATCTGCAAAATGAGAATAACAATGTTAAACACCCTGAAAAGTTTCTTGCAGTGAATACCTAATTTAAATACAATAGTTGAAACAAAATATAATAAAAGTATGAAGCAAAATACAATAAAAATACTTTAATTATTGTAACTATTTAGTTATTAGAAGAGACAATAATTTTCTTCTGGGACTCTTAAGCAAATTACAAGATTACTGAATTATTCAATTATGTTCTTACTGATCAATGATCTGCTGACAGGTGGTACCAGGAGGTCTTGGAACTGCCCCTAGTATATGGTTGGCCTAGTTCCATCTCAGCCACTGATTCACTTCTGGCACAGAAAGAAAACTAGATGCCTCTGTGCTTTAGGCCCCACTTTAGCATAGAATATTAAAAGAAATGGAAAATTCTACTAATGCTTTATTCAATAACAATTAAATCCTTAGTACAATATGAGTATCCAATTTAGATTATAAGAAAAATAGTCAATATTCTCTATTCTTTTGTAAAATTTTTTTTAAAAAAGGCTCCATGTAACATCACAATAGAAACAGTTATGAGGAGATGAAGAATGATTCAGGTCCTAAATAAGGATGGACTTTACTAATAAGAAGCAAAATTTACTACAAAGAGAATTACTTTGGGAATTAAAGAATAAAAAAATTTAAATTTCTCAGGGAGACATTTAAGAATAAGACTCTTTTAAAAAATTATAATTTGAGGTCATTCTGGATGAAGGCAATGACTTCATTTTCCCAGGTGTAAGAGTTTTTACTTTGCACATATAAACAAAGTGATATCAGTCTTCCCCAGTACTTATACTTGACCCTTACCTTTACAATTTATATTTTTTTAATACTAGGGATTGAACCAAGGGGCACTTAACCACTGAGCCACATGCCCAGCCCTTTTTTTCACTTTTTACTGTGAGACAGGGTCTCATTAAGTTGCTGAGACTGACTTTGAACTTACAATCCTCCTGTCTCAGCCTCCCAAATCCCTGAGATTATAGGCATGTGCCACCATGCCCAACTATCTTTACAATTCTTAAACCATGGAATAATCTTCCCAGCTTCAAGCTGGAGCAACTATATTTAATCTAGAAACCACTGCCTTCACTTCCTTTCAAGCTCTTTTAAGACAATTAATTACATCATTTTGCTCAAGAAAACCCAAAACTACTATTTATTTTCAACAACCAGTAAAAACACTAGCTACAGTGCACCAAGTGCTAAGGAGACAAAGATGAGAGATTAAACTATATAGTTAGATATCCATTTTCTAGTGGGATTACAGATAAGTAAATGGATATAATCAGTTCTTTGGATGAGCTGGATTCCTTAGGTGAGGACAAATACCAAGTTTTATTTTCCTCCTTGCATGATCTTTTACCTCTGCTTTGTCAAATCTCCCCTCTCCATTAGAAATATTGCAGGTAGCTCATTGCTTCTGTAATGACCTCATTTTTAGCCACATATCTTCAATATCTCTCACTACTTCTCCAAATTTATTCTTCATTTCCTGAAGCTGAAGTTTAAACAGAACTCACAGGAGGTTAAAGGGAAAAATGACTCACATTGGTACTTAACTATAGTACTGTACACTGAATGATTCCAACTGAAAAACAACAAGTCTTTTGGATTTCTCCCAAATGGTCAAAACTATTTAGGTAATAGAATAGTTAGGTTCCCATATTACAACCTTCCTACTGCTCCATAGAAAAGTGATATCAAAGATGAAGAGAACAGTAAGAAAAGTGAAGCAGGAAGCATCACAATACCAGACCTTAAACTATACTACAAAGCCATAGTAACAAAAACAGCATGGTACTGGCAGCAAAACAGATACACAAATCAATGGTATAGAATAGGAAACACAGAGACAAACTCACATAAATACAAATATCTTATACTATACATAGGTGCCAAAATCATCCTTTGGAGAAAAGATAGCCTCTTTAACAAATGGTACTGGGAAAACTGGAAATCCTTATGCAGCAAAATGAAATTAAACTCCTCTTCTCACCGTGCACAAAACTCAAAGTAGATCGAAGACTTAGCCACTAGACTAGAGGACCCTGAACCTAACAGAAGAAAAATTAGGCCCAAATCTCCACATGTCAGCTTAGGAACTGACTTCCTTAACAAAATTCCTAAAGTGCAAGAAGTATAATCAAGAATCAATAAATAGGGTGGATTCAAACTAGAAAGCTTCTTCACAGCAAAGGAAACAATCAATAATTTGATGAGACAGAATGGGAGAAAATCCTTATCACATGCACCTCGGGTTATATAAAGAACTCCAAAAACTCAACACCAAAAAAAAAAAACAATAATCCAATCAATAAATAATACAATCAATGGACAAATAAAAAAATGTTCAACATCTCTAGCATCAAAGAAAAGCAAATCAAAACTACTCTTAAGAGTCCATCTCATTCCAGCCAGAATGGCAATTAACAAGAATGCAAGCAAAAATAAGTGTTGGTGAGGATGTGGGGAAAAGGGTGCACTCATACATTGCTGGTGGGACAGCAAATTTGGTGCAAGCACTGTGGAAAGCAGTATGGAAATTCCTCTGAAAACTTGGAATGGAGCCACCATTTGACCCAGCTATCCCAAACTTCAATTTATACCCAAAGTACTTAAAATCAGCTTTCTACAGTGACATGGCCACATCAATGTTTATAGCAGCTCAATTCACAATAGCCAAGCTACTATGGAACCAACCTAGATGCCCTTCAACAGATAAATAGATTAAAAAAATTGTGAGATATATATATATATATATATATATATATATATATATATTTGATATATCAATTATATACATAGAATTATATATAATAATATATATTGTATATAATAATTATATATAATATATTATATATATGTATATATGAATATTAATCAGCTTCAAAGAAGAATGAAATGATGGCATTTGCAGGTAAATGAATGGAGCTGTAGAACATCATGCTAAGTGCAGTAAGCCAATCCCCAAAAAATCAAAGCCTGAATGTTTTCTCTGAGTGAAGCTAGGGGAGGAAATGTGGGGGTACGAAGGATAGTAGAATGAATGGGACATTATTACCCCAGGTACATATATGATTTCTTGACCAATGTGATTCTACATCACCTACAACCAGAAGAATGAGAAGTTATACTTCACTTATGTAGGATGTGTCAAAATGCATTCTACTGTCATGTATAAGTAATTAGAACAAATTTTTTTTAAAAAGATGAAGAGAAGCCTGTATAAGTAAACATCAAGAATGTTACCTCAGAATTCTGAGGAATAGATAACGATTTCAAAACAGATTTTATTGTTTTTCCCAGTACATATAAGTTTCTACTTTTGGTGAACTGTTTCTTCCTGTTTTCTACCTTTTTTCAAACCATCAAAAAATCTTCAAGGCACTATTCAGAACTGCATTCCCCAAGTAATACCCCATTTTACAGCCGATGAATAAAGGCACAGAAGAATTAAGTAACTTACCCAGAATCACAGCACCGGAAAGTGACAGAGCAGGGACCTGAATCTGGAAGGGCTACTGTTGGAGCCAGTGCTATGCAGTTATGTGCAGTACTGTCTTTTCAGACCACTAACTGAACTAATAAAAATGACAGAATTTTAAACTGGTGTATCAGTGTCGGTGATTTAATCATACTTTTATCTAGAGTGATAATGACCTAGAAGAATGAAATAATGGTGAAAGTTAAAGATGTTATGAACCATTTGGAATTAGAGGATTTCTGGTGTTTCCCTCTTCCCCCCAAATACTTGTAACATCTTATACAACCAGGAGATTATATTGTATAATAACATTTATCAAAATATTTTCAACAATTATAGCTATTTGATTCCTTGTCCCCAATTTTCAAATGGTCACTCGGTGATACTACATATGCCACTCATACTGAGTATGTTTTGCTTAACACATTCTATATCCACAATATTTTCATATTTCCAAAGACTCAAGATCTCCCATGATAACTCTGGGTTAGGATAGCATGCTTCAAAAAGTACACATTATGGAAAATTGATACCTCTGGTTGTTCCATGAAAAGAAGATTCTATACTTATATAAATTTGAGAAACATATGTCTCCTTGCATTCTCGTTACCATATTAAAAACATGGAAGAAAACTGAAATAGTCAAAACTATAAATTTTCAGGTATTTCCCTATTTCCCACATGTAACAGTAGCAATTTTCCGTTTTGTAAACCCTAATAAATTAATGTGGAACTAGAATCTTATAAAGTTCTCTAATGCACCCTTTGAGACTAGGCCACCCAGGCCATAGGTTATATCTGGAGCCATGCTAGAAATTTAGGTAACAACTAGGAAGGAACCAAACTGGGAAAAAGGAGGATAAAATAATTTTTCTATTTAATGTCAGTAGGTATTTAAGCAAGCCATTTACCAATCTGAGGACCTTGTTCTACTTCTATAAACAAGAAAACAAATTACACCAATAGTTTTAAAAATATTTTTAAAACAAATAAATGCACTGTTCAAAGAAGATTTTACTGGAGAATCCAGATGAAAGTGGGTATACCCTGATTGAAAGGGAATTAGGAGAGGGGCCTGCAGATTCACCTACGCAGACCTCCATCTCCATTTCCTAGAACCATTTGGAAAAAACTGTAATTTTTATCATCCCTTGTAATCCTAATTAATTCTATGCTCTAGACACGGCTCCCTGTCTATGTAATACAAAACATCTGAGGATATTTAAAAGCTGTTAGACTGAAATGAATGAATAATGGTTCATTGGATGGGATTTTTATCCGTTTGGAACTTTTTCAGAATAAGCACATCAGTCTTGTATATAAGGGTTTTTTTTTCTTTAACAATATGAGCCAAAAATCTATTTGGCCTGTAAGTGTTCATGACACCATCCAAATATATCTAGGCCATCCCTGCCACCATTAATCATCCCCACGTTCTGTCAAAGCTCTTAAATCACTAGGATAAGAGACCAATCATTGGCTAACAGCAAATCCAGAATTGCCTACCAAATAGATTCTCACAAAAGCCGAACCAACACGTTCCTAGACAGAAAAAAAAAGAATCTGTTGTGTCTTTTAAGATTGCTGCCTAAATGTCATCAAGACTATCTCATGCAGAAAGAGCATTTCCTAGTATCTTTTAGAAGGAACACCCCCAGGCCAGTCTGCTAAAGCAGACAGATGGCTGGGCTTTGGTTCATGGAAGTGACCTTCAGGTGAAAAGGAATGGTCTCCATTAAGGGGTGTTGGCTCTGAGGTTATAGAACGCATATTCACAGAACCCTGTCTGTCACCCACAGTCATACCTCTTAAGTTTCTTGGAGGGTATTCTGTCAATCTGCATTGCTTCCTGTAGGTGCAAGTTTTCAGAGCAATGTAGAGCTAATCGTTTTCTGGAAATTCAAGCAAGAAATATTCCTTGCCTCACTTTTGTCTAGAAATGTCAAGTGGTAAACTCAATGAATATTCTGTCTCTTTCAAAGGAAATCCCCTGGTTTTCATATTACCCTGAGATAGATTTTTGAAAGGCCCATGCTTCAAAATGTATCTAAAGACATGATTCACAAATTTCAATAAGGACAACACATGATAGGATTTCAGAACCAACAGAGTTGACTGAGAATTATGGGTACATTTCCAACAAGGAGATTCTGCATAACGAACTTACCTGAGCAATAAGCCTTCTGATTTCCCTTAAAGCAACAACCTGAGTGTAGTAACAGGAGCATAACTGGGTCTTCTGCACACTTCTAAACTATGAGTAATATCCTGGGCCAGAGAAGCAAGGAGAAACAAGAATTCATGGAAATGCCCATTCATGCCTAACCTGGTTTTCACAAAGCTGACGTATGGGCAGGAAGACCATTAAAGCACAAGAGGACCTGGTTAACTAGTATACAGTCCAATTCATACAACCCCACACTCATCACTGTTAGGATTTGACCATTTTCCCCATGACACCCTAGCCATCTAGCATCATCAGATATATCCTGGGTCCTTTTGCTGATCACGGGCATCTTCTTCTATGTCCAAATCAGAAGACAATGATCTAAGAAAAGCCTTGCATTCTAAGCCCCATTCCAGAAGCTCAGTTTTCCTACCCAATCAAGATGCCTACAGGGAGAATGCTAAAGAACTCCCCTGCTAAGGCCAGCAACCCAAAAGACCACCTTTATGGAATAGCATATAGGGATACCCCAAGAAGCTTCTGCTATGACCTACTGCCCATATCAACCCTTTAATCTCAATCTCTCCCCAAAAGATTCCTACAACTGTGACATTTCCTGGAAGACCCATATTTAACTCCTCCTCAAAGTCTAGTCACCAATTTTGCCTACACATTCCATAGGTCTCCACTCTATCTGTCCTTCCCTATCTCAAAATCTCAAACAAGTCATTCACCCATAGGAGCAGCATTCATACCTGAAGCTCTAACACTGAAATCATCACCCAAATTAAAGGGGGTCTATGCAAAGGAATTGAAGGACTTGAGAACATGGGTATCTGCCCTATTTCTGACTTCATGAATACAGATTAACACCTTGTACCTATAATATCCAAAAATCAGAGTCTAACATCAGCCTGTCATTTTGCAACAAATCCAGACTCTTCTCTGTAGATTCCCTCTCTCTCTCTCCCACCCCCACAACACACACAACTTTTTATATTGATTACATTTCTGGCTCTTGCACCCAAAATAGATGCTCCCTAGCCTGCCAGGAGTATGCAGCACCTAGACTCCCTGTTCTTTGAGGAGATGGAACAGATGACTCAGGAAATTTGTGGCTCTGAACTTCCGCTGCCAGCAGAGCCTGCTTTCTAGAACTCTCTTTCACTTCTAACTGAAGAACTGAAGGGTAGACCAAGACCACACCCCTGCCCAAGCCTCAACTCTATTTTTGTGAGTAATCACCTTCTCTTTGGGAAATAGTTCTGAAATATGAAATTAGTAATGAGAAGACTTCTTGATTTCATTTATATAATTGATCCATAAGAACTTCCCCTAGCTCTCCTTCCTGTTTTCCCTGTTCTGAGCTGCTTCCCTCTGCCTCACCATAAGTCAAAATAAACTTTCCCTCCTCCACATTGTACTTGACAGGTATATGGGTCATAGTGATTCAAAAGCTGATTAAAACAGAAATTGGTACTGAGAAATGGGGTCGTTTCTGTGACTAGCCTGACCCCCATGTGCTTTAGAAGTCATTGCAGATGTTGCTGGGGTGTGTGTGTGTGTGTGTGTGTAACTCTTGAAAATTTTAGAGATTTATGATGGAAAGCTTTAGAATATTATAAGCAGAACTTAATTGGCAGTTCTGATGGGAGCTTAGAAGACTAGAATGCTAATAGGACTATGGTCTGAACTTTTTTTGAGATTTTCAGACTCTTTTTGAGATTTCAGAGGAGAAGGACTCTATTGGAAATTAGAAGATGGACCATGCATGCTATGTTCTGGAAAAGAAGTTGTCTACATTTTGACCATGTCATGAGAATTTTTGTGAAGCTGAATTTAAAGACGCTATGCTAATTAATCTGTTGGAAAAAAATTTCAAGGAATCATAGTATCCAGGCAGTGGCATGGATATTGCCGGTGGCTAGCTTTCAGTTAAGTTTAATATGATAATCAGGAGCAGAAAGATTTGAAAAACACTTTGACCAGGAAAATACAGGTAAAACTAGGAGGATGTGGTTGTTAAAGACATGGTAGTTGATAAAGAAATTCTAAGTACTTTACAAAAAAAAAATAATAATAGGAAAGATGACTTGAAGGTATCTCAGGAATTGGCAAGAGCATACTCACTTCAGGTTCAAGGGTGTAAAAATAAAATTTCCTTTGAGAAGAGACCATGAGGAAACACTGCTTGCACACAGCAGCCTAGGACATTGTTTGACTGTGCTCAGTTGCCCAGGCACTCAGGGGCTGCTGCAGCCAAGTTCCCAGGATGCTTGGCTACTGTTCAGAATGGTGGCAGACCTTAGCATCAACCAGATGGTACTGGTTCTGCAAGAATTCAGGATGATGGAGTTAGGGGGTCATGAAGGAAGGCTTCCAAAGAAATTTCAAAGGAAACACTGGGAAGCCAGACAAAGTATAGCAGGGCCAGAGTCCCTGCAAGGCTGCCACTGAGGTGATTCATGAAGATGTGAGAAGGAAACTGAAGCAGCAGTAGAAGCTCCCTAGATTAAGAGTTGCCAGTAGCATGTGAGGTCAGCCCAGGAAAGCTGCAGAAATCTAGCAGAGACAAGCCCTGAGAGATGCTTGCAAACACCAGGGCCATAAGGCTGGAGCTACACAAGCCCTTTGGAGAGAACATCAAGATGCCATGTACCCCAGAAGCTACACATGAATTATAGGACTTGTTTTCCCAGCTTTATTTTGATCTTCCTTTGGTCCTATCCCTTCTTTCTTGTTCCTATTTCTCCTTTGTGGAATGGAAAAGTTTACTGTTTGCCATTATATATTGGATATTTATGCGTGCGTGTGTGTGTGTGTGTGTGTGTGTGTGTGTGTGTGTGTGTGAAATCCTATAACTTTCTTTTACTCTTTTCAGGGAAGACATTCATGAGTTTGTCTTGAGTCTCAGATGAGATCTTGGACTTGGACACTTGGACTTTTGGCAATGCTGAAATTGTTAAATTGGGGGGATTCTTGGAAATGGACTAAGTGTATTTTTCATTTTCAGATGGAAGTGAGCTTTTGGGGGCAGAATGTTATGGTTTAGATATGAGGTGTCCCCCAAAAGCTCATGTGTGAGACAATGCAAGAATTCTCAGAGGCGAAATGATTAGATTACAAGAGGTGCAGCCTAATTAGTTGATTAATCCACTGCTATGGATTAACTGGGTGGAAATTGTAGGCAGGTAGTATTGGCCAGCGAGTTATTAGAAGAGGTTTTTTTTTTTTCTTTTTTCTTTCTTTTTTTTTTTAAGCAAGGCAGAAGCAAAATTTATTAAAGGACAGTAAAGGAAATATATGTACACGTGTGCCTTTGGGGTTTATATTTTCTCCCTGATGAGCAGAGAGTGCATGATCATTCTCGCTCACCCTGGCACTCTGCACCCCCACCCCCATGTTCTCGGTTACTTTCCTCTACCTTTGCTGGGCCCAGAATAATCAATCAGCCAAATATGGACTAAACCCCTGAAATCATGAGTCAAAATAAACTTTTCCTCCTCTGCACTGTTGTTGTAAGGTATATTGGCCACAATAACACCAAAACTGACTGAAACAAGAGGTGATAGAGAAAGAGACCTTTACTAGATGTAGCCCTGTATCAATGAGCATGACCAGCCATGTCTGCCTCTTTAGTTAGATGAACAAGACTTCCAGCATAGGCATGTACCAGATCAGCAAGACCAAAATCATAAGCAGTTTAAATGTCACTGTATTAAGATCCTACACAATGTACCCACAACTGATTTACGGGAAACTGCTTAACCAGGAAGAAACATTATGAAACCCAAATAGTAAATGTGACTCGGGATTTGATTTTTGCAAAAGCTTTCCTGGAAACCTAGATTTTCTTCCCAAGAAAGTCCTATATGTAGTCAGAAAGATCTTCTCACATCTGAGACATGAGGGGTGTCTACAACCTGCTTTGGGGTATGCATGGATTTCCTTTACTGTCCTTTAATAAATTTTGCTTCTGCTTTGCTTTAAAAAAAAGAGAGAGAAAGAAAGAAAGAAACTTCCTCTAATAACCCCCAAACAAATGGGTTTGCCCTCACTCTATTTGGCATAGTCATTTTAAAGTCAACATATCCACAATGAATTCAACTATTTAATCTACATTCCTTCCTGTTCTTTCTTACTAATGGCATTGTCTTCCTTTTAGTGGCCCAGAAAAGACTCAAAAATCCTCTTTCAATCTTCCCATTCTTTGATTTCTAATAGCCAATAACCATATTCCACCAATTCTACCTCCCACATCCATCTAATTGCCCCATCTCAGTCACCATCATCTCTTTCCTAGATGACTGTAAGTCTCCTTAGCAGACTGTTTTCCATTTTAATTCTTGCTCTCCTTTCACCTATCAGTACATGACTATGATCTTTCTAAAACACAGATATGTCTATGTCACTGATCTGCTCAAAATCTTCCATAATTTAATTTAAAAAACCTTCCATAACTCTATTATCATTAGAATAATTACCACACTTCTTAGCAGGCAAACAGGTCATGAATTGATGGTCATTTTTTTCTCCAGCTTCTTTTCTCCCTACTCCTCGTACTATATGACATGCCCTGAGTGTGTCACATATTTTCACCTTTGGGACTTTGCCCATGCTGTTCTCAGTTCCTAGAACATTCTCCCGCCGTGGCTCCTCTTTAGATAGCCAACCCTGGTCATATTTGAATATCAGTTTGAGCATTACTTCTAGGAAATCTCCCCTGGACCACAGCCATAACTGGATGTCCTTCCTCTGTGTTCACATTGTACCCTGAACTTAAAAATGCTATAGCATTTATCCTCTTATATTATAATTGTTCATAAAACCAGGAATTGTCTGTATTTCTAATTGCCTCTCACCCTAATAGATTAATAACAATTTCTTGCTCACTGTTTCATCCCTAGTTTCGGGCAGTCTCTGCATCCAATAAGTGCTCAGTAAATACAGTTAATGGATAAATGGATGCTAAAGTTTAATTTCCTGTAATAATCATTTTTAACCTAACCTCATTTATGTACCAGAACTTGGACAGGGCCACATTGAGTGGGTTTGCTCTAAGCACAGTATCTCATCACCGGTGAACTAGTATCTTTAGTCCTAGGAAGAATTGTCAGTGTTTCCTCTTCATGCCCATGATAAACCTTCTTAAGAATGAGTCTATTTTGAATTAACTTTTGTGCATGGCGAGAGAAAGGGATTCAGTTTCATTTTGTTGCATATGGATTTCCAGTTTTCCCAGCACCATTTGTTGAAGATGCTATCCTTCCTCCATTGCATGCTTTTAGCCCCTTTATCAAATATAAGATAGTTGTAGTTTTGTGGATTGGTTTCTGTGTCCTCTATTCTGTACCATTGGTCCACCTGCCTGTTTTGGTACCAGTACCATGCTGGATCAAGGAGCTTGATATCAAATCAGAGACACGCCGTCTGATAGAAGAAAAAGTTGGCTACGATCTACATTCGGTGGGGTCGGGCTCCAAATTCCTCAATAGGACACCCATAGCANAATAAAAAATTTAAAAAAAAAGAATGAGTCTAAGTTCTGGGTAGAAACAATGTCTAGCCTTGATACTCTGGAGAATGTTATCAGTTATGTAATCCTAGTAGAATGGTAATCCTGGTAGACCACACTTCTGAATTTTTCCTTAGTCACCCATAAGTCAAAAAAAGAAAACAAAAACCAAAACCATGTTATTTTCTTCTCTACTCTAAAAATGCATCCAACCTGGAGAAATTAAGGGGAGCACTGAGTTAGAAAGCAATCTGATTCTGCTGTGAAATGTTTTCACTAAACTGTCCTGCTTTATATAATGGGCTACTTAACAATACAATTCAGGTGTGTGTCTCTTAAAATACCACAGAATACAGCATTGCTCACAGTTTTTGGCAGTACCTGGGTACAACACATCACTAATTCATTCTCTGGCTCTGAAAGGTTGAAGATCAGTAACTAAATCATGTAAGTGCTTATCAAGTAATTATGTTATTAAAATGACACACATCAGTCAGTGCATACCTTTCCTTTGTCTTTGAATCCTTTGTCTTCTGCATTTTATTAGTCAAAACACTATTTTCAGCAGCATTCTCAGGAATTAAGAAATCTATATTTAAATAATGTTAATAGGCAGTGACATACGCTTGTATGAAGGAATCAGAGAATCTAAGGCTACACCCCTTATACTTGGCAAGGAAAAATAGACATCGACAGCCTGAACTTGGAATTCTAAAGCTTTTGTTACAAAGCCACAACCTTTATGTTTTTGAAACCATTTTTCCCCTACTGCTGGAGCTTTTTACTCTTATTGCTCATAAGGAAGATTAAAATTTGTCAAAAACTAATACAGCTACAAAAGTACTAACTACTTTATAGAGCCAATAATGGGTAATATAATTTTCATTATTAATTGGAATTTTGGAAAGGAATGTTTATTCTTTCAAGTTTAATTCAAAAATGTTTAAAGTTCTAATTTTCAATTGAATTTAAGTCTGGGGAGGTTGGAAGTATGAATGAAAAACAACTAAGAAAATTATTTTTAAAATGTCATTTACTTATATTGTCTGAAGTGATAACTTGCAAATTAGATTTAAGGGAATTCAGTGTGTGGGGATAGGGGATGGTAATGGTAATAATACTGACTCAGAAGTCTGTCTTTCAGAGAAGAGAACCATGGCCAAATTTTAAAAATCCATTTATTGACCATTCAAAACCAACTGAAAAGTCAAGACACTTTAAAAGGGAGCTATTAGAAATGCAGATAGCAAGTCATCTCTGATTCTCATAGGCAAATTAAACAAAATGATGCACAAAGTACCTACAGGATATTCATATCTTCATCTGGTGTTTCTACCAAAGCCATCATATACCCAAATACCTGGAAGATATTTTGTTACTAAAAAAGAAAAAGAAGAATCCCATCTTGCTTTGAAAGCATTTCAGAGATGATCTACCAGCCCATGGACAGAGGTATTTCCAGGAAAGATGAGGATCACAGATCAAAGAACATCCAATTTGTCCAGGAGTGAATCATTAGAACTTCCTTAATAAGCACAATTTCAGTGGAGAGGACAGTGAAAAAGTAGTTGGAAGAAGGTCACCAAGAAAGTCAGAGGTGAGAAAGTGAATCAAATGTCTGATGAGTTTGGAATGGATTGAAGGAAAGACTTTCAGTTAAAGAATGAAGAAAATCTATTCGTCTTTATTGGAGGAGAATTTAATAAGAATAAAAGAGAATTAAAGTTAAAAGAGAGGACTTCGGAGACAAGTCCTCTTGGGGGAGTTTCACAGGGAGAAGTTTTTTCAACCCAGAGTTTAAGAAGAGCAAACAGTGAGGCTATTGAAGTCCAAATAAAAGAAAGATTTAAAAGAAAAAAAAAGTAAGAAAAAGAAGACAGCAAGAAGGGATAAAGTAAAACACTGAAGAGAAGGACAAAGAGAGACCATTCTGGGGAAACTGGATGATAATATCTTTAGCACCTGGGGAAAAAAATTAGAAAAACTATACAGTTTCAAGAGACTAGAAGACGTCATAAAAGGTCCTAGGCTAACACAAAACAAATAAAAATGAACAGGAATATGCCATTATATAAGGTTACAGTAAAAGTTGCAAAAGCAAGAGTAAAGATGAACCTCCTCACAAAGGACAAAGGAATAGAAAACAGGAAGATGTGATAATGGCAATGCAAAGACAGGAGTGGGTAAAGCTTACCTGAAGACAAAGAGGCTGCAAGTTCCAGTGCTGCAGAGGTGAGAGATCAGGGGAGAAGCAAGGATTTAATTTCCCTGAAACATACATATGTTGAGTTCACTGACCTAGGTAAAGTCATTTCAAAACAAAGAGAGAATTTCACCACAACATTGTAAGATTTTTCTTTCCTATTGGCTAAAATAGCCGGAACTACAGACTGTGGTACTCTATCCCATGATGGTGTGGGATTTCATCCAGCATTTCCAACAAGCCCAACACATACATCCAGCATGAAGGTGGATAGACAGGCAACTTTCTTCCCATTGTCGTCAGCATCTATCCAGCTTTCTGACTTTTTACCTTTTTGGTTCAAGACTACTTTCAAGGATTTTCAAAGTGTTGCACAAATTCAACACCAGAGCATAAAGTGATGAAAGATTGTCGCAAGCTCTTCCTAAGAGCTGGATAGTCCAATCTAGTTTTATTATAAACGTTGTCAATCTGCCACTTCCTTTTATCATTTTGAGAAGACATTGAAACCAACATAAAAGACATCTCTTCAGAGTACTAGGACTTCACAGGGGGAGTAGTGGAAAGAATATGGGCTTTACACAGACTGATCTGAATTTGAATACTAACTCTGTAAAGCTGGGCAAGATTTTTGTTTTGTTTTTTTTCTTTCTTTCTTCTCCAAGCCTTGGTTTCATCATCTATAAATTTGAGGTAATGTATGAGAGTCATTTGCAGAGATAGATATGGCTTATTTTTTGGATATACTTTAATATTCAAGGTTTGATATTAATATCACTGTATAGAATAATATAGAATTTTATCTGTTTATGTTAAATTTATGCTATTCATTTCATTTCTTTAATATACTTTAATATTCAAGGTTTGATATTAATATCACTGTATAGAATAATATAGAATTTGGTCTGTTTATGTTAAATTTATGCTATTCATTTCATTTCTTTCTCAGTTCTCATCACAGTTTTCTGATATTTATTAGAAAATATGCTGTCAATTATTTTATTTCCATATGTAATACCTTGGAAATAGTAGGAAAAGATTAAGTCCTTAACATATTAGTGCGCCCATTTTGATGACACAAATTTCCAATAATCTGGTTAGTGTAATTTAATGCATGTTTGTATAAAATGTTGATTGTATATAACATACACATATGTTATATACAATAATATACATATATTATTTAATCACTTGCATACTATTTGCATGCTACAAATGCCATTTAAAGTTTTTACTTTAAGCTTCAAATGAACTGATATTCAGAAAAACCCCAAAACAAAGACTTCTGATCCTTCACCTCTGAAATGGTAATAAAGCAGCAGTCCCTTGTAAAGATTAAATGAGTTTATGTGTGTAAGAGCCTACTAAAAAGTCACAGAGAATATGGAGATTTCTCAGAAAACTTGGAATGGAACCACCATTTGACCCAGTTATCCCATTCCTTGGCATATATCCAAAGAATTTAAAATCAGCATACTATATTGACACAGCTACAACCATGTTTGTTTATAGCAGCTCAATTCACAATAGCTAAGCCTTGGAACCAACCAACTAGATGCTCTTCAGCAGACAAATGGATAAAGAAAATGTGATGCATATACACAATGGAATATTACTCAGCCATGAAAAATGAAATTATGGCATTTTCAGGTAAACGGATAGAGTTGGAGAATATCATTCTAAGTAAAATAAGTCAATCCAAATAACCAAAGGCCCTCCCTATATTCTCTCTGATTTGGGATTGTTAACCCAAAACAAGGGAGATTGAGGAGGGGAATAATAGAATTCCATTGGGTTAGACAAAAGGTAACAAAGGGAAGGGAAGGGAGAAAGGAATAGAAAAGACAGTAGAATTAAACAGACATAACTTTCCTATGTTCATATATGAGTATATGACCAATGTAACTCCACACACTGGTACATGTTATATTCTATGTATGTGTGATATGTCAAAATACATTATACTGATATGTATAACTAAAAAGAACAAATAAAAAATTAAGCATTAGCAGATCACTAATTAGCTTAACTTCTCCTCCCCCTACTTTCTTTTCCAGGCTCCTTAGGTCTGCCTAGCTTATGCTGACAAAGAGCTTCCACTCTGGCTTTCATGGCCATCTGCATTTTCATCCTGGACCCAGTGTGCTGTTCAGTTGTATAGATTCAACCCTCCTTAGGTCCCAGCCTAACAGGTCCTTGACCCTGCACCTCCAGTGACATCCACCTCCTCACACTAGTCAGTTCCTAATAGAGCTCTGCCTCATACTCCAACATGGATCACGCCTGCTTTAAACATCTACTGTCATTACAAACATCTCTCACTGTGCCTCTAACCCTTGACTTTCCAAATGTCTTTTGCACAAATCCCTCCATATCTCCTAATTTTGAGGCCATCAGCCTTTTTCTGTCTCTCTTTACCTTCCTGCCAAGTCTGGGCTCCCTGGATGACCATTCAGTCAAACACTTAACCACAAATCTAGCCCCTGCATCTTCTGCCATTCCTCCCATGCCAAGCTCCAGATAGCTGTGGGCTCTATGCTGCCAGGGATTTCAAAATCATTTGACATCTAGAGATTTTACATTTTCCAGAATTTTCTACAATCACTCTCCACTTACCTGTTCTGTTCACTGAAATTCCATGTTCTCTAAACTTGACTTCTTTCCTTCATGTCTTAATGACACCTAATTTTCTACAGTTGCTATTTCAATTCTTGTTTACTCTCCTCCATCTCCTCTCTCACTCTCAGCAGATACCTCTCCTCTTGCTTAACAAAGAACATGGAGCCTATTCAGTAAGAGGTCCTTTAAGTTATTTCCCTTGATTGCTTTACTCTAATTTTACTTATAAAATTGTAAGATCTCATTGCATTGTTAGTCTTTGATGGATGTGTGTTCAAACCTCAACCCTGTGGTTTCTTGATTCTGACCCCAGCCAAGGTGTCCACATCTGGTTTGGTCATGTATGAAACATGGCTGATGATGCCCAACTTTAGATGTATGGTTGGGAAAGGGAAGTGGAATAACATGGACTTGGCACAGAGCAGACAATCAGCAAGTGCTGTCTTCATTTCATATGACTCTAAAATACTAATCATTCACATATATCGAAAACCCATGCCACATCAGTCAACTTCCTGGTGTAATCTTCTTTGCCATTCCTTTGCCTGTCCTTTATATTTTTCTTCCTTCTACAGTTTTATATTATATGACCTTGAATTCAACTACCTATTTGATGCACATCTAAATGAGCTCCATCAAAAAAAAATTTAAAAAATAAAATAAAAAATAAATAAATGAGCTCCATCTAGTGTCTCGTTCTAATGTTTTTTAAATTTTTTAAACTTCTTTTTGAACTACAGACTAGACATCTACCATATTTCTTGATCTCCCTGTTTGGCCCAATGGTGCCACCATTCACTCGAAATTGTAGAATCATGTTTTATCTTTTATTCTCCAACATCTTGACCCCAGCAACCGTCACATATTTACCTCTGAACACGTTTCTCCTATATCCCTGTCCTCAATTTCTCACCTCCTAATTAATCTTAAGTCCACAGAAGTTATAATTCTGCCCCCACTGTTATGATGACTTCAGTCCAGCTAACATCACTAGCATCTTCCTGTTACAAAACCCCAGACTCATTTCAGGGGTCCCCCCCCCATTATATCCTTTCAGTAAAATGTGAATCTCTCTATCTCCCTCTCCCTTGTTTCTTCTACACACATATCTCTCTTACCTGATGTCTTCTCATGGCTATATCCCTCTGTTGTATATCTTACAACACTGTGACAAGGAGCTCCTTGAGATTAGAGGCCCAATGTCTGCCTCACACATAGTAAGCAATAAGTAAATATCTGTTGAATTAATGAATGTATTAATTCTCTTTCATATGAATCCTACCACTGCCACCATAATAGAGCCTCTCACCCAGTCTGTTCCATGAGTTTCCTAACCAGCTGCCTTACTTCCTGTCTCCAAACATTTCCAATTGCTCACTGTTTTAGTCAGTTGTTTTTTTTTTTTTTTTTTTTTTTTTTTTTTTTTGCCACTGTGGCCAAAAGACCTGACAAGAACAATTTTAAAGGAGGAAAAGTTTATTTGGCACTCACAGCTTTAGAGGTCTCAGTCCATAGGTGGCCAATTCCATTTCTCTGGGCTCAAGTTGAGGCACAAAATCATGGTAAAAAAGGTGGAGGGAATCAACTCAGGATATGGTACCAGGAAGGAGAGAGAGATAACTCCACTCACCAGGGACAAAATATAAACCCCAAAGGCATGCCCCCAGTGACTCACCTCCAGCCACACTCCACCTGCCACCCAGTTAATCCCTAACATGGGATTAACGCATTGATTTTGTGAAGGCTATCATAACCCAATCATTTCACCCCTAAATTTTCTTGCAGTGACTCATATATGAGCTTTTGGGGGAGGGGGGCACCTCATATCTAAACCATAACCTCACAAGATTAAACCAACTTATGAACCTGGAGTTCAAAGTCCTCATAGTAAGAATTCAACATTTCCTGCATGACCTTTAAGACTATTGTGTAATGACCCAACACAAAAACACCATGAAGAGTGGAGTGTTGTGTTGGGTTATGATCACATTCTTTGTGCTTTGATTTTCCTCCTCCTTCTGAATCTTTTATCCTTCAGGTCTACTTTCTCTGTAATATCTTTCCTGACCCAACATTAATGCATAACCTTCAATATTTTAATACATATAACATAACACTGCTCATACTTTGATAAACTGTATGTCCAGCCTACTCTTATTAGTGATTAGCCTTATTGAGTGACCTAATTTCAAGATCCCTGAGAGGAAGAACTATGCATTCCTATTCCTATTCTACCTCATAATGGGCTTTTAACAAACATTCAGTAAACTGGTAGTTGTATTATAAATTTCACAACTTCATATTTTTAACATGCCCACAAACAAGCTTAAGCTTGTCTAGGCAACCTGTCATAAGTTCCCTAGGCTGTCTTTCCCTGCCTGTGTCCTAATGACATTCAAACGCACTTGTAAAATCCTCTCACACTTTTTGTTAGTGTATCCCATTCCTAACCTTCAATCAAGGCACATGCTCTCTCTCCATCCCCTATCTATTTGGTTTAGCTGGCTCCCTTGGAGGACCACACCCCCACGTGACTCTGTCTTGCTAGGGTCTATGAATATAACTGACTCTGTTTTCCTGTGTCTCTCCTGTGTCCCTTTTGTGTCTACACTTGACTGACCTTGAAAGTACACAAAATAGTAATTGCTTGGCTGAGTCATACATGCTGAAATACTTTGTACCGAATCACCTCCCATTTTAAAAGCTCTCCCTTGATTCCAAATTTTCACTCCATCTTGGAGATTTATTCCAGTCTTCCCTTTCCCAGTGAAGATGCCTGAAAGGATTATCTACAGGTGCAGTCCCTTCTCTCTTACTTCCTACTTTCTTCAAACTGTCTTCCATATTTTTCCTCGACTCAAAGTGCTCTGACCAAAGTCAACCATAAACTCTTTGTGTTATATACAACAAAAGACACTTCTTAGTCCTTGCCTGACATTTCTGTTGATAGATGATCCCAAATCTCTGTCTTAAGCCATAACTCATCTGAGCTCTCTATTTACATACCCAATTCTTATTAGATATCATCATCTGGATGTCATAGTAGTAGTAGTATCAAAAAGTAGAATGTGCCAATAGGTATTTGTCAAGTGAAGAACACTCCCCAAACTGCTCTTCTTTCTGGCTCAGATTAGTGTTTCTGGAAGTATTTTTACTCATACCCTCTTTTGAATAAATATGTAAAATCTTACAGTCTCCATGTATCAAATACATCTGATACAGTTGCCCAGCACCTTACCCAGAGCCTGTTCTAGGCTGAGAATAACTCGCCTTCATCCTATCCCCATCAAAATCAAACCAAGACAGTTCTATGGAATATTAACTTAAGATGTTGAAATCTTAACAATAGTAATTTTGCATGGACTTAATGTAAAATTATTCTAGGATATTAAATATGCTCTGGGGAACAATAAACAGCAACCTGGAGACTACAGCATCCTGGTGAGTCACTCTCCCCTTCTACTGCTCATGCACCCATTGATGACCCAGTGGTAGATGCTCCCTAAGGCAGAGTGAATCTCTGAATGGTGTGACATTAGGCTGTAAAGTCTTTGCACGTTTCTGACCCCCTAAGCACAAGAGTGGTCACTAAATCAACACTTTGAACAAGTTAGAGAAAGACTTCAACAGAAATGAATTATTTTAAAACTTAGTTTATTCCTAGAATTTCCTCTTTCTGACCTCCATGCCTCAGTCTGCTACCCTCCCTTTCCATTTCTAAGCCTTCTCCTTTCCTTGATTCAATTCTTTACATTTTCACTGCAATGATGATGGATTATGCTATTTCTATAGTCTTCTTATTTATGTATTTATTTGAGAAGACAAAAAAGTAACTCATTCACTTGTTAGTTTTCTGTGAGAAAATACAAGTGACAATCTCCTTGGCCATGTTTACTAGCCCAAAAAGAAAAACTAAGCTGTTTTTGAGGAAATCATTCAAGAAAAGTAGACAGGGAAGAACTCTGCTCTGTGCTTCAAGAGCCTTATATCCTCTCTAGATAGGGCAAAGGGCAAAAGGGGAGGGAGGGGAGGGGAGGGGGGAGGAGGGTAGGAAAGATGGTGGAATGAGATAGACATCATTACCCTAAGAACATGTGTGAAGACGCAAATGGTGTGACTTTGTGTATAACCAGAGATGAAAAATTGTGCTCCATATGTGTAATATGAATTGTAATGCATTCTGCTTTCATTATAACAAATTAGAATTTTTTAAAAATCAAAAAAGAGCCTTATATTCAGATCTTTTTCTCCAGAAGACAAGCAAAATCCTGAATTCATGAATGAATCTCAAAATTTCTGCACAATAAAGCTAGAGGGGAAGTCTTAACTTGCCCTTTGCTCACATCTTCATTTCACTATATCCTTGTGGTTTCCCCTTTTGAACTGTGAGGTCACTAAATGATTCCCAGGGATGAAGGGCTTCGCCCTTCCTTCAGTCTGCAGGAAATGGAAAATAGCTGTGGGTTTGTTGGGAGTGTTTTCACGGCACACTTTTGTCACTCTGCCTATGTCTTTTCACCACAATGATCCAGCGTACATTTATTAAGAGAGCTTACCCTTCTGATGAAAGAAAGCATACATTATTAAATCTGCTCTTGTAACTGTCTTAGTGAGAGGAAAAAATTACAATCTTTCATATTGGTTGCAGAGCACTTTATAAGGAGTCTGTGAACATCAAAAGGCATTTATTTTTAGCCTCTAATTCATTCTTGAAGGACATACTCATTAGAGCTATGACAATGTAGGCAATTTTGGATGGCTGGCATATTTGACATCCTCTCCTAAAAGAGCTACATTGACTGACAGTCAAGTTCAAGGCTCCAAGAGCCATGTAACATCAACTATTTAAGCCAAAATACAGAAGCAAAGCCTCCAAGAAACTTAATAGAAAACGTATGCAGAAAATACACCAGTGTGCAGCAAATGACTCTCTGAAGGCTTTCTTTTTTTTTTTTTTTTGAAATTTATTTTTTCAATTTTGGTTTGTTCAAAATCATTACACAGCTCATGACTTATATCATCTTCCATACATTTGATTCAAGTTGGGTTATG
>NW_026000075.1:2199947-2214503 GCF_001458135.2 Marmota marmota marmota
TTTTTAATTTATTTTTTATTGGTTGTTCAAAACATTACACAGCTCATGACATATCATCTTCCATACATTTGATTCAAGTGGGTTATGAACTCCCATTTTTTACCCCAAATACAAGTTGCAGAATCACATCGGTTACACATCCACATTTTTACATAATACCATATTAGTGACTGTTGTATTCTGCTACCTTTCCTATCTCCTACTATCCCCCCTCCCCTTCCCTCTCATCTTCCCTCTCTACCCCATCTGCTGTTGTTTTAATTCTCTCCCTTGTTTTTTTTTTTTTCCCCTTTCCCCTCACAAACTCTTATATGTAACTTTGTGTAACAATGAGGGTCTCCTTCCATTTCCATAGTTTCCCTCTCTGAAGGCTTTCTGAACCTGGGGTTTCAAAAGGTTTTATAAAATGTTTCTCAATTTTCACTCTATGTTCCAAACTCAAAACAAATTTTATGTGTTGAGCCATTATAGGTGATTCATTCACTTCTCTCTTCAAATTTTCTTAAAAGAGTACATAGAAGCTGAACTGATAAAAGCCCTAGTACCTAATCACAGGATTCAATGTACATTATCACAAGTCGGAATCATTGTGATATTAAACCTGAAGCCTTGGTTTCTATTTTTCAGGATATGGGGTGAGCCTTCTTTTCCTTTCTAAACATTAACATTCTATTATCATTTAAATAAATTTGACCTTGCTCATTTAATATATAAATATATAATTTAGTTTCCTATTGCAACATAAAATAGAATTCATGAGATATGCTGAAAAAGAAGACTCAAATTAATTTACAGAATTCTATTATGAGGTGAATTCTTTCTCCTTTCTTTTCTAATTCTCAACTTCACCTCTCTCTCCATCCTTAACTTTGTGATCAAAGCTGTCCCTTAACTACTTGGCCTTGGCCCCATTCAAATAACATTTTCTGGAGTTTTGTTGTTTGTTTGCTTGCTTGCTGGTTTGCTATAGAACCTTGGACTCAGTCATCAGGGTAGCTATAAGTGAAAAAGTAATAAAATCACTTGTAATGCCTGCTGATGGACACTCTCCTTGGGTCCTCCTTAAAGTCCCAGGGAAGAATATTCTGTCAGAATCAAGTGCCTGAGAAACCAAAAGACTGGTATGTTTTTCCCTAAATCAATGTGTATAATGGGATTATTTCAATTGCTACATCATCCTCATCACTACTAAGCAAGATAAGAACAGTTACCCAGAAGGCTTATGGGAATGTGCTAAGCATGGCACTGGTCTTAAATATGCAAGTTTAGTTTTAGGAGCTAAAATATCATACTCTTCCTATATAATAGAGGCATGAGTTACTATATAATATATATATTCCTATATAATAAAGAGGAAGAGAGAAGAGGGAATCCAGGAATGGAAGAAGATGTTCAGAGAAGCTGGGAGGAGCATGAAGGAAGGTCAAAGAGAAGACCCTCCAGTTTTAGCAAGCTAACAAGGCACTTTGCAGAGTATTCCTTAGGGACATTATGGGGTTTGGTATGGGAAAGGCAAAGTAAACCCTCCCAGCTCCCTATCAGTAAAGTCTTCAGGGTCTACTCCCTTTTCTTTAAAAGTGGATTCTCTTAGAGAAATTCAAAGAAGATATGAGGTCTATGATTCTGGATTGGCCTTGGGCAAGAAGCAAATTTAGTGCAGGTGTATGTTGGAGGCATACATTGACTGCATAATAAAGGTAAGTTACTGAATCCCTATGTTCTTGCATTTTTTTTTCAATGTAAAATAAGGGTAGAAATAGCCAGGTTCAGTGTTGTTGTGAGGACTAGGAATAGTGTGTATAAAACGCTCACAGGATGAAAGTCACCCTTCTGATGATTTTTTTCTTCCATTTTTATTTTAGCTGCTGAAAACCTTGATCCAAATTTGTGACTTAAAATTTTTTTAAAAATGTTTTTAAATGCATGACCTTCATATATACATGGTTCCTTTTTTCTAAGTCTTAAACTAACTTATATTTTTCTCTATTCTAATTATTTGGTTACTATATCTATTGCATTATATTACAACCTGCATCAAATAACTTACAAAAGGTGGTGCTATAAGATGAATTAATTTTATGTTTATTATGCTCCCAGTTTCCCCATTCTGAACTTTAGGACATGATGGGATTGGCAAATTTTTCTTTATTTTAGATGTTGCCGCCATGCTTACAGTTTTGAAAGGTTGTGTGATCATTAATCGGAGTGTTTTTGACATTCATAAAAAAAAAAAGCTTTCCCATAACTGGACCCCTTTGTCATCAAAAGTTAGCTTCTTTCAAGGGTTAGTAGTGAAGTCACTACTTGGACTGGTCTTTGTCATTATGTCATCACCAACTAAGCTGACTAAACACAACTACCATATTCATACCAAAAAGTACATCCCAAAATGTCTGCTTAGCCCACTGAAGGCAAGAAAAGCAATGCAAAGGGCAGATAACAGTCCTTTTGACACCGAGGAAAGTGAGGCTCAAAACTGCCTGTATCGACCCAGAGGCAGCATCAATATAGCCTGGAGTTAAAACCAAGCCAACCATTCTTATGCACCCCTTAGAAAACTTGTACTAATCAGTCAAGCAACCTGTAGCTTGTAAGGACATAAAAGCATGGGCACATTTACTGGACCCTGCCTGAGATGATAGGGAACAACCTTCTGGTAACAGCTCCTACAAAGCTCAAGTGGGGCCCAGGACCACATTGGGAGGAATGAGCTTCACGAGCCACCTCTTTACTCTTGCTGGTCTGTGAAAACAGTAAAACCTCCAAGCGCTGCTGTAATGGAAAAGCTACCACAAGCTCATAGTCTTAACTTCATAAGAAAGAAAACTAAACCTAAGGTTAATCTCAGATGCTTCAGAGTTTTCACAAATGTGTCACCCTTTTCCTTTCCCCTGAAAACTTTTGAAGACACCTCAGAGATCTAGTTTCCCAAACTTTTCAGGAGTGGTTGTTTGCTGTTTTGGCTTCACAAAGAGTACAGTGTGTCATTTGTCAGTTATTATATGTAGGAATGGGAAGGCCTGAAAGCAAAGATTTGAGATGGTTCCTCTTACCCCAGTAGTCAAGTGGGAATTAACTAGCTCTCCAATTCCCCCAAATGCAGGTGTGTATAGAGTAATGTTTAAACTTAGGCTGAGGGAAAGAAGAAACCATTGCTCTACTAACAACAGCTTCAGAACAGTTAATACTGGATGAATTGAGCAAACAGTTAATCCTTAATAAGCTGAGAAAGTAGGTCTTTCCTTATTTTAAGGCCTCACACCTATTTCTCAACACTGTCTTGAGATACCAAAGCACTGCCTACCAATATATGGTACCTCTAGCTCTTACCGTAAGAGCTTAAAGATAGCATGGAAGAGAAATTCTGCAAAATGTCTATAAGATTGACTAGACATGAAACTAGTAAGCAAAACACAAAGCTTTTCTGCCCAGGTACTAGTTTGGATTAGCAATAAAACAATTACATACACACCTAAATAATAAACATTTTTTTCCAAAATAAAAAGTAACAGCAATACTATTATTTTAACAGCAGTCTTAATTTAACAACAATCATAATTGATAATATAAAAAGAATGAAAACAATAGAAAAAAATGATATAATAAGTGAAAAGAATCACTCAAACAAAACTTCTTTTATATATTGCATTTCTCTATCAATCTAAGACTGAAGGCAATAAGTACAATGGCACCATTGCAGATAGATCACTTAGAATATCAAGTCCATGTAGACAACGCAACAATCCAACTTGCTTTTTTCCAGGAAGAAACATACTCAGCTCCATCAAGAATCACACCTAGAAACTTTACTCTTCTCCCCACCCCCTCAGGTTCCAGTGATCTGTTTTGCAGCGACTACTGTGAACCAGAAGTAACAACAACCTTGAAATTCCAATACCAATACCAGCCAATCCCCCACTGCCACCCTTTTGGCAGCTTGCCAGTCCTGCTATTTTAAAGCCAGGCATTAGGAGGCAGCAAATGGCTCAAAACCACAGGCAAAGATAAATGTAGGAAGTTGGAAAAAGAGACCAAAGGCTGTGAAAGCAGGGAAAACAGACTTCATCTGAAACACAAAGTTTTAGGAATTCAAATTTGATATGTGGAACAGTCAGAAGGGAAAGGGGCTGGCCCTCATAAAGACCCTTTGAAATTATCTGGATCCCCATTCCTCATTTCATCATGGGGGGGGAAAAAAAAACACCTGACAGTCAACTTAAGGGTTAAACAACATAGCACTGACTTGGTTTCATTTATTCAATCTGGTTTTATTCTTGGCTCCAGAAACAAGTATCTCATGGTTGCCTGTATGGAATTCTCAGCTCCCACTTGCTATAGTAATACGAGCACAAATGCAAATACTGTTCCAGTCATCACGGAGACATCAGAACTGATTTTGCCCCATATTGCTTCATTCTGACTAAGGCATTTACATATTTATAGCACATACCAACATTACTTAGAAATGCTAGTGCTGTATCTATGTTAAAAAAAAAAATACTTGTGGCATGTACTCTAATCCAGAGTATCCTGTCTTCAGATAATATATGTCTGTTTTATTTTTAGGACTTTGCACTTTCCCAAAGGGGAAAAATATTTTTAAACAAAGCTTTGTTCTTTCAATTATAATTAATAAATAATTAATAAAATTAAATTTTAAGAACCTTGCTTAATCTACCTTAGAAATTGTTTGCTTTATCGTATCAGAAGAACTCTTGCCTCCCTCAGGATATTTATTTAGAAGAAATAAGCTCACATAATTTAAGTGAAAATTTTATTTCCAGAATAAATAGGTCTTTAGAAAACATGACTACTATGAACCAAAATCATAAATATATGAGGAAGATCTTGTGGGACATAAAACAAAAAACTTAAAATTCTCAAGCTAGTTCCCTGAAATTTTTACATTGTTTCTTAAACTCTTGTGCCAATAATATATATATTCTATGCCACACAATACTGAGCTATCACAGAATGTGCAGAATAAAATAGTGGATAACACATGCATTTCCTCTATAGTAATATTGTAATGAACAGTTAAATCAAACCAAAAGTAATTTATATCAAACACTGCAAATATTGCACAAAACCTATTTTCCTTCAAGGCATGCATATAACTCCAAACTCCTCCAATAAGCAAATTTCAGCTGTATTACAATTAACTATTAACAGTGATTGAAGAAAATATCCCACATTACTTACTATTTTTAAGATGTCTATGCCATCCTTCTGAATTCGAAAGGGTGAAGAAGAATCACTATCATGAGGAAATCTAGCATGCAGAAAGAGGGAAAATAGCAAGTGTTAGTTGTCTGAAAATTAGCATCTTCAGGTTTTCTTGAGGTACTTCCCACAAGATCCCAAAGCAAAGAAGAAAAAGAAAAAGTTGGAGAAAAACATCACACACATCACAAGCCGACTTTCTCCACAAACCCATGCAGCTCCAAACTTTAAAGGCTCAAATTGTTGAGCATCCCGATGGAACAAATATCCGACTTCGGTATCACTGATTACGTACACATTTTCAATAAGACGAATGCATCTCCAAAATTATGGTGACTTTAAATGTCTTATCCAGATCTTCCCCCTGTTTGTCTCCCCTTCTCCCTTTTCCATTCACATTTTTCCTCCTACAAAATGCACATAGGTCTGTTCTTCCTTGTACCCCGAGTCAGGCCTGGCTTTGAAATGCATTTCAATCTCTCAACACAGACTGCTTTCATTGCCTTTAGAGTCCCACTAAGGCCCAGCTTTAAAAGCTACTGATTCTTTTTTTCTTTAGCCTTCCTCACAAAGGAAGGGTATTTTGTAAATTACCAGCTCGTTCAGATCAACAAAAGGTACTTTCATAGAAAGCCCCATTTGATTTTGCTCAAATTTGATTACAAGGATGGAGAAAAGGAAAGGAAGTCAAAAAGAAAAACCCCAGATGGCTTTTTCATTCATCTCAGTGAATGAGCTTTATCTGTGCCTTTTGAAACTGTAGCAGTGGAAAAGCATTTCTGTTGGCTTAAAAAACTTGACAAAAATTATTGGTTTGCCATTTCTCATGTAACAGCCATTGGGAACTGGATGAAAAGACTTTTTCATGGGATCGCCTGCTTGGATCAAAATAATGGAGATTAGGTATTTCATTATAAATTACAGTGGGAGATAGAGCAGGCTGTCATATTAATAGCAACCTGCTCATGGCCTTCAATGGTAGCTATTCTCCTAGACAAAGGACCAAGGGGGTTGTCTATTGAACTTGTACTTTAGGCCTGATCAATTTTCTATCATCAAGGCAAAAGGTGAGATGACTAACAAAGGAATTCACACATGAGTGACCTCATAAGCCTACAGATAAAACAGCTTAAAGAAGCAAAACACATCCTGAAATTATGGATGATAAACTATATAAAGAAGGCCGAGTATGAGAGTGGGAGAGGAAAGAGCAATGGTCTATAATTCTCCTCTCTCTTCTTGGCCAAATGGACACATTAAAAGCTACTTGTTTTCAGCTGCAGATAATTGCAACGTTTGGTTTGCAGTGGTCTGCTGTAAATCCTTCAGCCCAGTTTTTCTTTTTTTTTTTTCCTCAGCAGTTTCAGTCATTTCATTCGCTTTTAACAATGGCATTGTGTTCAAGACAAAGCTTCTACCAAGAGTCACACTTAAAAATAAAAATGAAAAAGAATCCCAAGCAACACAGTGGAGTGTGTGTTTGTTATGTGCTCCAGGTTATCCCAACTTGTGTACTTTTCAGAATCTAAAGCAATTCAAAGCCTAAGCAGTACCTGCCACTAAAAAAAACACAGAATCTTAATGAAATTCACTGAAACGTTTGATTCAATGAAGATTTGCTTCAGAACACAGTGATGACAGAATACTAATTCAAAGAACCAGTGAAAGATGGGTGGTTAATTTTCATGCAATCACAAGGAATATTTTAAATTCCTAATCAAAGTTGTCCACATCGCTGTAGAAATTATTAAAATTTTCTTTGCCATAAAATTTTCCTCAACTTTTCTAAAAAGGTGGCAAGCAGGGTATCATGCAGATTTCTACCCACTAGTTTTAGTGTTCCTTTAATTCTGGATGATAGTAGAAACATTATCTTCCAGGGATAAAAAACCAGGGTTTCCAAATGTTACTGTTACCTGGAAATGCAGATGTAATATAGCATCTTTTGTACATTACATTGGCTAAAGCTAATGAAAAGCAAAAATATATGTGAGTAGGATGTATTTTACCATGCTATTTTTTAAACCAAAGAGTAGTATAAGATTATTAATGTAAAAGGACTTCCAACTGTCTAAAAGCTCAAGAAAATACCATAAATATCACCCATGACAGTAGCTGTCAAAATAAGGCCACATTTTGATAGGCACCCCTGACAGGTGTAATGACCCCCAAATCTTGGATACAAGCAATCTTAGTATATGCTCACAGCCTCACAATTTCACACATGTAATGATGGTATAAGGAAGTCCACTTTGGTATGGATCAGGAAAATGAGGATATAGTATTATCCAATGTATATATACAGAAAACTCCACATTTATATATAATTGCACTTCCTTTATTGTCAAGGAAGCCCTAAATCCTTGGACTATCTTATTCATTTGCGGGTATTTCAATGTTACTAAAGCATAATTAAATAACCCTAATGGGAGTCAGGGGTCTGGCAGGCCATTCCTGCTATGGTGTACATATAAATTGGTATGAACTTTCTAGAGGTAAACTAAACAACATACTTTAAGAGCTTAGAAGTCTTCATAGCTCTTGACCTACTTATTTTACCTAGAAATATTCTCAGTAGAAACTCAGAAATGCAGGTGATGATCTCACTCCCCACCACACACACACACATACACACACACACACACACACACACACACACACCCCTATCATACAGTGAGTCAGACAGAATACTGGTTAGGATTACAAATTCTGGAGCCAGACTAGTTGAATTCCAATCACAATCTGACCAATTTCTAATTATAAACTTATGTAATTGAGTGTTAATCTCTCTATGCCTCAGTTTTCTCACCTGCAAAATGGGGATATCAAAAGTGTTGTGACAGCAAGTGAAACAATCAACTGAGTGCAGACCTCCTACAGAATGGTTTGCAAACCATACATGTGGCAAGGGGTTGATATCCAGAGTACATAAGGAACTATAGCCAAAAACAACCAGATTCCCCAATTTAAAAATAGGTAATAGATCTAAACAGACATTTCTCAAAAGAAGACATACAAATGGCCAAAGGATACATGAAAAAAATGCTCAGTATTATGAATCATAAAGGAAATGCAAATTAAAACCACAATGAATAAGTAAGAATGGCTATTACCAAAAAGACTAAAGATAACAAGTGCTGGCAAGGATGTGGAGCAATGAGAACCCTGTACGCTGTTGATCTGAATTTAAATTAGTACAACCATTATGAAAAACAAAATGGAGTTCCTCCAAAAATTAAAAATAGAATTACCATATGATCCAGCGATCCCACTACTGGGTAGTGAAATGAAATTAGTATGTTGAAGAGGCATCTGCACTCCCATCATTTCAGCATTATTCACAACAGCCTAGAAATGGAAACTACCCAAGAGATAATGGTACATACACAAGACACATCACCATATGATGACGGTACAGTGGAATACTATTCATCCATAAAAAGAATGAAATTCTGTCATTTGCAAAAACATGGGCAGAACTAGAGATCTTTATGTTAAGGGAAATAAGCCAGGAAAGAAAGACAAATTCCACATTATTTTACTTATATGTAAAAACTAAAAAAGTTGATCTCAAAGAAGTAGAGAGTAGAATAGTGGTCACTAGTGAGGGAGGAGGGTGTAGGGAGAATGGGAAAGGTTGGTTCATGGATACTGAAAGAACAACCAAACAAGGCTCATCGTTGGGGAAGTGCCCATTTATTGAGGAACAGTTTTATTGAGCCGGGGGTGGTTTGACAGTTATGAAAGTTTGACAGTTGGCACGGGGCACTTTCTGATTGGTGGGTAAGGATCATGAGAGTCAGCAGGGCTCACCATTGGACGGCTCTTCCTGCCACTGTCAGGGGTGGGGGGGGGAATAGGGAAGTTAGTCTTTGGAGCCAGGGTGACTCCCAACATTCCCCCCTCTTTGTTATTAAATGAGAGTGGGCGTTGACTCATTCTGGCTGCTTACTGCTGAGATGGGGCGGCTTGGGAGAATCAGAGAGGAGGGAAGTAAGGAGCCCCCACAAGAGGGCAGAGAAGACCGGTATAACTTCAGGAACCAGATCAATGAAGGTTCCTTACCACCACAGATCCATGATGATATCAGTCCATTCGGTATAGGTCTCAACTGGAGGTATCATCAGTAGCCCAGGAGTAATTCCCAAGGAGAAGCTGGTTAAAAGCTTGATTAGAAATTTTACCCACCTGAGTCTGAATGAACTTTATGATAAAGGGAAGGAACAGGCACATAAGGAGGACAACACACAACGATCCCACTACTGGCCAGATCCAAGCAAGTAGTAAGGAGGAGAAGGGGGTCTGGCTGGAGGGGGCCCTTAGGGTAGTCAGTGAGTTTGACAATGTTTTCTTCCACAAGGCCTGATTCATTAACATAGGGAGGCTAGGGATTCAGCAGTGGATGTAAGTGCACCTTCAAGAGGGGGTAATCAGTGGTGGCCGCAAGGCGGGTAGGGGCCAGAAATGAGGGGGAGAATTAGGAGAACCCATTTATGGAACATCCTCAGGTATTGGGCTAAGAATGGAGACACGGGAGAGTCGGAGCTTGAGGGGATCTTGTGGGGAGGGATGACAAGAGTTGGTCTGATGAAGGTGTAAGACCCCCAGGCTTAAGCCTGGAAATATGAATCCACGGGGTAAGTTGGTTATTAGGTAGTTTGAGTGTGGCCGCCGAGGGAGTGCACATAATCACCTGAGCAGGACTCTCCCATTTTGGTTTTAGAGGGGGCTTTTCCCCCAGTGGGCAATAGTAAACAAGTTGACCAGGTGTTAAGGAGGTAGGGTTTTGAGAGAGACTGGGGTCAGGAAGGAGCCAGGCTTGATAGCGCCAGAGTTCAGAGCGTAGATGGAAGAGGAGGGGCAGGGCATATGTTAGGCAATCCGGGAGGAATGAGGGGACGGCCATACATGACTTCAAAAGGTGAGAGATTAGAAGGCTTCTTTGGCAAGGCCCTAATGCTCAATAAAGCCAAGGGGAGCACCTTTACCCAGTCCAGGCTTAATTCCATGGTGAGCTTGGTGAGGGTCTCTTTAAGGGACCGATTGGTCCTTTCAACCTTTCCGGAAACCTGGGGGCGGTAAGGGCAAATGCCAAGGGAGTGATAGCGCGTGAGCCAGTCCCTGAGTTATCTACAGGTGAATTCTGGGCCATTGTCTGATTGGATAGAAGTGGGGATTATGTGAGTAAGCAACAGATCAACTACCATAGAGGCCCGTTTGTTAGAACTCGGGTCATGTTGGTGAAATCAATCTGCCAGTCTGCAGCCGGGATATGACCGCAGGCCTGATCGTGGGGAAAGGGTGAAAAAGGAGTGAAGGAAAGTAGTGAGACTCTGTGGACTAGAATGGAATAGAGAGTAAAAAAACTGGAAGAGTTGCTGGGGATCTTTGGGCTGATTCCCAGTGGTAACGAAGAGTAGCAGAGTAGAGGAGAGGACGTAAGTCTCTGTGGGGCGGCTGATCTAACCGCTTGATTGGCCTTGGAATTCCCCATAGTAGTAAGGGAGGAGTCAGTTTGATGGGCCTTGCAATGGATTATTCCCAGTTGGGAAGGCAGCCTGGAGGCTCGTAGTAGGCCAGAAATAAGTGTAGAATTAATGACTGCCGTCCCTCTGGTGGTCAATAGCCCCCTTTCTTTCCAAACGGCTATGGGGAGATCAGGATATGAAAGACGTATTTGGAATCTGTATATAGGAAAAGAGTTTTTCCCTCCGCTAGCTCAAATGCCCTTGTGGCAGCTATGAGTTCAGCTTGTTGGTTGGTGGTATTGGGTAGGAGAAGTTTTGCCTCTATGATGGATGAGAGGGAAACGACAGCATACCCCACCACTTTAACCCCTTTGTGTATAAAGAGCTACCATCTGAGAACCAGACGAGGTCTGAAGAGGACAGGGCTCCCTCAGAAACGGTGGTAGGGCAGGGTAAAATCGTCTCTAATACCTCCAGGCATTTGTGGATGGGATCATGTGAGGGAGAAGATGGGAGGAGGAAGACAGGGTTTAATGGAGAGCAGGGCTGAAAAGAGATGGAGGGACTTTCAAGGAATAAGACAAGAAGGAATAAAACCCTGGAAGGAGAAAGTGACTGTAGCCCCTTGTAAGTGAGGAAATCCTTTAGATGGTGAGGAGATGAGATGGTTAGCAGGGGTCCAAAGGTAAGCTTGTGTGCTTCTTTCTGGAGGTCATGAGCTGCTGCTAGGGCTCTGAGGCATGGGGGCCAGCCCCTGACGGTGGGGTTGAGCTATTTAGATAGGTAGGCCACTGTACAAATGTGGGGCCATATTCCTGACCCAGAACGCCCAGACTTTGTCCCTGTTTTTCATGTACATAGAGGGTGAAGGGTCGGGAGAGGTCGGGGAGATGCAGGGTGGGTGCCTGGAGGAGAGTCTTTTTAAGGATTGTAAAGGGCTTCCCTACTACTGAGGGTAGGGGTTCATCTTGGGGGCCCTTGGCCAGATTATATAGCAGCCTGGCGAGGAGGGAGAAATTAGGAATCCAGGCCCTAAAGTACCCAGCCAAACCCAAGAAGGAAAGTATGTCATCTTTGGTCTTTGGTGTAGGTATAGACACAATAAGCTGTTTTCTGTCTACTGTATGTGACCTCTTTACATGCTATTTGGGCCTTTTGTGGAGAGACCCGATATCCCTTTAAGTAGGATAACTGTGTCATCTGTTGAGCGCCCTTTGGACGGGCTAGAAGAATTTGTAGAGGTTTGCAAGAGGTGCAGAGAGCAGGACTGGATCGGAGCAAGAAGAAAGCCTGGACATAAACGATCTCTACCCATTTTTTTTTTAAAATGCTCACAGTAATTGTAGAGATCCCTTAGAATGGAGGGATCCAGGAACCCAAAAAGGGGCCATCTGCTTTGGCTGTCTAAGGGATAAGTGGGCCAGGCCTGGGTGCTATATTTGATCCAAGAGGCATTGTAGGGGAGAGTTGACCAGCAGAGAGGACACATTACCCATGTAAGGAGGAGGGAAGAGGACGCAGAGAAGGAGGAAACTGATTTATTGGCAAAAGGGGCATCCCCACTAGAGCCAAAATTCAAGAATGCCTAAGTGGCAGGTTCGAGCTGCAGAGATTGGTTGTCACCGAATCCTGACAGTCAAAGCTCTCGTCCTGGATGGAGCCAGAGCCATGGGAGACCTTGGCCAAGGCTTTTTGGGATCCCTCCTGGAAAGGCCGGATACTCCCAGGGCCAGAAAGAGGGGAGAGAGAGAGAGAGACAGGGCAAGAGAGAGGAAGGGGAGGGTAAGCATCTCTCTAGCAGCCAAATTCAAATCTGCCCAAGGAAGGAGTCCCTGAGGGCCACCGTAGCCTTAAAGGCTGTGATGGGGTGCTTTCCTCCCCACAGGTGGGAAAGAGATTTGCCAGATGATAATCAATATATTGCAAGAGGGTGGATTCAGGGCACTGGGGGTGAAAAGATTGGAGGTCTTGTGATTTGGGGGCAAGGGGAATGGAGAAAAAAGCATCCTTTCTATGACCGAGAAGTGGGTGGCAGTGTGGGGGATCTGAGACAGCAGGGTATATGGGTTGGGAACCAAAGGATGTATGGGCCTAACGGAGGTGTTGATGAATCATAGGTCCTGAACTAAGCGATAGGACCCGTTGGGCTTTTTTACCACTAGCATGGGAGTATTGTAAGGGGAATGAACAGGACAGAGGTACCCCTTGCTAAGAAGGTCTGAATAGTAGGTTGTAGGCCCAGAAGAGCTTTTGTGGACAGGAGGTATTGAGCCTGATTGGGGAAGGTGTTGGGATCTTTGAGATAAATATTAACTGGTGGGCAGGAAACAGTGGAGGGGGTGTGGGTCCCATACAATCGGGTCAACCAGGTTCGTAGGTAAGGGGTCCTTTTTAGTATGGTGTTTCATGTCTTCTGCCAAAAGGGCCAGAAAAGAAGAACAGGCCGATTCTGGGGCCTGACTGATGCCAGGATCCCGGATGTTGATTGTTGTATTGAGCAAAAGAACTGGACATTGGGGCATAACTAGGAATGTCTGAGAGAATGGGAAGTTGTCTATGGAACAGAGTAATAGGGGAGTCTTTCTTGGATAGATGGTCTTTCCTCCTACCCTGACAATAGGAGAGGTGGACAGCACTGTTTGCCCCCAGAATTCTGTCAGGACGGAGAAGGTAGCCCCAGTGTCAAGAATAAAGTCAACCTTGCATCCACCCACCTGAATCCGCACCCTGGGTTCCTGTCTATTGATTGTTACAGCCTGGGACAAGGACCCAAGGGTCTGTCAATTGATTGCCATGCCCAGAAGGTTGGAGGGTTCCCTGGCCATAGGCCTCCTATGGGATCTAGGACAGTCAGAGCCCCAGTGACCTTGTTGTTGACATTTAGTACATGGGGTACGCGGAGTGTGTGGTGCGGGGCATGCCCTGGCCCAAAGTCCCTCCTTGCCACACTTGAAGCAGGCGCCCGGGGCGGTTTTGACCTGTGGTGATAGGCAGCAACCCCAGGAAGCACCCTGCAGGGCCTGGGCGAGCATCTGAAATTTCGGGATCTACTGCTGAAGGGCTTTCATAAGCCAATCCAGAAATTAATTAATTTTGGGAAATTGATGGCCTTACATGCCGCTTTTTTGAGCCCAGCAATAATACATGCGGAGAATCGGTCCCTACTCTGTATGCCAGCTTGTGTATTATAATCCCAGTCGGAAGTTTGATCTGGGACAGCAAGTGGCCCTGGAGGGTGATTGGGATTAACTCGGTGAGTTTCAACAGCATGGGCTCTGGCAAGTTCCCAGACTCTGGTACGCGTTCCTCAGGAAGGAGAGTATTAGCCAATAACCTGAGGAGCTAGACGGAGCAGACGGGGGAGGTCGGTAGAGAGGGGGTTCATCTGCCAGATAGGTCGGGGTGAGAACGAAGAAGAGAAAAAGCCTCAACATAGAGGATCTACTTCCACTTTTTTGAGCGCTCGCAGAAGTTAAACAGATCTCTGAGAATTGCGACCGGGTTCCAGAGAGTCCACTGTGACCATGAAGGTCGTGGCGGGGTGTGTTCTCTCCTCCAGATTGGGCGTCAGAGGTTTGCCAGCCGATCACGGTCAAAGCCCCTGTGTATAGCCCGTCTGAAGTTGGATACCCAATAGGGGAACTCACCTACTGAAGAGCCGGTGTTGTGCGAGTAGCAGCGCTCAACAGAGTGGACGAGGACGGCAAGCCTTAGGAGAAGGGGGCCCTCCAGCAGCGAGGAATTCCCCCTCCCGGGTTTTGGCACCAATGAAAGAATGACCAGACAAGGCTCATCGTCTGGGAAAGTGCCCGTTTATTGAGGAACAGCTCTGCATATTTATGGGGGGGGGGGGGATTGACAGATA
>NW_026000075.1:2214509-2278060 GCF_001458135.2 Marmota marmota marmota
GAGTTTAATAGTTACAGTTTAACGGTTTAACGGTTGACAGTTGGCACTGGGCACTTTCTGATTGGTGGGTAAGGATCGTGAGAGTCAGCAGGGCTAGTCTGATTGGTGGGTAAGGATCATGTGAGTCGGCAGGGCTCACCATTAGATGGCTCTTCCTGCCGCTGTCTCTGGGGATGGGGAAGTTAGTCTTTGGAGCCAGGGTGACTCCCAACAGATACTAAGTTAGAGTAAGCCAGGAACAGGTTCTGATATGCTATTGCACCCTAGGGTGACTATAGATAATAATAAAGTGTAGAACATTTCAAAAAGTTCGAAGACAGGATTTTGAAAGTTGTCACCAGAAATTTTAAATATTTGATGAAACAAATATATGTAACTTGATTTAAATATTACACAATGTATACACATATCAAACACTATCTAATACCCCATAATACTCTATTAATATAATTTTATGTTTCTATGTATCAGTTAAAAATCAAAATTTCAAAAAGTGCTTTCTAGAGGGAAATTGAACACAAATGAGTTAATATATGGAAAGCACTGATCAGCACATAGTAAATATTGAAAAAGTACTAGATATTATTATAAATGCTCTAAACCAAGATAACTTCTAAGTTATGATATATAATAGAATACACAATGATGATTAGAGAACATATTTTCAAATAATTCTTAACTATATGGAGAAATATTTATACTTAGTAAAAAAAACAGAGTGTACAACTATACATTATATAATCTTAAAGACATATAAATATACATATGCATCAAAAGTGGCAATCTAATTTATTACTGAATCATGTAATTTTAAGTGATTTTTATTTTCTTTTTATACTTTTTAATTTACTTTTCTATGTTAGTTTATGAAGAAGGAAGAGAATGAGGAGGTACTCCAAAAAGCACACAAAGTTACCTAATAGAGGTAGGTCAGGCTAAGGGGAAAATCAAAATCTATGCCTAAGTTGACTTTGGTGAGCAGCACTAAAAATCTGGAAATGATAAGTATTTCCAAAACTGGCAAGTAAGCTTAAACTCTAAAATTTTAACAAGTAAAGTCCAAATGGATCCACAAAACTTCCTGTCCTAAGAAGCTGTCAGTATATGGTTTGCCAAAGGCATCCGTCAATGGAGAATCCAACAAAGTGACCCAAGAGTGAACTTGGGTGTCGTGAGCATACCAACAGTTACAGGTTAAAAAAGATTGACAAAACCAAGAGTTCATGTTTTGAAAAGATAGAGGGAAGAGAAAAAACAAACGCAGTTAGTGTGTAGCACAGATAGCTTCAATCCAATCAGTTAGGGACAACAGACAATGCCAACAAATCCCGAGAAGCTTCCATAGCAGGTCCTTCCATTTCAGGGGCATCTGAACTGAGAGAGACTGGGTTTCAGCCCAGAGAAGGACTTTCCATGTGAATTCTAGGAAAGGAGAGTCAGGCCAAGAAGTAGGCACTTCTCCATCTTATTTCTTTCTTCCTAACCACAGGGGGCCAAGAACCTGATGACAGGAAGCAGATGCAGAAGAGAGCAGAGCTTGTCCTTCGTTCCTGCTCATCCCTCAGTCAAGCCTGAACAAGGGAGTGGGAGAAGAGAGAAGAGGAAGAGTCTTAGGGTGTTTAATTGGACTGGACTAGTCTTTAGTAACCAAAAGTAACTAGAAGGCTATGGAATTCCCCCAATATATTAACAGCCAGGAATATAAACAGTTATAGGTGGGAAAAAAAAAGAGCTGAATTCAGATTGCTCAGTACATGAAATGTTGAAAGGAAAAAAACTATCCAAACTAAATGCTAGGCTTTTCAAGAAGTTTTAATAAAAAGCAAAGTTCAAGAACATGAAAATATCATGATTCAGTATTTGCATTTCTGGGGTATATAACCAAAAGAGTCAAAAGCAGGGGTCCATATCCATGTTTATAGCAGATTTATTCACAATAGCCAAAAAGTGAAGGCAAACCAAGTGTCTCCTGATGAATGGATAAATAAAAATACATATAATGGATTATTTATTATTCGGCATAACAAGGAAATTCTGACACATTTTATAACATGAATGAACCTTGACATTATCCCAAGTGAAATAATCCAGTTAAAAGAATAAGAACAGTTCAATTCTTATATAACTTATATGAGCATCTCCTATAACTTATATGAGATGCTTTGAGTATTCAAATCCAGAGACAGAAAATAGCCATCAGTTGCCAATAGATAGGGGCGGAGGGAATTCAGAGTTGGATAATGGGGTGTAAAGTTTGAGCTTTGCAAGAGGAAAGAATTCTGGAGATAAGTAGCACTATTGGTTGCAAAACAATGTGAATGTGCTTAATTCCACGAAATGTACACTTAAAAATAGTAAATTTTATATATTTTACTACAATTTAAAATATATATATTAAGAAGTTGCTTCCTAAACTCAAGTCTTCGATCTTATTTTCATCCACTATAGCTTAGAAAGAGGAAGAGGAAGGCGAGGAAGAAAGAAAAGGAGGAGGAAAGGGAAAAGCTCTTCTGCATAGTCAGCTACTCAATCTGTACATTTGACCCAGATGTCAGAAGGGACAAAAAAAGGTAAAATCCAGGCAGCAGTTCTGCTGACCTGGTTGTATGCCCTGGGGCTGGACTTCAGCAACTGGGAAGAAGAGGTACCATTTTGTAATTCATCTGCCCATAAGGAGCATCTTTTATTCATTTTCAGGATGGCACTGTATGTGTCAACTGGCCTTGGAAGACAGCCAGCTGATATGTGGACAGTTAAGAATGGACATTTAAATTGAATGGTAGAGTTGGTTATGTGCTGTTTGTAAGTGGCTGGGCCCCTGGCTCTCTGGGCAAAGCTTCATCTTGGAGTTTCAGTGGCACTGCAAGCCCATCACATACACACATACACAAAGTTGTGTCGTCTTCACATACTTTTTTCTAGCACTAACGTATCCAGCAGTACATTAACATACACACACATAACTCACCTTACTGAAGCATGAGGAAACAGAACTGTCCTCGGTGATTATATAATTGGCATAATGTGAAAACATGGACTTTTGTAAATGGGACAAAATAAATTGACCAGTTCTACCAACATGTACTCTTCACTTTTCATGGCTCCAGGGAACCCACTCGAAGCGAACCTCAGCAACTTAGCAAGGCCCTAAGGCTTTCTACCTCTCTACGGATAGTATCTAAAATGTATATTCCCAGCCCCGACCTTCCACCCAAACTAATGCCATCTTTCAATGGAACTACAGATCACTTCTATTAGTTTACCACACTGAATCCTTAAAACAACATCTCCCTATTTGCCCTGTTTCATAAGCAAAACAAAACTCCCCCTTTTCTTATTCAAATTCCTTTCATGTATTCCCTCAGGGCCCAGACTCCAAATCTTGACAGCATATTTGAGTCCCTCTTTTCCTTAGTGTGTCATGCCAGTCAATATGGTTCCATTTCCCCTTGACGTATGATATTCAGATCTCCTTTCCAAAAGCCATATGCAGTCCTCATAATTTTGAAAATGTAATATTTGCTCAAGGTTCTTTAATCAGCACCGATGTCTTCTCTCCATGTAACTCATTTGGGAAGAACAATTGATGCCCTAATTTACTCACCACCTGATTTATTCCCCACTTCCTCATTCTTCCTTCTATAAAGTCTCCATGGGGGGTTACTGGTCTCTACCTCTCTGATTTCTCTAATCCCTCCAATTCCAAGTTTCAACTAACTTCAATGAGAAACTCTCTTTCTCATCTCCCCCTAGATACTTGCTTTTATCCTTTGATACTTGAAGTGATCCTATGATCACTTCCAGACCACGTATAATCTACATGCTCAAGACTCCTAAATTCAGTCTCCAGAACCAGTCCTACAGGCAGTTCAAGTTCAGGTTCAGTATGTTAAACTAACCTTGTTGTCTTTTACAACCCTGCCACCAACAAGAGAGTAAGTGGGGAGCAGGTAGAAACATTGAGAGAGAAAGAAAACATTCCTCCCTTGCTCTCCAACTTGGTGAAAAGCAACACTTACCTTTTCAGGCAACAAATCCCAGGCTCATCCTTGTTTGGTCCTTGTGTGAAACCCTCATGTCTAATTACTTAGCAAGATCTTTGAATTACATCTATATTTCTCCAATTTCTCCTGTTTTCAATCAAAATGCTATTGCACTAGTTTGAATCTAAAGCAGCTCTTACTTTAGCAACTATAAAACTTCCAAACTGGCTTCCTCTCAAATCCTCAAAATTCATCCTTTGCCTAAGCAACACAACAATGTTTCTAAAGGAAAAATAGAGCCCTTCTGCTCAGTTTCAACCTCTCAGGGGTCAGAACCTTGCTTCTCAGAAGTGTATCACTGGGGAACTTGTTAGAAACCCAGAGGCCAAGAACCAACTATAAGTCTACTAAATCTCACCTTCCTTTTAACAAGTTCTCCAGGTGATTCATATGTACATTAAAGTTTGAGAATCACCCAGAGAAAGAATAAAGTACAACTGGGGCCTCATTAATAGGCCCTTTTCAACTTTTACAAACTAGTGCCTGTCTACCTTTCCAGCTTCAGCACTACCCCTCTCCACTCCACATCTTTCTATTTTAGTACCTTTATGCAAGCAATTCTTTACCCAGAATATCCTTCCCTACTTCATCTGGTTCATCTCTCAAGATTTAGCCTAAATGCCATGTCTTCTTACAATATGTCAAGACCAAAGTTTTTTTTTTTTTATTTCAAAAAGAGAACAACAACAACAAAATCAGAAAATATTAGAACTGGGAGCTCAGTGATAGAGTCCTTGTCTACTATAGGTAAGGCTCTAGGTTCAATCCCCAGCACTGAAAAAAAGAAATTATTAGAATACAATATCAGGACTAAGCATATGTTTTATGCAAATTTTGTTTCAGTTGTATGTGTGTGTCCATGATGCACATCTGTCATGATCTAAAATTCATTTCTTGCATAATTACCAACCAAAAAAGTTAGAAGCCATAAAGTGCCTTCTCTAAATTTAGGGATCCTATCAAAGGAGCCTAGGAACTGTGCACAAAGCATGACATACATATATCTATTATAAAACTGATGGGAGGCTCGGGAGGCTGAGGCAGGGGGAAACACAAGTTCAAAGCCAATATCAGCAACTTAGCAAGGCCCTAAGCAACATAGTGAGACCCTGTATCAATAAATACAAACTCTGTATATATCTGAGTGGACATTACAAAAGTAAATTTTTGCACGTCTATTTCCCCCGTCACATCATGAGTTTCTTCATGGAGGGGGCTATTAACATTTTCTTTGAAAATCCAACTCAGCACAAGCAGTGTTTGTTGAACAAATAAATAAATGACAGTATGAGATATTCCCCATATTGTTCAGAAAGAGACTAATAATTCCTGGTGTTGAGGCAGACACTGCAGAACATGTCCAGGGTCCAAGGGAAAACTGTGGGCTTGAAAGTCAGACTGACTTCAATTTTGAATTCCTATTTTGTCCTTTCTGTCACCTTGAACAACTTATCTAACCAAACAGAGGTTCGCCTCTACAAAATGTGGATGTTATATTTAATTTTCTAAGCGAGATAATGCTGAATTAACACATTATCTGGACAATAGATAGTGTGCTGTAATATTTGGGTCAGAATTGTACACTTCTACTATACTATGGACACTCAGAGATAGAGTTATGATTATTCCTGGGCAATTTGTGGCAATTTTTAATGTGCAAAATAACATTTAAAAATACATTTTTTTAAAAATTTTAACTTTGAAGCAAAAAACTCCCAGTTCTCTATTGCTCACAGGATAGTATGTAGTCTTATTGTTTTTGTCTGTAACACGTATCAGTTTTCACTATGTACTTTACTTGTAACATACTATAGAAATAATCCCTGAAAGTATAGTCTTAACTATGTACTTTACTTGTATGTTGTGCTTATTACTTAGCATCTGTCCCCCATTCCAAAATACAAGCTTCATGAAATAATAATGATTAAATGAATTATCAGCTAATTCTTTATGTCCTTCAAAATTGGACTTGCCTTGGCCTAAGGAAGAGTTAAGAGTCTTTCCTTGTGCAAAAGAGAAAAACCACATGAGCCTGGTCACCCCCAAGCTGCCCTAAGTAGACTCTTGTTTTCTAACCCTTAGGTCTATATGCTAGATTGTTTCAGGTGGCACAGTTCTGTGACTGAGGGGGAGAAGACTCATTGCCATGATGGAGATTCCCAACATGGTTTCAAAGTTTATCCAGATCTCTGGTAAAAATTGTAAAGGGCCTATCAAAAAAGATAAAAGTTAGCCTGCTGCTGCTAAATAGAAAGATACTAAGTAATAATTGCCTAATAAGGCCAACAGAAAAATAAGCAAGCTCACAAATGCTTTGCAATTTATTCATATTTCAACTCTTTTTTATTTGTTCTTTTTAGTTATACATGACAGTATAGTATATTTTGACATATTTATACAAACACAGAGTATATCTTATTCTAATTAGGATCCTAGTCCTATGGTTGTGCATGATATGGAAATTCACTATGGTGTATTTATATATGTACATAGGAAAGTTAAGTCAGATTTAATTCACTTTCTCTCCTATTCTTATTCCCCCTCTCTTCCCTTCATCCTCTATTGTTTAATCTACTGAACTTCTATTCTTCCCCTACCCCCTTGTTGTGTCTTAGCATCCACATATATGAGAAAACATTGGACATTTGGTTTTTTGGGATTGACTTATTTCACTTAGCATAATAGTCTACAGATCTTTCCATTTTCTGACAAATATCATAAAGTCATTCTTTTTAATGGTTGAGTAATATTTCATCATATACATATGCCACAATTTCTTTATCCAATCACCTGTTGAAAGACATTTTGGTTGGTCCCATATCTTAGCTATTGTGAATTGAACTGCTATAAACATTAGTGTTTATATATATATATATATATATACACACACACACACACACACACACACACACACACATTAATATTTATATTGCATCACTGTAGTATCCTATTTTTAAGTCCTTTTGGTATATACCCAGGAGTGGGATAGCTAGGTCAAATGGTGGTTTCTAGAGTAGTTCCATACTGCTTTCTAGAGTGGTTATACCAATTTGCAGTCCCACCAGCAATGTATGAGTATCCCCTTTCCCCACATCCTTGCCAAGACTTATTGTTACTTTTTTTTTTGGTACAAAGGATTGAACCCAGGGGCCTTAATCATTTATCCACATCCCCAGCCTTTTTTCAAAAAAAATACTTTATTTAGAGACAGGGTCCTGGTGAGTTGCTTAGAGCCTTGCTAAGTTGCTAAGACTGGCTTTGAATTTGTGATCCTCCTGCCTCAGCCCCCTGAGCCACTGGGATTATAAGCATGCACCACCATGCCCTGCCTGTTACTTAAATTTTTTATTGTTGCTGTTCTGACTGGATTGAGATGAAATCTCAATATAGTTTTAATTTCCATTTCTTTAACTGCTAGAGATGTTAAACATTTTTTCATATATTTATTCATCATTTGTATGCCTTCTCCTGTGAAGTGACTGTTCAGTTCTTTTGCCCATTTATTGATTATTTGTTTTTTGGTGTTAAGTTTTTTGAGTTCTTTGTATATCCTGGAGATTAATGCTCTATCTAAGGTTCAGATGGCTAAGAATTTCTCCCATTTGTAGGCTCTCTTCAAGCTCTTGATTGTTTCTTTTGCTGTGAAGAAACTTTTTAGTTTGATACCATCCCATTTATTGATTACTGACTTTACTTCATATGCTTTAGGAGTCTTGTTGAGGAAGTTGGTTCCTAAACTGACATGATGAAGTGTTGGGCCTACATTTTCTTCTAGTAAATGTAGGATTTCTGGTCTAATTCCTAGGTCTTTGATCCACTTTCAGTTGCGTTTTGTGCAGGGTGAGAGAAAGGAGGTTATATGGATTTCCAGTTCTCCCAGCACCATTTGTTGAAGAGGCTATCTTTTCTCCAATGTATGTTTATGGCACCTTTATCTAGTATGAGATAACTGTATTTACATGGGTTTGTCTCTGTATCTTCTAAGCTGTTCCAATGGTCTTCATGTCTGTTTTGGTACCAATACCATGCTGTTGGGGTTTTATTGTTTTGTTTTGTTTTGTTTTGATTATGTGCTGTAATATAATTTAAGGTCTGGTATTGTGATGCCTCCTGCTTCACTTTTCTCAGTAAGGATTGCTTTAGCTATTCTGGGCCTCTTATTTTTACAATGAATTTCATGATTGCTTTTTATATTTCTAAAAAGAATTTCAATGGAATTTTAGTAGGAATTGCATTAAATCTTTATAGTGCTTTTGGTAGTATGGCCGTTTTGATAATATTTATTCTGCTTATCCAAGGGCTAGCATCACCCTGATTTCAAAACCAGACAAATGCACATTAAGGAAAGAAAACTTCAGGCTGATATCCCTGATGAACATAGATGCAAAAATTCTTAATAAAATACTAGCAAACCACATACAAAAACACATTAAAAGGATAATTCACCATGATTAAGTGGGGTTAATTTCAGGGATGCAAGGTTGGTTCAATATACAGAAATCAATAAATGTAAATGTACCATATCAATGAACATAAAGATAAGAATTACATGATTATCTGAGTAGATGCAGAAAAGTTACTTGACAAAATATAGCACCCATTCATGTTCAAAATACTAGAAAAACTAGGGATAGAAGGAACATACCTCAACATTGTAAAAGCTACATATGTTAAACCCAAGGCCATCATAATTCTAAATGGAGAAAAACTGAAAGCATTCCGTCTAAAACAAGAACAAGCAGGGGTGCCCCCCTATTTGCTGATGACATGACCCTATAAGGCCCAAAAAACTCCACCAGAAAACTTGTAAAACTCACAAATTTAGCAATGTAGCAAGATATAAAATTAACACCTATAAATCAATTGCAATTATGAATCAGCCAAAAGAGAAATTGGGAAAACTATCCCATTCACAATATCCTCAAAAAAAAAAAAAATCCAGGGATCAATCTAACAAAAGAGGTGAAAGACCTATACAATGAAAACTACAGAATACTAAAGAAAAATTGAAGAAGACCATATTTCAATTCTTACATGAATTTAACTAATGTTGTATACCTTGAACACATTTAAGTATTAACTGAGTCGCCATAAAAAAATCAAAGTTTAGTTACCGGTATTCCATTAGTAACAAATACAAATAATTTGAGTGGAAAATAATATTTGTATTATCTGTTTTAAAACAGTCTTTACAAGGAAATAATGTAAGTAAAACTTAAATGGATATGTTCAATCTACCAGAAAATGTGCCAACAATTATAGAAATATTAAATTACAAATATTTGTGTTATGGTTTGGATGTGTGATATGAGCTCATGTGTGAGACAATGCAAGAAGATTTAGAGAAGAAATCACTGGACTTAACCCAATCAGTGAATTTATCCCCGGATGGGATTAACTGAGTGGTGACTGAAGATAGGTAGGGTGTGGCTGGAGGAGGTGGGTCATTGGGGGTGTGGCTTTGGGGTATATATTTTGTATCTGTCAAGTGGAGTTTCTCTCTATGCTTTCTGATCATCATGTGAGCTGCTTCTCTCTGTCACACTCTTCTGCCACAATGTTCTGCCTCACATGGAGCCCAAGGAATGGAGTCAGCCTTCTATGGACTGAGACCTCTGAAACCATGAGCCCTCTGAATGAACTTTTCCTCTCCTAAAATTGTTCTTGTTGGGTCTTTAAGTCACACCAGCAAGAAAAGTTAACTAAAGCAACTTGCTATGCTACCAAAAGTCTTTTTATCTACCATTAAAGTAAATCCCATGGGAGCTATTAGTTGGCAGCAATTCTTAATCTAGTTTGAGATGCTTTATAAACTACAAAGCAATAAAATCGATTTCCTTGAAAATGTTACATAACTCGAACCATATAAGAGAATTATTCAATCTGAACGAGCAAAGTTTAATCTCCTAACCAAAATTTAAAACATTTTTATTAATATATGGCTATTAATGACATTCATCAAGCTCATTGTTGTGTGCTTAAGCAAGAAAATAACTTTGGAATAAGAGCATCATTGAATTTTTAAGAAATAGACAGCTGTGATATCACAGGTTCATACACTAACTCTACCTGTGTACGTTCTAGGTAAAAATTATTTGCTAACAAAAAGAATGATGATGAATGTAATGAGTGGTAGTATTTATTTTAGTTTTACTTTAAAACATTGATGTAATTCTTGATTCCTCCCTTTTCTCAGGCTACAGATTGACTCCATCAATAAGCCCTGACAATTTTACCTTTCAAGTACTTGGCTAATTTATGTACTCTTCTTCCTAAAAAATGCCAGGGCCCTACATCATTCTCTCTGTCTGCACTGGTTCAGTGGCCAACCAACTGATCTTTCTCATTCCTTTCCTCCAGCTAACAACATTCGCTTCCTCCCTCAGTCTTGTTACTGCTATGAGAGTAACCCTTTGAACAGTAACATCAACAAGATAGCAGAATAGAAAGCTCTGGATCCTCCTTTCCCTACAAACATACTGATTCAACAACAATTCACAGACAAACTAAACGAAAGGCTCCTGTATCCTGTGGCAGTGCATAACCAGACTCACTGAAGCCAACAGAAAGAATTGGTAAATCCTCTTGTTGGAAACCCTGTACTTGGGACAGTGCCATACAGTCAGGAAGAGACCCCCAATCCCAGGAGAGGGAAGCAATTTGTTCACATGTCCAGCCGTACCCCAAATTTTCTTAAGAAGGTCACTGCAAGACTGGTTCTGCATTGCCAGTCTTAGATTTCTGGTGGGCCTGCACAGTCTTGTATACTGGAGGAGAATGGAGATGGCAGCCTGGGTCAATAGGTAACTTTGATGCTCACCTGTACTCAGCACAGAGCCAGGAAATGAAAATTTCAGCTCTCAGCTTCCCCCTGAGAAAGGAAAGAGTTAATTATATAACCCCAAGTTCTCTGAGGCTACCAAAAGAACTAGCATTTGTCTGTCAGTCTTTAGGATGAGTCCATTACAGTACAGCCATGCACAGGAGATTGGAGATAGTAGCTTCAACGAGTGGACACCGAGGCTCCCCCAACCCAGCTCAGCAGAGTGAGTGAACAAAAACCATACCTAGCTGCTTTTCTCTGGGTAGGGCAAGAGTTAGCAGATAACACAGAACTCTCTGGCCAAGCTGATGGGTTGTGAGTTTTCCTTTTACAAGTTCAGTTCATGAAGACTGAGAAAAATACCTCTTTTATTTAATGGGAAGAAGCCAACTCAGAGTCAAAAAGAAATAAAAAAAGAACCAAGCAAAGATGCCCTCCCCCAAAAGTACAGAATAAATTTCCAGAAAACAATCCTAATGAAAGAGAGTTATGTAATTTATCTGACAAAAAAAATTAAAAATAACTTGTAAGGATGCTCCCCAATGTCAAGAGAATGATGTAAGAATAAAGTGAGAATTTTAACAAAGCAATAAAAATTATTTCAAAATTATCAACCAGAAATCATAGAGCCAAAGAATGCAATAACCAAACTGAATAATTCAGGAGAATAGATCAAGCAAAAGAAGGCATCCACAAAGGCTAAAAGAAAAGAAGAAAGAAGAGGAGGAAGAGGAGAAGGAGAAGAAGTAGAAGAAGAAGAAAAAGGAAAAGGAGAAGGATGAAAAAGAATGCTGTGGACTAAATGTTTGTGTGCCTCCAAATTCATATCTTGAAATTCTAACCCATAATGTGATATTATTAAGAGTTGAGTCGTTGGGGAGATAATTAGCTCTTAAGAATGAAGTTTTCATAAATTAGATGAGTGCCCTTATAAAAAGGGAACCCAGAAACCCATCTTGTACCCCTTCTGCCTCATGAGGATGTGACAAGAAGAAAGCCACCCCTGAGCCAGAGAGCAGGCCCCAACTAGACACAAACCTACCAGAACCTTTATCCTGGACTGCTTAGACTCTATAACTGTAAGAAATAAATATTTGTTACTTAATCTGCCTATGATTTTTTAATGGCACTCCAAGCAGATTAGAACAAAGAGTAAAGAAAATTTAAGGGTTTTATGTGATATCATCAAGAAGCCTTCTATTTGCATTATGAAAATGACAGAAGAAAAAAGAAAGATCATAAACACAATTTATAGAAATAATGGCTGAAATTACCCAGATCTAAAGAAATGTACATCTATTTAAAAAAAAAAAAAAAAAAAACACCAAATAAGATGAACTTAAAGAAATCCACACTGGGAAACAGAATCAAATTACCAAAAATCAAAGATAAAGAAAAATTTGAAGAACCAAGAGAAATATGAGTAGTCATATAGGAAAAATTCCATAAGACTATCCACAGAATTTTCAGCAGGAACATTACAGCTAGAAAGGAGAAAAATAATATATTCAAAGTGCTAGGAAAACAACAAAGGCCCATCAATATTATACACAGCAGAAACAAAGGCAAGATAAAGACTTTACCAGACAACAAAAGCTGAGAGACTATATCACCACTAGATCTGTATTATGAGAAATGCTCAAGAGAATTTCACAAGTTGAAACAAAAGGCCACTAAACAGCAACTTGATATCATAATAAAGATGAAACTTAGTAAAGCTAAATATGTAGACAAATACAGAATACTATATTGCTGTAATGATGTGGATCAATCAATTTCAACTCTAGTGTAAAAGTTAAAAGAAAAAGTATTTAAAATAGCTCAAACTAAAAACAACTTTTAAAATTCACAATATATAAAGTGCATAGAGGGGAGGATTGGATTTAAGTTCTAATCAGCTTAAAATAGACCATTTTTACTGAAAGGTTTATGTAAGCTCAACCTAACCACAAAAACCTCAAAACCTAAAATTTACAGAGAAAGAGAGAGAGAGAGGAATAAAAGCAAAATGACACAAAAAAAGTTAACAAAACTTAAAAGAAGACAGAAATTTTTAGGAAGAAAAAGAGAACTCAAGGACTACCAGAAGAAAACAACCAACAAAATGGCAAGAGTAGTATGTTTCCCACCCATAACTACTATGAAATTTGCACCCAATCAAAAGAAATAGAATGCTGACTGGATAAATAAAACAACACCCACGTATATGCTATCTAAAAGAAATTCTACTTTTAAGGGCATACAAAGTGAAGGGATGGAATTTTAAAAAAAATGGTAAGCAAAAGAAAATAGGGATGACTATTCATATGTCAAAAGCTGTCATGGGACAAAGAAGGACATTTTATAATGGCAAAATATTCAATCCACCAAGAAGACAAAAGAATTATAAATATATACAAACCAAACATCCCAGCACCAAAATACACAAAGCAAACTGATGGGTGAGCATGTACTGTTATAGGATGCTGACTTTAGTTCTTTAGGATAAATTTGGATACTACTTTTTATTTAGAGTTCCTGATATGACCTATTTTAAAGGAAAAAAAAAAGAAGGGAAGAAGAGACAACCCTACGGTAATAGGAGACTTCCATACCCTACTTACAATAACGGACAGAACAATCCAAAAGAAAATCATTAAGTAGAGAACATAATATAGAACAAATGAATCTAACAGACATACACAGAACAATCTACCCAGTGGTGACAGAATATACATTCTTACCAGCTGCCTAAGGATCTATCTCCAAAGAGATCACTTTAGGTCTCAAAATAAGTCAACACATTTAAAAAGTATCTTTTCTGACCACAAAGGACTGAACCTAGAAAAGAATAGCAGAGGAAGCCAGAAAGTTCACAAATATTTGAAAATTAACACATTCTTCTTGTAAAACCAGTGGATGAAAGAAGAAATTAAAAAGAGAAATTAGCAAATATCACAAGACAAATGAAATTACAAAATAGCAAAACTTATGAGATGCAATAAAAGTAGTGCTGAGAGGGAGGTTCATATGGATAAATGTGTACGTTAAAACAAAAGAAAGATCTTAAATAAATAATGTTACATATCAAATGACTAGAGGTAGAAAAGTAAACTCATCCCAAAATAAGAAAGAGGATGGAAATAACAAATATTAAAATAAATGAAATAAAAATAGAAAAAAAAATCAACAAAACTAAGATTTACTTTTTAAGGGAAAAAATATAAACCTTCAATAAGGTTAAGAAAACAGAAAAGATCAAATAAAATTGAAGATGAAAACAAGCTTAAAACTGATACTGCAGAAACAAAAGATAATAAAAAAACTACTATGAACAATTTTATAAGCCAACAAATTAGATAATCTGGAAAAAATGGATAAATGCCTAAAACATAACATACTAAAATATTTAGTATATTATGTTAGTCATTAAGATATACATTAGATATATATATATTATTGGCTGGGGGTTGTGGCTCAGTGGTAGAGTGCTTTCCTAGCATGTGTGAAGCACTGGGTTTGATTCTCAGCACCACATGTGAATAAATGAATGAAATAAAGGTCCATTAACGTCTAAAAAATATTTTTAAAAGATATATATTAGTCATTAAGATATATAGTCTGAACAGATCTGTTAAGTAGCGCAGAGATTGAATCTTTATTCAAAAACTCCCCAAAAAGGAAAGCCCAGCATTTGATAGCTTTGCTAATGAATTTGACCAAACATTTAAAGAATTGACACCAGCCCTTCTCAAATTCTTCCAAAAATTGAAGGTTTCTTAGGTTTTTCTAAAATATATGCATAAGATATCTCCCCCACCCCTCACACATATACCACACATCATGTCATCTTCAACACACAATTTTGAAGGTCAGCATTCTCTTAATAACAAAGCCAGACAAGGACACTACAAGAAAATTATAGGCCAATATTCCTAATAAATATAGATACAAAAGTCCTCAACAATATAGTAAAATGAATTCAATAGCATATAAGAATTATACACCAACACCAAGTAGGATCTGTCACTGGGATGCAAGGATGGTTCAACATATGAAAACCAACTGATGTGATATACTATATATTAACAGGATTGTCTCTGTAGATGCAGAAATGCACTTGACAAAATTCAGTGCCATCATCCATCAATGTCTGAATACAATTCCTTCCCAGCAGCACACAGGTCTTTCTCTAATATAGTTATGCAAGCTATCACATATGTTGACATGCAGTTATTATATTATTATATTAATATATTTTTAGCATTTGTAGGTTTATTTTGATAGCTCCCTTTCTGCCAATATTAATTTTTGTGTTCTTGCTTTTTTCTTGATTAGACTTGTTTATTTTTATCAAATTTTAGCTGTATTATTTCTTCTCTATTTCATTTATTTCTGCTCCTACTCTTATTTTTTCTTCCTACTTCATAATTTGAAATTAATGAGATTGTTATTCTAGCTTCTTTCTGGTACAAGTACTTTAAGTTATAAATGTTCATCTGAGTACTATTTCATCCCAGAGGTCCTGATATTTTAAGCTTTTATGGTCACTTACTTCAAACACTTTTTATTTATGTTTCTTGGGATTTCTTCCTTGACCTCCAAGATATTTATAAGTGTGCCATTTAATTTTGAAATAGTTAATTACGTGGGGCTGGTGTTGTATATATCTTAAGATGATTCATCTCTAATGCAATAAGTCATGCAAGAAACACAGTCTGCATGATTTCAAATTTTAAAAAAAAGTGATGGGAAAAAAGAAATTTTGTATATATATTACTTAAATATTTTGTGAAGCATTGTTTAATCTTTTTGTTTCTTTTTAACTTTATGTAATGGAAGAGAAGATGTTTTTCATTCTATTTTTTTGGTTTTCAACCAAATTATTATATTTTTTTAAATATGAATGAATTCTTGATTATATTCAGGGGATGTTCGATATTATTGTAGGTTTTCAATGAAGATCTTTAATATTCTTATTCACTATATGAAACACATATTTAGTTTTAAAATTCTAATTAAGACAATATGTTTGTATTTGACAAAATAATAACTTTTTAGGCTTTTCACAAGAAAGAGAAAATGAATGTGCAGCCATCAAATATGGCCACATTTCTTTGGAGGATCTAAAACCATATGTTCAATGTTTCATTTCAGTTTCTATATGAGATTGCATATGTCACTCTATCATGCATTTTTGTTAACCTATAAGTCACTGTCTTAGAGAAATTTGGAATAAAATGGTCCGTCATGAAAAGTCAAAAAATAAAATAAAATACTTAGGAATAAATTCAACCAAGGAGGTAAAAGATCTGTATGATAAAAACAATAAAACACGGATGAAAGAGATTGAAGAAGACACAAATATGTGGGATCTATATCTATATTCATTGACTGGTATAATTAATATGGTTTAAAAGTCCATACAACTCAAAGTGATCTACAAATTCAATGGAATCTTTAACAAAATTTCAATGGTATTTTCACATAACTAGAAAAAGCCATCCAAATGAAACTATTAGAACTCAAAATGGAACTCAAAAAAACTCCAGATGGCCAAAGCAATCTTGAGCAAGAAGAACAAAGCTATATGCATCACACTTCCTGATTTCAAAATACATTACAAAGCTATGGTAAACAAAGTTATGGTTCTGGCATAAACACAAATATAGAGACCAATGGAACAGAATGAACATCACAGAGATATATTCACACCTTAAAAGCAAATGATCTTTAATAAAGATTATATCACAGAGAGTGAGCATTGGTCTGAGAGACAACTTTTTGGATATGATCCCAAAAGCACAGTCAACAAAAGTAAAAATAGACAAGTGGGATAACATCAAAGTATAAAGCTTCTGCATAGGAAAGGAAACAATCAATGGAGCAAAGTGACATCCCACAGAATGTGAGAAAATATGTGGCCACCATATATTTGTTAAGGATTTAACATTAAAATACATAAGGAACACTAACTATTCAATAGGAAGAAGACAAATAACCCAAATTTTTTTAGGTGGGCAAAGGACCTGGATGGACATTTCTCCAAAAAGACATACAAATGGCCAATAGGCTAGTGGAAAAATGATCAGTTATTAATAATAGGGATATACAAATGAAAACACAGTGACCTATCGCCTCACACCTGTTAGAATGGCAAATATTAAAAAAAAAAAAAAGGATACAAGTGTTGGGATGGTTGTGGAGAAGTCAGAATTCTAGTACACTATTGGTGGGAATGGAAAATGGTGCATCCTCTGTGGAAAACAGCATGGAGATTCCTCAAATAATTAAAAATATAACTACCATATGATCTAGCAATTCAACTTCTGGGCATTCATCCAAATCATTGAAATCAGGACTGAAGGAGATATTATCAGCCCCATGCTCACGACAGCACTAGTCACATGTAGCCAAACATGGAAACAACACAAATGTCCATTTGACAGATGACTGAATAAAGAAAATGTGGTATACACATACAATGGAATATTGTTCAGCTTTTTAAAAAGAAAGAGAGTCTGGAATAAGCTTGAGGGCATTATGCTAAGTGAAATAAGCCAGTCACAGAGAGAAAAATACCGCCTAAGTTGACCCATTTGAGGTATTTAAAGTAGTCAAATTCATAGAATCAAAGAGTAGAATACTGGCTGCCAGAGGCTGGGAGGAGGCAGATTGTACAGTTACCAATCAGAAGGCATAAAGTTTCAGTACAAGAAGGAAAAAAATAAGCTCTCTTCTAGAATAGTGTCGCTATAGATAACAATAATGTGTACTACATTTAAAATGTTAAGAGGTAGATCTCATGTTAAGTATTTTTACCACAACAAATTTTTAAACATATTCTTTTTAAAATTATAATTAATCATATTAATTGTACAGATTAATTGGTTTCACTGTGACATTTCCCTACGTGTATATATAATGCTTCAATTATACCCACCCTCCCCATGACCCTCTCTTGCCCTTCCTTCTCGCCACTTAATTTTCTTCCTTGATAGTCTGACTTTATAAAAATATATTCTTAAAGGCAAAAATAAATAAAAAGAAAAAGACTTATTAAATTAAAACTCCACTGTTTAAATCCTTTTGATGACTTCCCGTTGCACCTAGGATGAGACACAAACTTCATCCCAGGACTTCCTTTCCTGCCCCAGCCCATCCCCACTAGCCCATCTTGAGACCTCAGCTCCTCCTCTTGCCCATTTTCCTCTTGCCACCCTGGTATTTTTTGTCTTCTGGTAACACGTTAAAACATGCTACTGCCTCTGTCCTGAATGTTCTTCCTGCAGCCTTTCTCATGTCTGTCTCATTCTACTAATTTCTCCTCAATTTCCACTCCTCAGTAAGCCTTTCCTGGCTATTCTCGAACCCTACTTGCACCCACCTCTAACCCCCCCCAAAAAAATCTCCTTTTTTTTAAATAACACAAAGTTTCAATTTTTTTCACTCCTTCGTGTTCATTATAAGTCATTATAGCTTCGCTTATATTCATTCCTCTCATCCTGGACCACAAGCTGATGGATCAGCCTCTATCTGGATCATTACCCGTCTCATAGTTGAGAAAAAGGAGAAATAGTAAACCACAAACTCAGTCTAAAAGTGACTGTCTGGAAATGACGCATGCTACTTCTGCTTAGACTTCAATAACTAGAGGACATCTCATGGACCAACCTGACATCTGTGGTATAGGGAAGTATACTCTCTTCCTCTGCTAGCATTCAGGAACAATAATTCAATTTAGCACATGTGCTGATCCAATCAGGACATATGTTGTTCTTTATCCTGGTACATAGCCTATCATACATATCTGCTTCTCTCTCAGGATATATATGCTACTGCATAGGGACAAGAAGCTATGGGGTCATTGACTAGAACTGAATTGTTGACTTTCTAAAATTTCTTCTTCCCTGCACCCCATCACAGGACCAATCCATCACGGGTTCTTGGCCTGCTATAGGATCAGGCTTGACAAAGGAAGAACAGACATGGGATGCCTCCTTTTACCCTGGTAGCAGCTGTAACCCATAAAATCTTGCTGATCTCTCATTTTCATATCAAAATCTTAGCTTTGGCTTTCATACTTCCTATGTCAATTCAAAATTATTTTATAGACTTATTATTTATTTACTTATATTCTTAAATATTTATTTTTTAGTTCTAGGTAGACACAATACCTTTATTTGATTTGATTTGATTTTAATATTTATTTAGCTATAGATTAACACACAGTATCTTTATTTATTTTTTATGTGGTGCTGAGGATTGAACCCAGGGCCTCACAAATGTGAAGCATGCGTTTTACCACTGAGCAATAGCCCCAGCCCCCCTTTATTTTATTTTTATATGGTGCTGAGGAGCGAACCCAGTGCCTCATGCCTGCTAAATGAGTGCTCTACCTCTGAGCCACAACCTAAGCCCACACTTATTTATTGATGTTTTTTGGTCTGTCTTCACTAGAGTATAAGTTCTACTGAGAAGAAATCATGTCTGTCTTATTCACTGCTGTGTCCCCAGGACTTAGCCTAGGGCTGGCCATTCAGTAGGAGTTAGGTAAATATAGGTTGAATGAATGCTTATAGCAAAACCACAACCATCCCTTGATTTCAAAGGTGATCTGTGAAAATTTTTATTTTATCCTCTAGACTACAGAATGAAACTGAGAAATTCAAATATTCTTTTATGTAATTTAACCAAATTGTTGCTCTGACAGACAATGATGGCTCATAAAAATGAGATGCACTTCACACAGAAAGCTTTTTATCAATTCCTCCTTGTGAGTGTGAAAAGAACAGTGTGTTCTGCCTGGGGTCGGCCACTGACAGCAAGAGAGACAGGTTAAAGGGATGCTTAGTTAATGGCCCCTGCCCAGACGAAGACCCGGATGAGATGGTACAGTTATCATACTGGACAGTGATGTTGGTGATGATGATGACAGCAATATTTGTGGAGCCACATTGGCCACGTGCCAGACACTGTTTTAAGTGCTTTGAATATATTAACTCCTTTAATCTTGACAACAACATTAGTGCTATCTCTGTTTCACAGATGAAAAATTCCAAAGCTTAAGGTAAAAGTTAAGCAACTTACAAAAGGTGACACAATTCAGAAGTGTGAGAGCTGAGATTTAATCCTATACACTTTCATCCTAGATGCCCATATTTATTTCTAAGCATATAAAAATATTTTAAGACATATCAGAGAAAAAAATGTTCCTTATTTGGTATTGAGGATAAAATGATAAAACAGTAACCACCAGGCCTTTATAACCTAAAGTTACATTTCTCCTCATGTAGCAAATCCAAGTCAGTTTGATCCCAATAATAAAGTTGTTGGATTTATTTTTTTTAATGAAAAAGGTAAGAATAAGACTTTCCTTATTTGTCCCAGAAAAGCAGAAAACACAGAAACAGACCAAAATAAAAAATCATAAACCTAGAATAAAGAAAACTGGTAAGAGAGGTGAGAGGAAAGACTGCTACTAATATGTGAGTCAATTTCTAGAGCAGGCAGGCAAAAATTTGCAAAAATTTTTTCCCTCTTTTTGCAGTGCTGAGAATCAAGCCCAGGACCCAACATGTGCAAGCTTGTTTCTAACACTGAGAAACATCCCCAGATTTTGCAAAACATTTTTGAAAAAAATAATAATGCTCTTGGCAAATATTTTATAGTTAAAGGAATATGGCTTCAAAAATTACTACTATATTAGTTTCCTGTGACTTCTGTAACAAATTATTGCAAATTTGTGGTTTAAAACAACAGAAATTTTTTTCACTACAGTTCGGGAGGCCAGCACTCTGAATTAGTACCACTAGACAAAAACCCAGGTGTGGGCATAGTGGTATGCCCTCTAGAGATTCTGGTGGAAAATCCATCCCTCACCTCTTTCAGCTTCTGGTGGCTGCCAGCACTCCTTGACTTGTGGCCACCTTAAGCCAGTCTTCAAGGTCAGTGTCTTGAAATCTCTCTGTGCTCTTTTTCACATGACCTTCTTCTCTGTGTGCATAAAACTCTCTCTGCCCTCACCTTATAAGGATGGAGATAATGGCAATTAGGGCCCACATAGATAATCCTGAATAATCTCTCCCTTTCACAATCCTTACTTAATCTCTTCTGCAGGGAACTTTTTTCCAAATAAAGTAATATACCTGGGGTTTCAAGGACTAGGATTTGATATCATTGGAGAGTCATATTTTAGCCTACTATAAGTGTCAAGAGCTTTGATGAAGGGGATTGATGATTCACAAGAAGACCGTAGAATCTCTGGACAACCAGTGGAATTTAACTCAAGGAAGGGAACTCTCCTAGACTGGGAGACAAATCATACTTGTCTAAATGTTTTTCTAAATGTTTTAATGATGAGGTAATTGGAAATCAAATCCCATATTTACTATAGTTAACACATGAAAATTTTGCCTAATTTAATTTTATTGGGAACTGTATCTATTTATATAATATGGGTTTAATAATCCCTCATTTTTATAGAATTCTAAGTAGAAGTGCCTATCTAAATACAATTGTAGAGGACAAGAAGGAGAAAGCTTTTCTTTCCCACTGAAGTGTATAAAGATTCCAGGGAAATATTCTGATGGACAGCCCACACAGGCAGGAGGATTAGCAGGCTCAGATTGCAAGAGAAAGAATCCTCAGATCAAGGAACTGGCTACCACTAAAAGAAAGGTTGAAGGTATGCTGGGTCTCCACCAGTCCATACACACCTGTAATCACTAACCCTTATACACACATACATACACAGGGAAAAGGATAGCACTCACTCCTCCCCCAAGGGGAACAATACAAGCTGTGTCTTATTTCTGTCATGAATTCAAGATTACAAGTTCACATGGAATTTTGGACCCTAACATGTCTCTTCTTGATCCTGTACCTTTGAGCCAAGTGTCCAGTGGTTGAAAATATGGGTCTAAAAAAATTTTCTGCTCTCAAATCATAGCTCTTAACACACTCTTAACAGTGTGTGCTTTGGGACAGGTTATACAACTTCCCCATGTCTCAGTCTCCTAATAGGTAAAGTGGGTATAATGACAGTGTCCATTTTATAAAGTTGTTTTAAGCATTTTACAAGATAAAATACTGTATGACATTGCTGGTGGGACTGCAAACTGGTGCAACCACTCTGGAAAGTAGTATAGAGATTCCTCAGAAAACTTGGAATGGAACCACACCATTTGGCCCAATTATTCCACTCCTCAGTTTATACACAAAGGACTTAAAATCAGCATACTACAGTGATGCACCCACATCAATGTTTCTAGCAGCTCAATTCACAATAGCTAAATTATGGAACCAACCCAGTGTCCTTCAACAGATGAATGGAGAAAGAAAATGTGTCACATATACACAATGGAATATTATTCAGCTTTAAAGAAGAACAAAATTATGGCATTTGCAGGTAAATGGTTAGAGCTGGAGAATATCATGCTGAGCAAAACAAGCCAAACCCAAAACACCAAAGGCCAAATGTTTTCTCTGATATTGGATGTTAAAACATAATGGGAGTGAGGGAAGAATGAAGGAACTTTGGATTGTTCAGAGGGGAGTGAGGGTGGGGGAGAGGGTGTAAGGATGGATGTCGGGAGCTGCCACAAAGGAACCGAGAGCCCCTTGGTTTTGAATGATGAGAGTGTGGATGTGGTGAGCCGTTCTAATTAGACCGTGGCCGCCATTAGAAGATGGCGCCGGCTTCCACTGTGGCCTGTGATAAACAACTCCTAATATGGAGAATTGGCACGCAATCCCTTACCACCCTATGAGAAAGGTCCACCTGGCAGCTTAAGATTGGTATGCTGGAGGCTTTATTAGGCTGTGCTTGGGCGCTCGGCGACGGGTCACTAGAAGATGATACATGAATCAAGGCCTGAATAAACTGCTGAAGGAAGAATCCTGTGTCGTGTTTTCCCTTGCCGGCGAGGGGTCACAGCATGTGGAGATGGACTGTGTGTGTGAACTATGAGCATTGAGCACACAAGGTGGACATTGAGCACATAAGTTAGCCATGGGCTGTGTGTGTGAACTATGAGCATTGAGCACACAAGGTGGACTGAACCAACGTTGCCTCTCTCTTTGGGTGAGCAACATATGCGTCCTTTTGTTTACTCTACCTATGATCCCCACACACCACGTGGGCGTGGCCTTCCTAGATATCAGTCAACCTGCTGACAGCCAGACATCACAAAGCTAGACTCAACTGCCTGAAACCTGACCCCTTCCTCATTTGAATGACTTCTCCCCAGTAAAAGGGTTCAGCATGCGCTCCTCATTCTCTTTCTTGCCTGCCTGGCCCCTGCCTTGTGGGAGCTGCAGCTGAGGAAAGGTACTTTCTATGTCTGTGTCTTTATTTAGTCCCCAAATTCACTTGGAGTGACCCTGATCTGTTTAGTCCTGTGATGCAACAGATGGGAAGGACAGTGGAATGAGATGGACATTATTACCCTATATACATATATGATCGCACTACCAGTGTGACTCTACATCATGTTCAGCCAGAGGAAGGAGAAGTTGTGTTCCATTGTGTGCAATGTATCAAAATGCATTGTACTGTCATGTATAACCCATTAGAAAAATTCAAAAAATTAAATATTGTATGAAATGCACAAAGTAAACATTTAATTAGTGATAATTGCTTAAATAGTTATGTCTATTACTTTAGATACTAGAAATATATCATTACACAAATGAAGCAAAACCCCTGCCCTTATAAAACTTATATTTTAGCAGAAAAAAATTAAAAAGGCACATTTTAAAAATCTTTCTTAACCATTTCTGACTCAGCTAATAAACTTTAGAATGAAGATTTTTTTCTCTTTTTGCACTCACGTAGCTTTTATTAAGTATTTTTAAATGAAATGAAGCCCTGTGTACCAACTTGAAATGTTATGCACGATAATTAATTAAAAAGAGAAAGAAGCAGCACAGTATATATAGGGGTAAGCCCTGACTAGGTTAAATAAACTGTCTGCATTAAAGTGTCAGAGAAGACATACCAACTGCTAATACTTCTAGAAAGGAGAATGGAGGAAAACTTTCACTTTTTACTCTATTTTTTTTATGGGCAATAATAATGCTTTCATGAAAAAAGATTTATAAGGCTCTATGGCAGGAGGGCATGGAGGCAGAGAGGCAGACCAGTGGTAGGAAGCTGCTGATACACTGGCAAGGGAAACTCCGCAGCCAAACTACACCTCCAACTCAGCAGAGGGACAGTGCACCTTGCTGCACACACAAATCCCACTCAAGCTTCAACAAATATTTTAACACATAGAGTAAGGGAGACAAAAACTCCAAATCAACAACTATCCCCCAAGTGGGAATGACTACAAGGGGACATCAGATCTCAGTCTTGGACATCATCTACTATAGCAAAATCAGGAAAGGTTCCAAAACAATGGCTCCAAAAAACCCATAGCATTATAGCAGCTCTGCAGCAGCACGGAGAGGCATTGACAATTGAAACCAACACATGAATTATACAAGAGACAGCAATAGCACAAGACTTATTACAAAAGAGACAACTACACTCCAAAGCACATCGTCACAAAAGAGGAATAGGAATCCATCTCAACTGTCTACCTACTAAAGAACAGTTTGGTAAATTCCAAGCATTCGTACTTATGAATAAAGATGCTATGTGTGGACGTAAGTTTCCGATTCATTTGAGTAAATATGAAGGAATGCAATTATGGGATCATATGGTAAAAGTACATTTAGTTCTTATATTGTTGTTTTGCTGGGAGTTTGTTTGTTGTAAGAAACTGTCAAACTGTCTTCCAGAGGGGCTGAACCATTTGGGATGCAAACACCACACACACACACACACACACACACACACACACACACACACGATGAATGAAATATCGGTTGCTCCACATCCTCACCAGCCTTCAGTGCTTTCCGTGTTTGGGATTTGGGCCTTTCTAAAGTGTGCACCAGTAGCTCATTGTTTTAATTTGATTGAATATAACTTCTTGGGCTTGCTTGCCATCTGCCTTTGTTAAATAGTTTTAAATCAATTTTCATGAGATACATCAATCTGTAGTTTTCTGCTAATGATAGTTCCTGTTTCTCCACATTCTTTCCAGTATTTTTTATTTTTTGTCTTTTTGATAATAGTCCTTCTAACTGGTGGACATGCATATAAAAATTCTCAACAAAATACTACAAATGAAATCCAACAGATTCTCTCTTACTTCTCAGGTGAGTCTGAGCAAAATGTGTTTTTCGTGGAATTAGTCCATTTCATCTAGGTTATCAGATACGTGAACACAGAGTTGTTCCCAATATTCCCTTATTATTCTTTTAATGAACACACACTCTGTGATGATGTCTCATCTTTCATTTTCTAATATTACTAATTTTGTTTTCTCTCTTTTTTCTTAGGGACTTATTACCTGGCTATGGACTTATCAATTTTATTGAATTTTTTCAAAGAACCAACTTTTGATTTAGTTATTTTCTCCTATGACTTCCTATTTTCAATTCAGCAATTTATGCTCCAATTTTCAGTATTTATTTTCTTCTGCTTACATTGGATTTAATTTTCTGTTTCCTAAGGTAGAAGTTTACATGATTTATTTTGTACCTTTCTTCTTTCCTGATATATATATATATATAATCTCCCTCTGGACACATTCACTATATCCCACAAATTTTGACAAGTTGTGCTTTCATTTTTATTTAGTTTAAAATTTTCTTAATTTCTCTTTAAATTTCTTCTGTTACTCATGCTATTTAGAAATGTGTTGTTTAATCTTCAAGTAAATGAGTAGTTTCCAACTATCTTCCTGTTACTGATTTTTAGTTAAATCCATTATAGTCTGGGAGCAGACACCATTTGTTTCTCTTCTTTTAAATTTATTAAAGTATGTTTTATAGCTCAGAATATGATCTATCTTGGCAAATATTCCACAAAAGCTTGAGTAGAATGTATATTCAGTTGTTCTAGAATGAAGTCCTATGTAGATATCTATCATATCAGGTTGATTGGTGATGTTGAGTTTAAGTATGTCCTTTCTGATCTTCTGCCTGCTGGATCTGCCCATTTCTGATAGAGAGGTGCTGGTTTACAACTATTCACAGAGTCATCTATCTTCCCTTGCAATTCTGACCATTTTTGCACATGCACATTAAGGATTGTTCTCTTCTTGGAGTATTGACTGTCTTATCATTATGTAATACTCCCTTTATCCCTGATAATTTTCCTTGCTTTTAAGTTTTCTCCATCTGAAAATAATATAGCTGCTCGCACTCTCTATTAGCCTGTCCGTCCCTTTACTTTAAATCTATGTGTGTCTTTATATTTAAAGCAGGTTTCTTGTAGCCAACATATAATTGAGTCTTGTTTTTTAATCCACTCTGATAATTTGCTATTTCACATGTATATCATGGATGTTTAAGGTGGTTGCTGATATAGGTGGATTGATATATACCATATTTACTGTTTCCTATTTGTTACCCTTGTGTTTTATTCCTATTTGCGTTTTTTAACTTTCTAAAGTGTTAGACATAGTTTCCAATATATATTTAGAACTAATGCAAATCCACTTTCAAATAACATTATCCCACCACACAGGTGTTCCAAGTACCATATAATAACAAATAATCCTAATTCCATCCTCCCATTCATTTTTTGCATCATTGCTGTCCTTCATTTTCTTCAATGTGCAAACATCTATCTGCAACTACATTGTTGCTATTATCATTTTGAACACCCCAGCCCTTTCCTTCTTTTTTTCTTTCTGTTCTTCAGATTAAATGATTTCTATTGATCTCATTTCAAGTTTGCTGAATTTTTCATCTACCAATACAGATCTGCAATTTATCTCCCTCTAATGACTTTTTAAAAAATTTTTAGTTGTTTAACTAATCAGTAACAGAATTCCCAGGTTTTTTTTTATTTCTGTTTTTATTGAGATTCTTTATTTGATGAGTCATTGAAAGTGTCAATATTGAAAGTATAAGTACTATCACGCATTCATTTAATTCCCTACACTTATATATAGTAACAGCTTTGAAATATTTGTGAGATAAGTACAATGTCTTGACCACTTAAGAAGCTCTGCTGGACAAATAAAAATATTTTTAAAAAGAAGCTATGTCAATTGACTACTTTTGGAGGGGGTGGTAATTGGGGATCGAACCCAGGGGCACTTAACCACTAAGCCACATCCCCAGCCCCTTTTTATATTTTTTTATTTTGAGTCAAGGTCTTGCTAAGGTACTTAGTGCCTCACTAAGTTGCTGAGACAGGCTTTGAACTTAGCAATCCTCCTGCCTCAGCCTCCAGAGTTGTTGGGATTATAGGCATGTGCCACCATGCCCAGCTCCATTGACTACTTTTGATTCTTGTGTATCAGACATATTTTTCAGTTATTTTGCATGATACAAATTTTTAAGTAATGTTTAAAATTATACACTAGAACAAGTCTGGACTCTTGTCCCTCTTTTCAGGGTTTATTGTCATAGATAGCCTTTATTTCTTTGTTTTGTGACTCACCTGGACTTCTTCTGTCTTTACTATTGTAGAGCCATTAGTGCTTCCATTCAGGTACTTTTTTGAAGCCTTATTTTTATTTTTAAGCCTGGTTAATAAGGGTTTTCCTGTTGCAAAACAATTTACTGGTCAGCCAATGATTGGTCAGAGGTTGTGCTCAAACACTGAGCCAACAAGACTCCCACATTTTGCCAATGGATCTGTGTGAGAGTTTGGGTAACGCATTCAATTGCACACAATTTACAAGTTTTTCCCAGCTTTCATTTTCTGCTGTACCCTCTCATTTATTCTCTGTGTTACATTAAGCCAGAGACATGTGGACAGGAAGTGCCATCTCTATTCTTTCCAGAGCATATACAAACATTTGTATATATCCATAGCCTTCTGTCTCTTCAGGACAATAGGGGAACTTAGCACCATTGAATGTGGCTGTCCCAGTCCCCAAGTATCTCTGATAAATTTGTGGCTAGTCTGTTAGTATGATACTTACACAAACTAAGATCCTGGCCTCAGATTATCTCCAGGGTTGGCCTTCCTATTTCATTTCTTATTGAGACTAATGTTTCCTATTGAGGCTAATGTTTCTGAAAATGCTCATTGTCTTCAGGTTTCTTCACTGCACCAAACTGAGCCAGCCTCACCCAACAGCAAAATTGCTGCTGGTCCTCATTGTTATCCCACCCTGACAGAGCTAACTGTACTGTTAGATTCTGGGAGAAGGGTAGGATAAGAGCAGACCCTGGCTAATGTGCCACAAACTCTGACTATTCTCACATAACTATCAGTAGTTTTTCTTGAATAACTGTTCTCAAGTTTTTGTGCTACTTTGGTGGATTTCCAATGTTTAAATGTCTTGAGATTTTTGTCACAATTTAACAAACTCCTAACTGCCATTTTTACAATACTATGACTTGTGTGCTTGTTTTTTCTTAGATTTACTATATAATTTTATTTAAATCTTGCACTTCTAGTATTAGGTAATAAAAAAATATGGTTTAAAGGGTTTTCAACCTATTTTAAAAATAAAATGTCAGAGGGCTGGAGTTGTGGTTCAGTGGTAGAGTGCTTGTCTCGCATGCCTGGGGCACTGGGTTCAATCTTTAGCACCACATAAGTAAATAAAATAAAAATACTATGCCCATCAACAACTAAAAAAAGAAGTATTTAAAAAATAAAAATAAAAAATAAAATGTCAGAGATACATATGATCAGTAAATTATTTGTATATATAAAGAATCCCATAAGTTGATAAGAAAAACAAAAAACAAAAATAACTCGATTTACAAAAAAGATTTCCAGTATTCAATATATATATCAAAAATTCTCAATCTCATTAGTAATCCAAGGAATACAAATTTATATCACAGTAGATTTCACTATCTACCCCATAGACTGAGGTAGAATTAGTACAATTTTAGGATAGTTTTTTCCCCCATATTTTTATTGGTGCATTATAGTTATATATAATGGTAGAATTTATTGTAATAAATTCATACATACACACAATATAACAATGTAGGTTGGCCTATATCATTCCCTAGTATTTCTCCTTTCCCTCCACTCCTCCCTCCTCATCCCTTTCCTCTACTGCCCTGCCTTTGATTGTCATGAGATCCCTTCTGCCCACCTTTCTTTTCCTTTTTCCTCTCTAGCTTCCATATATGAGAGAAAACGTATGACTCTTAACTTTCTGCACTGGGCTTATTTCGTTTAACAATATTATCAAGTTCCATCCATTTTCCTGCAAATGACATAATTTCACTCTTCTTTATGGCTGAATAATAGTCCATTGTGTATATATAACACATTTTCTTTCTCTTTCATCATTGACAGACACCTAGGTTGGTTTCATAGTTTAGCTTTTGCGAATTTTGCTGCTATAAACGTGGGTATGCATGTATCTCTGTAGTAAGATGACTTTAATTTTTTAGGTTAAATACTGAGGAGTGGTATAGCAGCAACAGTATAACAACAGTATAAAAGTATTTCTTTCCCCCTACAGCCTCTATAAAATGTATTATTTTTTGTATTCTTAATTGCTGTCATTCTAACTGGAGTGAGACAAAATCTCAGTGTGGTTTTGATTTGCATTTCCCTAATTACTATGTTGAACATTTCTTCATATATTTCTTGGCCATTTGCATTTCTTCTTTTGAGAAGTGTCTGTTTAATTCATCTGCCCATCTATTAATTGCATCATTTGATTTGTTTGTTTGTTTGGTTTTTTGGTGTTAAGTTTTTCAAATTCTTTTTGTATTATGGATACTAGTCAAAAAAAGTAGGTAGCTGGGAAGTTGAGGCAGGAAGATTGTGAGTTCACAGACAGCCTCTGTAACTTAGAGAGGCCCTAAGCAACTTACTGAGAACCCATTTCTAAATAAGATATTTCTTAAAGGACTGGGTTCAATCCCTGGCACCAAAAAAAAAAAAGAGAGAATAACTAGTAAAAATTTTTTCCCATTCTGTAGGTTCTCTCTTCACATTCTTACTGGTTTCCTTAGCTGTGCAGAGCTTTTTAATTTGATACCATCCAATTTATTAATTCTTGACATTATTTCTTGGGCTTTAGGAATTCTACTGAGAAAGTTATTGCCTGGCCTATATGTTAGTGTCGACCCTACATTTTCTTAAAGGGTTTTCAACCTATTTGAAGTTCACTTTTGTGCAGGGTAAAAGATAAGGATCTAATCTTATTCTAGGATACAGTTTATCAAGTGAGTTTGAACCTATTTGGTCTTTCCACTTAAGGAATATGCCTTAAAAGGTTTTTTGCTACACTGGGACATATGTACAAGTAATCCACAGCAATTTTTTTCATTGTGACATAAGTCTATAAACAGTCCAAATTTCCACTGATAATAGAGTATAAAAATAAAGTAAGGTATGTTCATATGACAGACTGACCTAGTCTGCAGCCACATACAGCCACACTGTGCATCTATTTCTTCACCTGGGTGGCAGTTTACATGTGTACTTATTGTCTAATTATTCATTGAACTGTAGATTTTGATGCACTTTCTGTACTCTGCTACAGTTGATAATTTTAAATTGGTTATATTTTTAAATGATGTCCAAAAAATTTAAATAGCACTAATATTAGTAATGAAAGACATTTCCAGAGATATTAATACCACCTATATGAACCAAAATCATTCATTCAGTGATGCAGACATATATTCAACAAAAATTAACACATTAGCCATTTTCAATGTTTCAGACATTAAACGTGGTCTCATGGAGGAGAGAGACAGAAAACACAGATTATGTCCTGGAAGGGATTATGATCTAGGGAGTGTGCAGGGCACTCATACACTTATCAAAGCTAGTAGAAAAGCACAAGTACTTCAAGAAAGACACTAAGTTCTCTTAGAAAAATTTCGTCAAGTTTAGGATTCATGGAAGACTTACAGCTGGCTGGGACAGGCTGCAAGGGAGAGGACATTAAAAATGTAAATACTCTTCCCATAGGAAAGATTCTTCAAATAACCTAGGAAGCCAGGTACAGAAATGACAGAAAAGAGACTGGAGAGGGAGATGGACACTGCCTAGGCACCAAGTGAGGAAGTTAATGGTCCTTTATCTGAAATCCAGGGAAACCACTGAAGGATTTGAAGATGGGATGGGATGGTATTAGTTTCCTAAATTTCCACAAAGCTGGTATCCTAAAACAACCAAAATTTCTTCTTTCACAGATCTGGAGACCAGGAGGTCAGTGTCAGCAGGGTTGGTTCCTTTTGGAAGCTTTAAGGGAGAATTCATTCCATGCCTATCTTCTAGATTCTGGTGAGTGCCAGGAATACTTGGAATTTCTTAGCTTGTAAGCACATTACCTCCAACCTTGGCATCCATCTTCACATAGCCTTCTTCCCTCTGTGTATCTCTATATTCAAACCTCCCTTCTCTTATGGGGACATCAGTCACTGGATTTAAAGTCCAACCTAATTCTGGGATGATTTTATCTTAGATCTTCAACTTAATTACATCTATTATGACCCTTATTCCAAATAAGTCATATCCTGAGGTTCTATGCAGACATATCTTTTGGGAAATTGCTATTTAACTTACCACAGGTGTATTCAGATAGAATGGTATGATCAAATTTGGAGGTAAAGGCAACTAAGCATGCTTCCCACAGAAATACACACAAAGTTCAAAAAGACCCATTTGGCTCAGTATCCACTCAGGATATTATAATTTGCAACTGGTAACAGTATAAAGGTTAAGCCCTAGGGGACTTATCAAAAATATTACTGCATCTTAGAATAGTAAACTATGCAAATGTTAAAAAAGAATAAGGTAGATCAGATGAACTGACATTACAAGATGACAGTGAAATACTGAGCAATGAAATTTAGGTGACAAACGGGGTGTGAGTGTGATCTAATATGTGATATAAAGAAACAAGCTAGAAAGAGATTCATAATCATTAATGATACTTCCCTCATGATATTAAGTCTAGGGGAGGACTAAAGTGGAGAAAACTTTTTTATTTTATGGACTAATGTATTTTTAAAATATTTTAAATGCCCATGAATTACATTTATAAATTTTAAATGTATACGTATTTCCTTTTGAAATAAACTATGTGCTTAGGAGGGAAAAAACAGATCAGTTAGGGAGAAGGTGCCCTCTACCTTAATGTGACTTCAAAAATGAAATTACTACAGTGAAATTTAAACATAAGAAGCTAAGAAGCCACATTTTCAAATTCTATAACATATCAATGCCATATATTAAATAGCCTCTGGCAGTTAAAGAGATATTTTCAAGAATATTCTAACAACAGATTAATTTACAGAAAATAAAACATTGACCATCTGCCATTACACTGCTGATTTGGCTGGGCTGGACAGCGGGTTTCAGGCTGAGGCAAGTGATTACAAGAGCCTTACAATTCTAGCTCTGAATCACCATGACAACATGAACATATAATTATATACATGCATTGGAAGAAAACCAAAGAATGAGAAATACAAAAGCATGTGGGGATAATTTTTTGGGGGGGTTCTGTAAAGGAAAACATAGAAAAGAATAATTTTTTAAATGTTTCTTACAAAAGAACACCATGTTTGTGAAAATAGCTAATTAAATGGATTTAAGTGTAACATAACTTAAACACCATGACCATTTCCATCTTTCAGCCCTCTTGATTTATCAAAGCTTTCAATAGCACACTCAGGAGCATTCAAACAAAACTAAATAGCAATAAAGCTTTTCTAAGCTTCCCATAATTTGAGTGACAATTTATATAATTACAAGTATTTGACAACTTTTTTATCATTTCTAAATGATTATGAATATCTGCAAGTTTAGAAGATTGTATTTTGAAATGCATTTATATACAAACCTGCCATAAGAAAAGCAAAATAAATTAAGCTATTACTATGTTTAGACTGTTGGTTTATAATATGATATATATGAAATAAGAATTTTCAAATAAAACTAAAGGAAGGGGTTAGTTATTGGATCAAAACACTAGTAGAAGCAGCCTAATTCACTTTTGTTAGTGGTTCAGATCTCACTAAATAGAATCATGTAATTAGTCTCATCTGCACTGAAGAGATATGGAAAGAATCTTTTAAAAATATATAGAGAGATATATGCCGACATTCAAGAATAAGGAGAGGGTGGAAATGATCAAGTGCACCCAATGCAAGAATTAACCCTCTAGAACTAAGGAGACTAAGTAAATCTACCAGTCCTTAAAGGTTAGGGAAGCTTCTTTGTTCAACATTAAACAAGAATTTAACAGCACTGTAAATGGGAACACTGATACGACATAGCAAAATCTCTGGGACACTATGAAGGCAGTACTAAAAGGAAAGTTCAGTATATTCAGAATAAAGATAGAAATTAGAATAAGAGATAATTTCTGTTATTAAGCGACTCACCAACTAGTTGGGAAGACACAAAGATTAAGTGATAACCATCGAAGGGCATCCATAGGTAGGGGATCTACACACCCCCATTGCCCAAAATTATTCCAATTGATACCTATTATTCGGGCATAATTTTTAAAATTAATTTTAATAATTTCAATCTCAACTGCATCTCAACTTAGATAATAAATTATGTAATCATAATTATAGAGATACTATGGAAAGGGGGCTGAGGATCAGGCTCAGTGGTAAAGAACTTGCCTAGAAGAATGTGTGAGGTCCTCGAGTTCAAGCCTCAGCACCGCCAAAAAAAAAAAAAAAGAGATACTATAGAAAGGAAATTAATCCAGCACTAGTATGGCTTCCTAGAGGAGGTGCTGCCTGAGATAAGTCATAAAGTTCAAAGTAATTAACTAAGTGAAGAAGGGGGTAAAGGACCTCTCTCAATATTTTCCCAAAACAGGATGCTTTTCTTTTGCACTCAAAATTATGTAAGGTCACATGTGGGGGACATACTCCCTTAGCAAGCATATAAAAAATTACAAATTCCAGGAACACATATGAAACTGACACTGGAGCATTCACTTATAATTTTATGTATTCTGTTTCCTCCCAGGCATTAGGCAAAATCAGGATCACAGTAGGGTGTATGGCCACAGCAATGTAGTAGTCAGCACCTGTTACATGCATTAGCACAGCCTTTTTTTCCCATTCGTAAAGGGATCCTTCCCTAGCAGGTAAGGAAGTCAGATACATAGCCCCACTGTTCCTACCATATTGAAGAGCGTCTGACCCACTACAGGTCCTTTCAGAGTGTTGCTCCAGATACTAGGATATCACTAAGCATCCTGAACTGTTGGCAACATTCTTTACCACCATTTGTTAAATCCTGCCTAAATATAACAATAACATGGGATAACACAGACCTGACAAATGGAAAAAGAATTCTGAAGTCATTCTTTGGATTCCAGACGCACAATGCCTGATCCTCTTGCATCTTCCTAATACGCAGGATGACAATTCTTCTCTAGTTGTGCAGTGAAAGTTTTTAAATTTTCTATTAATGTAGCAAGTGGGGGAGGGGCGATAAAGAAAACACTAGTTTTATGTGGTAATCTCAGTTAAAACCAGTAACTTAACTCAACTTCTGTTTAAAAGAATGAAGTAAATCTCAGTATTCCAAAGTTTTGAGTCTTCCTGCTCTTCTTCAAGATAGTACAGAAATACGTTCAAGAAGAATGCAGATTTTGTGGCCTAGTGATATTGGAGGGGAATGTCGATTTTGTTTTTTTGTTTTCTGGCCCCTTGTTAATCTCTACAGTGTGGCTGATCTGACTGTTCCCTGGACTGCTGACCAGTTACAACTGGTCCAGTCTCACCATTCTATGGACACCCACTGCTGCTAAAGACTCAGCTGTGTTCTTGGCTGGAGCATTGGTCCGGTGAGTACAGGGTCACCTCTCCCTGATGAACTGAGCCCTGCCCCAGCTCTCATTAGTTCTCCCCTAAAGTGTCTGGAACTACCATTTGGCCTCTGGTTCGGGTATCCTCTCTGCAGTGTTTGTCTGTAGACTTGGTCCTCATCATGTAAAAGGATGATTCAGATAAGCCCATCATTGGCATCTTTAATTATCTTCCCCTCCCTCATAGGACACACACTTGAACTTCTGGATTCTCTCCTTACTACCTAGAATCTAAGGGAGACTATCTGTCTAAACTCAGACCCTCTCCATCCAACCATATTGTGCCACCGTGGTGGTTCTAACATAGCTATACAGGCTGCTAATGTACTCTCCCTACATACAGACTGCATTGTGAACTAGGACAGGGCTCCCTAGGCCTATGACCCACCCCACAAGGCTTCAGACACATCTGGTAGTAAGTTTTCCCACGGTGAGTCCACCAGGGTGAAAAAGAATGGCTTTCCCCTTATTGTTCTTTCTGTTTTGCAAAGACGTTCCATTCTAAAACTCTATGATCAAATAAAACAAAACCAACCTGATTAGGTCTCCCAGACTTGTCTCTTCTTTTGTTAAAGGAGAAGATAAGAGTTCATAAAATCCTTCCCTTGGCCAACCTAGTCTCACTTTCAAGGCGATTACCTTGCTGCTACTTAAAAATTCTGTCTTACTAATAATTATGAATCCTTTATTTCTCTTTATACTCTTACAGTTACAACCCTTATTTAATTCTCTCCTCTGCCTAAAGTTCACATCCCCAAAATGTAAGTGATATTAGTATATTTATTCTCCAAGTTATTTCTTCAATTAATGGCTCTCAAAACATGATTCTCCAAGTTAGTGGCATTGTTAGACATGCAGATTCCTGAACCTTACCATAGACTGAATGAATCAGAAAACTCCAGAAATGAGGTCCCCAGATCTGCATTTTAATGAGCCCTCTGAGTGATTCTGATGTATGCTAAAGTTTTACATAAAAGATTCTCCTTTAAAATGATCATAGTATATGCAACATGTCTTTTATATGTCTTGCCAACCTTGACGAAGTCACGATAACTTTTTAGAAATGTCACTCTGGGTAGCCTCAGTGCATTCTCCCAGAGAAGAAACAATCTGAAAATTAAGGAGGAATTTAAGGGATAGTCATCTATCCCTTGAGCGGCACAAGCATGAAGTACCTGGAGATTACAACAAGATCTAAAGCTCTCAAATTCTCCCACAGGGTTGGAGGTCCTTGATTCAACATCCGACATGGAAGAGTGGAGTCCCTACTTACAGACATCTCTGTGGCCTAAAGTTATTGTTAGCAGTTTTGACATCTTGTGCACATTTTTTTTTAACATCACCTCCTTCCCTACAGAATTAAGATTCTATTGGCTATTGAAACTTAAATATTATAAGAAAGAGTATTTACTTTCTGGCTAAAAATTCCCAAGACATGTACTATGCCCAGTTGGCTTGAGACATGTAACACCAAAAAGATTCACATAGGACCTCTACATATGCAATTTAAAAAAGAATCAAAGAATAAAAGGTATAATATGTATATGTAAAAATATCCACCTGATTCAAGGCCTCCTTTTTACTTTAGCCTCACAATAACTCTATGAGTTTATAAATCTAGGTTATAAACAACAGAAACCAAGTCTAGCTACCTGAAGCAGAAATATCAAATAGCATAATGATCTTGAATAAATTAAAGAATTGCAGGGAAGGTGAGAGAAGAGATATAGACGGTCTCTAACTTACAATGGTTCAACTTGTGATGTTTCAATTTTGCAAAGGTACAAAAGCAGCATTCAAACCATACTTTGAATTTTGTATTTTGATCCTTCTAGGGGCTGGTGATGATGTGTGGTGCAATACTTTCCTGCAATGTTGAGCAGTGACAGCTGTCTGTACTCAATGGTCAGCCACATACTCACAAGAATGAGCAACCAATACTCTACTGTGTACTGTGTTGATAAGTTATGATGTTTAATAGGTTAAATATATTAAATGCATTTTTTACATACAATTATTTTAATTTGCAATGGGTTTATCAGGATGTTACCACCACCACCACCACCACCACCACCACCCCCAATTAAGTCAAGATGTATCTGCATCTGTTTATCTGGGTAAAAACAGGAAAAAGGCAACTCCATGAATCCAAGTAGGAAGAACTGATGGGAATCACTACCAATAGGAAACAGAAATAAGAAATGTTATTTCACTTTTCTATAATTCCTTTGGGAAAGGAGGTCCTAAAGAGAAGTTCTGATAGGCTAGTTTGAGAGACATGGCCACCTCTTGACCAGAGAAATGCAGGATGCCTGAAATGGTGGCCTCATCAAGGGAGAAGAATAAATCCCCCAAAGGAAATCACCACAAAAACAAGAATTAATGTTGGATACACAAGAAATATCCATCACATCACAAAAAAAGGAAGTGTTAATGGAGAAATCTGAATCCCTAAGAAGCTGATGACCTAAAATCCTACACCCAGTGAGGTCAAAGTAAATATAAGTTTCTGACTTGTATATCATTCCTCTTCCCTTTTCACTATACTCATCTAATTTCTCCCTTTAACATCACACTGAGATAGTAAGCTATCTACTTAATAGTAAATATAAACATTCAATGTGTGTGGTGCTGGGGATTGAACCCTGGGCCTTGCATGTGCTAGGAAAGCATTCTACCACAGAGCTATGCCTTCAGCCCTGCACATTGACTTTCAAAAGTCCAAAGGGACCAGAAGGAGAAGAATGGCACTACTACTGCACTCTGTTTTCTTCATTTTTCCTCTATTGTTCTTACAGTGAGTGCTGTAATGCAATTAACTGAAATTGTCTTAGCTTTGCCATGGACTTGCCTTCAGAACTTGGATAGGTTAGTTAACATCCACAGACCTCAGTTTTCTCATTTGTAAAATGAACCGGTTAGATCAGATCTCTAAAATACCATTTCTAAGATCTTAAGCAATTAAAATAAAGATGAGATTTATTTATTTCTAAAGGCATTTTCTCTAATCTGTAAAGTCCTGAGGGCTGGCATTGTATCTTCTCGTTCATTGTAAATTTCCAGTACACGTGAAGTGATTCTCACTCACCCCAAAGGCCATCATTTTTAGAAAGAGTAATCAAATGAGAAGATTGGGCCTTGGCCAAAATCACAGAAAAGAGGGTACCTCTACTTTCTCAGTGCCCAGGTTTACATTCTTTCCTCTACCATCTCAAGCACATAAAAGGGATCTTGTAGGAAGATAATATTTAAACTAAATATTTATTAATGTTTGTCAGTGTAAAATAAAAAATATTTTAATAACAACACAAAAGTAACCTTATACCCACTTTCAATTTTTTAATTCACCAAACGATGTCAAAGAGAAGTATAAAATTTAAACTATAAATACATCTACCTTTTATGGCACTACGTTAATCTAGCCCTTTATGTGAAACAATGCTACTAATTCCCATTAAAGCTTCCCTGAATAAAAAGCTATTTTGTGGACACAGAAATCCACTTTTTCTAAATCTCATTTCTTTTTATCTTTGCCACCGCCATTCTGCTCTTTCTTTGTGCAAAAGAGTAAATCCTTTCAGAGCCAACAGGCTCAAATACCATAGCGACTGAGATTACCAATACTGACATCCAGCTGAATAAACCATAAGGAACATTTCTTCTCACCTTTCACCTCGAAATAATCACAGCAGTGGAAGTACAGGCTCCTTGGTAACAAATGATGGGGAAATCGTCCCTCATACTTTAGCCTTGAAATCGACTTTAATAATGGTGTGTAAAGTTACTCTTTTAAAAATAAGTTTTGCAACAACAAAAAAAAAGTTTTGCCAGAAACAATACCAAAATTAAAAAGAAAAACTTGCATTGACAATAAAAACTCCTATTTTTTGTACTCATTCTCAAATTCCTTAAATCTTCTCCACCTTTGTGTATTTATCAAATATTTTCACTTGTTATTGGTTTAATATTTTTAATACGTTGGATGTGAGCATCCTTTATTCTATTACTAACAAATTACTTGAGAGGCATAGATTAACTCATGATTTTTATGTCATAACCCATGGACCATGGACAGTATGCTACACACAGTTTATTAAATTACTTATAATAATTTAAAATTACTTGATAAATGCAAGGAAATATGTAGTCATAACCCAATGTTCTTCTGACAACAGAAACCTAAATCTAGTCAAAATTGTATCTCAAAAATTGTTTATTTTTTCCCGTTTCTTCCTGTTCCCATCTTCCTGTCAACAACTTCCATGATAAACATTCACCTCCTCTCTCACCTGTTAGATAATTCATCACTAAATCTCATAGTATTTACCTTGAAAGTGCCATTCTGTTTGTAGTTTGCCCCCACTTCTCTCTCCTGTGGAAGCTACTGTTAGCATTTCCACTTCTCAGACTCCTAATCCTTTTTCTCCCATTTCACTTGGCTTTACAGTGACCCACTGTTTTCCCAAAACATGGTGGTGATTATATGTCAGCCTCCAATTTACCATTTCAGATGTGCAGAAGCAATCCATTGGCAGAACGGTGCATCAGAATTGGAAGAAAACAGGCAAGAAACACTCCAATTTCTCCTCCTACCCACCAGCCGACCTCCTGCTATTATCTCCCATTGGCTGAGTCAGATGGAAGCCAAAAGGGATTCTGAGTGGTATAGACTATAAGGGCTAGACTATAAGGGCACAGAATACATCTGGGGTCGTAACGAAGGATAACTTACACATTTCTACCTACTCTTCATCTTCTACATACCCACTCAATCTGTGAGACTCAGCTCAAAAGTTACTTTCCCAGGCAGTTTCTCTTCTCTTCATTTATCCTATGTGTATCTGTGTATCACTCACAATATTTCATTGCAATTTGTCCCTATACTCATCCCTCCCCCACCAATTCTCAGTCTTTCCAAGGTTGTTACAATATCTTATATTGCATTCATTCACAGGGTCTTTGGCATATTATTGTGTGAGTGTGTGTGTGTGTGTGTGTGTGTGTTTTAAGTGAATGAATTGAGATGAATTGATAGGCAAACAGGGCATCCCCTAATACTTTTAATGGAAAGAAATAGCATTCACAATAGCCAATTGGTTCCATTCACTATGGAACCAACCTAGATGCCCTTCTACAGATGAATGGATAAAGAAAATGTGAAGATACACACACACACACACACACACACACACACAGAGAGAATATTACTCAGCCATATGAAGAATGAAATTCTGACATTTGTCCATAAATGGATGAAACTGGAGAATGTCATGCTAAGTGAAATAAGCCATTCCCAAAGAACCAAAGGCCAAATGTTTTCTCTGATATGCAGATGCTAATTCACAATAAAGGGTGGGGAATTAGGGAAGAATAGAAGTACTTTGGATTAGACAAAGGGGAATGAAAGGAAGGGAGGGGAATGGGAATAGGAAAGATGGAATGAATTGGACATTACTGTCCTATGTGCATATATGATTACACAACCAATATAATTCTACATCATGTACAACCAAAAGAATGAGAGTTATACTCCATATATGTATAATATGTCAAAATATATTCTACTCTCATATATAACTAATTAGAACAATTTTTTTTAAGTAAGTGCCATGTATTTGAATACAAAGACCTTTCATGATGCCAGAGTACACTTCCCCGTGTCTGTATTGTCCCACAGAAGTGCTGGGTAACACCACAAACCAATCAAGAAAGAGTTCTTCAATGAATTACTTAATGGATCAGCCAACTTCACACACACACACACACACACACACACACACACCAATAGACACACAGACTGTCCTAATGCTCCCTGAAGAGGATGAATCTCAAAGTTGCTCACCACATCTTGCACACACTAACATTTGCCTTTTTCATTCTGTAACATTAAGATATGTACTCTATATTCCATACTCACACAAGATGACTTCAACAATTCTGTCTGACTTAAAAATAAGGCAGTGTTGTCTTTGTTCACATAAATGTAATGTGTAATCTTCTCTCTAGAAAGTATTCTCACAATCTCTCCTAGATTTTTTGCCTGCATTTTTAATAAGGTAGCATAATTTACATGAAATGAAAATTGATCTGTTATGATCTGTTTGCACTTCTTTTGAGGAATATCTATTTTATTCACTTGTCTATCAACAACTAAAAAATATTTTTAAAAAAATATAGTTAGAAATAAATCTAGCCAAGAGTTGAAAAAAATGCTACAATAAAAAAATGTTGAAAAAAATAAATGTTGAAAAAGCAATTTAATGGCATGAGAAAATGCTTATTATAAAGTTTTAAGTGGGAAAAAAAGGATACTTCAAAATTGAATATAGTGTGACTCTAACCAGGTATAATAAAATATACTTTAAATGCACAAAATGTTTCTTATTGATAGGGATTATCTCTGGTAGTAGGAGTATTATTTTTATTCTTTTGCCTAACTTTTATGTTTATTATAATTTTTAAAAGAGCCATATTTATGTTTTTTAAATGAATTAATTTATTCTGTGATTCAATTTATAGTGCCTTGCTGTATTGCTGATGAGGAATTTATTCAAACAGAACTGTGAAGTCTGGTACGGTTTCATATTGTCATAGAATTAGGGTCCATTTACATCTCAATATTTATGAAACAATTTTTTTCTTCATTCAAAAGTAACAATAGAAAATAAATTTTTGAAACAAAGTATTTTGGGAGGTCTGGGTGTTTCTCAGTTCAGTCTTTCTAACCTGATAGAAGGGATATTGCTAAATTCTGGTTGCCTCTGGACTTCCTGTTTCATTTAAAGAGAGAAAAAAACAATCTAAGAAACATTCCTGAAGGTCCCAGGAGAGAGACATAGACCCATTAAAAGACAATGTTTACAGGAACAAGATTAGGATGCCTACTCTCACCACTCCTGTTAATATATTACTTGACATTTGAAACTTTAACCAGAGTAATTAAGTAAAAGAAAGAAAGAAAAAGGGATACAAATAGCAAAGGAAGAAGTCAAATTGCATTTGCAGAAAGTAGCAGGATACAAAATCAACCTACAAAAATCAATAGCTTTTCTATAAACTAGTAATGAATCTGCTAAAAAGGAAATCAGTAAAACAATTCCACTTACAATATTTAAAAAATATAGTTAGGGGGCTGGGATTGTGGCTCAGTGGTAGCATGCTTGCCTTGCATGCATGAGGCACTGGGTTCTATTCTCAGCACCACATACAAATAAATTTTTAAAAATAAAGGTCTATCAACAACTAAAAAATATTTTTTAAAAAATATAGTTAGAAATAAATCTAGCCAAGAGTTGAAAAAAAACACTACAAGAAAAAAAAATGTTGAAAAAAAAGACACCAGAAGACAGAAAAAACTTGCAAATTAATATTGTTATATGGCGATACTACCAAAAGTGACCTACAGATTGAATGCAATCCCCATCAAAATAACAATGATATTTTTCTCAATACTAGAAAACACTATTCTAAAATTTATATGGAAGAATAAAAGACCCAAAATTACTAGCACAATTCTGCATGAAAAAGGTAAATCTGGCCAGGCACTGTGGCACATGCCTATAATCCCAGAGGCTTGGCAGGAAGATCAAGAGCTCAAAGCCAGCCTCAGCAACAGTGAGGTGCTAAGCAACTCAGTAAGTCTCTGTCTCTAAATAAAATACAAACTGGGGCTGGGAATGTTGCGCAGTGGTCAAGTGCCCTTGAGTTCAATTCCAAGTACCCAAAAAAGTGGGGGTGGGGGGATAAATCTGAAGGTATCATTAATACCCAACTTCAAATTATACCACAGAGCTATAATAACAAAAGTAGCTTGGGATTGGCATAAAAAAAGACAGAGACCAATATGGGGGGTGGATGGGGAAGGGACACAATATAACTCATACAACTGCACTCATCTTATTCTTAACAAAGATAACAAAAACTTAAGTTGGAGAAAAGACATCCTCTTTAACAAATGGTGCTGGGAAATAAATTCATACATAAAAGTTTAAAAACAGATCCCTCTCTCTCACATACATAAAAGTTAACTCAAAATGAATCAAAGACCTAAGAAACTGATCAGAAACTTCACAACTGCTAGAACATTTTAACATAAAGTCATAGGACACCAACTTTCTCAATAAGATGCATAGAGCTCAAGAAATATTACCAATAATCAATATATGGATGGCATCAAACTAAAAAGCTTATATAAAGAAAAGGATACAATTTACAACATAAAGGGAGAACCTATAGAATGGGAGAAAAGTCTTTGCACGCTATTCTTCCAAAAGAGAATTAGTGTCTAAATATATACATTACTCAAATAACTCAACACCAAAAAAAAAACCCACAAATAACCCATTCAATAAATGGCAAGTGAATGCTCCTCAAAAGAAGTACAAATGACCAAAAATTATGTGAAAAAATGTTCAACTTCTCTAGCCATCAGAGAAGTGCAAATAAAAACTATATAGAGATTTTATCTCACTTTGGTTAGATAAAATCAATCATCAAGAATACAAATAACAATAAATGCTGGTGAGAATGTGGGGACAAATGAACACTTATACACCATTGGTACATAAATTTGTACTGATTAGGAAATCAGTATGGAGATTTCTCAAAAGACTAACTAAGATTAGAACCACAGTTTAGTCCAATTACATCACTCCCTGGTATTTACCCCCCAAAATTAAAGTCACCAATCCCATACAGATACATACATACTCACATTTATAGCAGTACAATTCACAATAGCCACGTTATGAAACCTAACGAGGTGTCTACCAAAAGACGAATGGATAAAGAAATTGTTTACACACACACACACACACACACACACACAAAATGGAGTTTTCATCCCTAAAGACTGAAATTCTGAAATTATGTATTTGCAGGAAAATGGATGGAACTGCAGAGCATCATGTTAAGCAAAATAAGCTAGAATCAGAAAGTGAAGGGTCATAGGTTTTCTTTTTATGTGGATGTTAGAAAAAAGGAAAGGAAGTGATCTCATGAAAACAGAGGGGAGAAAAATAGAGTAGAAGAGGATTGGGAGAGGGAAAAAGAGAGGGCAAAGGGAGCTACCAGGGAATGAAATTAATCTAAGTATGTTAAGTGCATATATGAATATGCCACAATGAAACCCACTATCCTGTATAATGAATATATGCACCAATTTTTTAAAAAGATAGAGATTAACTTTATAAAATGCCTCCCCTCCCTAACATATTGTTGCCATATCAATAGGGTTACAGAATAATAGCAGCAGATTACAATGGAAAGACTTGCAAGACACAGACTCTTAATAAGTTCTTCAGGAAACCCAAAGCCAACGTGGGAAACAAAACAAGGATACTGGGCCTGGGGTTGTAGCTCAGTGGTAAGTGCTTGCCTAGCATGTATGAGGCCCTGGGTTTGTTCCCCAGCAACACATAAAACTAAATAAACAAAATAAAGGCACTGTGCCTATCTACAACTAAAAATATTTTTAAAATGGAAACCAGAGGAAACTGAAAGCATACATAGCTCTAACAAACATTAGACCCAGCCACAATCCTTGCCAAATTAAATTAAAAAAAAAAAACTCACACTGAAGGCTTAGTTACACATCTTTCTATTATTCAATATGTCATTCCAGCTTTCTAAAGAGATGAAGAAAGTACTTTGGTCATTGTCAGAGATTCAGCTATGTAAAGAGTTCTAATGGAAAAAGTAGACAAAATGCAAAAATGTGCATATTAAATAGATGAAAACTGTAAGGATGTATCAAAGGGCATGCTTATAAAACAAACAGAAAAATGACAATTATGGGCTGGGGCTGTAGCTCAGTGGCAAAGCACTTGCCTCACATGTGTGAGGCACTGCGTTTGCTCCTCAGCACCACATAAAAATAAACAAATAAAATAAAGGCATGCTGTCCATCTACCACTACAAATATTTTTTTAAAAAAGAAAAGGACATTTATAAACCATAAAAGCTTATTTTTATGTGTGAAAAGGCTACATACTGTATAAATCCCATTACATTAAAGTCTGGGAAAGGCAAATTATAGAGTCAGTAAAAAGATCAGTGGTCAACTAGGGCTTAGTGGGAGTGAAAAAAGTAGAACAGGTGATTTTTAGCCCAGAAGATTTTCAGATCAATGAAAAGTGTTCTGTATGACAATGTAACAGTAGATACCTGGCATTATATATGCTTACCATAACCTGTGGAATGTCACAGAACAAAATGTGAACCTTAATGTATTTGAGCAAAAAGATCATTTAGGAAAATGGGGGTTTCCATAAAGGAATGCTGATTGTGACAAAAAAAAATCTAATTATTACTACAAATGTATGAAAGGAAGGGAGCAGGGAGAAAAGGTGGTAAATCCCTTTGGAAATGAGTCTGTTAAGCCTAAAAGCAAAAAATACATATATATATATATATNATATATATATATATATATATGAAAAGAACTATATGTTGCCATTGTACTCTAGTTAATAAAGTTATTTCCCATGGGATATGAATTAATTCTGATACTATGTGTGTGTGTGTGTGTGTGTGTGTGTGTGTATATATATATATATATAATGAATAAACAAATGATGTAGATAATGGCAGACAGGTTTCTGCTCTTAGAGTGGGAAATTAAATAAGAGGAGTAGATAAGAATGATCAATAATTATAATGGATTATAATTGGAGTATCAGTATGAATTCTAGCTTAAAATAAATGCAAAAATAAATATTCATAGGTAATGTACATGCGAGGCTATTATATAAGCATGTATTTCCTTGCTCTCAGTTGAAAGAAGCTAAAAGAAGCAATGCCAGTAGCATGAGCACAATGAGTTGATCTTGCCTTCTAATAGTCTCCATTTAAAGTATCCAGGGCTTCTTGAAGAAATGGCTGATCCAAGGACTGTGTTACTCAGCTTTACATTGCTGTGACCAAACAACCTGACAAGAAGAACTTAAAGGAGAAAAATGTTATTTTGAGCTCAGTTTCAGAGGTTCTGTCCATTGTTGGCTGACTCCATTGGTATGAGCCCAGGATGAGGCAGAACATCATGGCAGAAGGGTGTGTGGAGGAAAACTGCTCAGCTCATGGAAGTTCGGAAGCAGAGAGAAAGCAAGCGAGGAGCCAGGGACAAAATATAAACCCCAAAGACAGCTTCCAGTGATCTACCTCCTCCAGCCTTGCCCCACCTACCTACAGTTACCAAGTAGTCTATTATTATTATTATTATTATTATTATTATTAACTATTAATCAGTTAACTGGATTTATCCACTGATTAGGTAACAGTTCTCATTATCTAATCATTTCACCTTTGAACATCCTACATTGCCACATGAGCTTTTGGAGGGAATTCTTATATCCAAACCATAACAAGAATTAAGGCAGGAAACATAGGACAAGCTTGGAGCATCCTACAAAGCCTGAAAATAATGAATAAATAAGCCTATACTGATGGGAAAATGCCATTCATATAAATAGGAAAGATGAGACAAATCTGTTCCTTAAGTGTGGCCTGCACATGGTTACTTCCCTCCAAAGAGTGCCGTATGGAAAATGGGAAGCAAAGAGGAACTTTACAGTGAAGAAATCAGATAAACACCACCTCAACCAGGTAATAAAGGTCAACATCAACAGTGACAGGTCATACAGACAGCATGTACCCTGGATACACGCTGTGATGAAAATGGCACTTCATCTCTCTGATCTACCTTCCAAAAATTCATAACCCCATGAGAAAACAATAAGGAAAGTCCAATAGAAGGTGAGCTATAAAATGCCTGATCAGATCCTCAAAACCCCAAGGTTATTATTAAGCTGAACAATGGCCACCTGAAGATGTCAGGACCTAATTCTTGGAATTTGTAAATGTTACCTTAGTGGGTCAAAAAAATCTCTTATCTTGAGATAAAAAAAAAAAAAAAAACTACCTCAGATTATCTGGGTGGGCCCTAAAGGCCAGCACAAGTGTCTTTATATAATACAGGAAGAAGGAGATTTGAAACAGAGATGTACACAAGAGAAGGCAAACCAGAGAGAGAGGCAGAGATTGAAGTAATGTGGATACAGCCCAGGAATGCCAGGGAAGCCACCAGAAGCTGGAAGGGACCAGAACTGTCCCCACTTAGAGCTCCTGTGTGTCATCTTGCAGGATTTCAGCCTCCTAGGCTTTTCCAGAATTGCGACAGAACAAATTTCTATTCTCCTGAGCTAAAAAGTTTGTGGTAATTTGTCACAAAAGCCACAGGAAACAAATATACTCATTAAAATTTTTTAAAAAGTCAGACAAACTGTCACAACCAAGAAGAATCTGAGAAATGAAAACTAAATGTAATGTGATGTCCTGGGTGAAAAAAAGTATATAAGACAAAATCTGAAGAAACATGAATAAAGTGTGGACTTCGTTTAATAATGCTGCATCAATACTTGTCATTGATCTTAACAAATATACTATATTAATGTGAGACATTAATAATAAGGGAAACCAGGTATGGGATGTATGAGAACTACATGTAATAGCTCTTTAATTTTTTCTGTAAATAAAAAACTATTCTTAAAAGACAAAGTCTTTCCAACAACTAAAAAAAATAGTAAAATTTTAAAGTAAAAAAATATATAAGGTCTTTTAAAATGTAAGCATTTATTAATAAATAAAACTCTACAAACAAAGCCTATATGATTATAATAAATCCTGGTTATGAGGGTTGAAAGATGGGGCTTGTGTAGCTAGGAAACAGTTCAATGTTAATATTTTTCCATAGGAAATTATGTTTTGGTATGTTTGTATAAAAATTTAAGACAAAGAAAAGAAATAGTAAAAAAAATCAAGCCAGTAGAAGAGAAAAAGGAGCAGAAAAATAATATAAGAAAAATCAGGATAAGAAATATGTATGTGATAAAATATGATAAAATACAAGATAAGACAGTGAGAATAAGATCAAAAAAAGCAAATGAAAGTTATAGGTTTAGTTTCCACCAACATGTTTTTTACAATAAACAACAGAGAAAGATTAAAAACAAAGCATAGATACACATATGCCAAGAAAATCACAATAAAATAAAGTATGCATGGCATTATTATCATCATAGAAAGTAGCATTCAAGTCAAAAAGCATGAAATGGGACAGGGAGGGATTTATAATGATATAAGCTGTAATTCCCCAAAGCAGAAAACTATAGTCATGAACCCTCATGCCTAGATAGCACACCATCAAACTAAAAGAAAAAGCTATTAGAAAAGATGTGGATTTATCAAAGTCAAAATTATAATAGAAAACCTTGACTCTTCTCTGTCAGCGAAGGACAGGCTAAGCAGACAAAAACTAAAGACGTTTACAGAGAATTTGAATAAGACTATTACCAAATTTATTTTATTAATGTGTGAAGAATAAATGCCAAGTATACAGAGAATATCTTTCTTTTCAAGCAACTCTGAAACACTACAAAATAATTGTCTATATGTTGATACAATTACACTCTCAAAAAACTCCTCAAAGTCAAAATTTATAAGCCACATTAAATATGATCACAATAGTCTAAATTCACAACAAAAGTAGAATGTTCTAAAAGACTCTAAAACTAGTTTACTTACAAATAAACAAGTATAAGAACTGTATTGTAAAATTTATGAAATGCATTCAAAGTGGTGCTTAGAAGAAAATGCCAAATCTTGAATACACATGTCAGGAAACAACTGAAAATAAACTAAACATTTAACTAAGAAGCCAGGGAGGGGAAAGGCAACAAAATAAACCTAAAGGTAATTTTAAAAGAAATTTTATTAATAAGCAAAAATTTATGAAATAAAAGATGAACAAAAATGACAAAACTAAAAATAAAAAAGAAGCTAGTTCTTTGGAAAGACTACTAAAATAGATCTATATACAACAAGTTTAACCAAGAAAGAAAGAAAAGACATAAATAATAATATTTGTATTACAAGAGAGTAGTATGTGCAACACTTTAACTAATACTAAAAGAAAGGATTGTTACATGAAAAAATTAAAATTACCAAAGTGAAAAAAGTGACAAGACATCTGAAAATTTATACCAATAACCACAGGGGGGAAAAAATAAAATAAAATGTGGTTAGAATCTTCTTCCCCCAAAGACTTTATGCCCAGATAATTTTTTCACATGAAAGATCTACCAAAACTTCCAAGAATGAGTTCTTTGAACTTAAACTTTGCCAACATATAGAGTATTTTTCAGAAGATAAAATAACATAAAATGCTAATGTTTTCTCATTTGATCTCAAAACAAGACAGAGATGCCCACTATCCACAGCCATTACTCTGGTGACCCTAGCCTGTAAGATCAGTCAGGGCAAAGAAAACAGGGCACAAATATCAGAGACAAGACTACTTGAAGAAACATGATTATTTAATCAAGATAACCTAAAATTCCAAAACAAAAATTCAACAGAAAGAATATTAGAAGTAATAAGACAGTACTATCTAGATTTTGGATATAAACCAAAATTAACAACTTTTCTGTATTCCAGCCATAACAAACAAATAATATCATTTTACAAATCCAATTTATAAAGCAAAGATGTGATTTTAAAAAAATCTATTCTTTGCATAAAGAAAGTAATAACATTTTGTTGAGTAAGAAAAAGAAGACCTCCAAAGTGGAAAAATATGTTACTTAATGGCAATATCACAAGGATATCAATACTTCCCTTAGTTAATTTAACAATTCAATGTAAGTATAATCAAAATATTACTGACATTAACATATTTGGAAAGCCTCTTAAGTTCAAAAGATTTTCCAAAAAAAATGTGGAATTGTCAATTAAGTCATTAAAAAATAAGTGAATCTAGTCCTACACATTTAAAATATTCCTTAAAGTTACAATTTAAAAATAACTTGTAGTGTTTTTTAACAATGTATCCTGGTACCAAAATTGAAAATTAGCCTAGTAAAGAAATAGAACCCAGAAACAAAACTAGGGATATGCAGGAACACAAAGGAGGTACTTCAAATCTGTGAGGAAATGATGAACCACTCATTAAAAACACTCTCACAATTAAATGAAAGAATATTCCAGGTGAACACTGTTAAGTCATCCTCACTGGTGTAGCTTAAGCAACTGGGCACACCAATTATGCTTGTTTCCACATTAAGCAGATGTTAATCTGCAATGTATCGTTTGAATGAAAGAATCAGGAATAGTTTTATAGTTGTCAATTGATATTAGGCACAAAACCATTACAGTTTTCAAAATAGCATTAAACTTTGCTTTTATAAGCAAGATCTAGCAATTGAGTCATTTACAGAGCTAATGAGCTAATTTGGGGTCACTGTATGCAGAAGACAGCTTTTTCACTTGGGCAAAAATAGGCAGCCTGAGAAAATGAGAAAACTGAGCCCTGGCCTCATGCCTTGATAGCTAGAAGTAACATTCTTTATCTGTGGTGTCCTGTAACACCCTGAGATTTGTGCTTCTTTTTCAGCCTTCCAAATGGGAGCTCTGATTCAGAAGATCCTACCTTCCAGTTTCTAAAGCCAACCACATATATTCTACAAAAGGATGAAAACTATGAGGGTATCTTCCCCTGAGACCCAGGGCTGAGAAAGTAGAGACAAGAGCTGCTTTATTACCTACACTAGTTGATTTAAGATTTCTGGGTTCTTACTCTAGTATGTTGACACTAGTTCATAATGATAGGACAGCAGATGACCTACTGGCATTGCTGAAATTATGAGACCTTCTTGTGGGCCCAAAATTCAGAGGAAGACTTAGCTATTATTTGATCACCATAAGTCCAAGCTCAAATCTCCTGAGCTCAATTAAAATACAATGGATCACCAGGATCCTGAAACAGAAGAATACTGATAAAACTCATAGGCATCTTAGAAAAGTCAACACAGAGAAAACAATTATCCAGTATCTCCATAGTGCACCTGCTAACTTCAAAAAATGGTCTGTTCTACTTAAGCTCTGACTGAATATTGCATCCATCAAACCAGAGACAGCCTCTCCATCCCTTTGGATAAAACACATAGAATATATAGCACAAGCTCCAAGTATTTCATTCCACATGCCGAAATTATGTTCCTCAAGTTGTAACTTGGAACAACCAGTGAGGCTGAGAGCTCTATGCAAGTATTAAGATTCTGATTCAAGACAGTAACTAAGCTGGTACAAAAGTTAAAAATATGGAGACCAGCAGAGTCTGCAGATGAGGATCTCAAGACAATGCACAGCTACAACTACTAAAGGAAATGCACCCTGGACCAAAGAGGTAGGTCCTTATCTAAAGAAATCTAAAGTTTTCACTTATTTCTCTGTGAAACCAGGCTAGAAATAGACATTTAGAATCTAGGAGTAGTTCATTGTCTGTTATAACTTTAGTTACACAGGTACCTTACACAACTTGTTTCATAGCATCATTTCAGCCTTTCTCAATCATATCTAGTATCATTATTTTTTTAAAATCTCAATTTAAGGTCATGTGTAAAAGATATGTATATACTATATATATCATATGTACTATACATATACCATATTATATATTAGTTGATTTATAATATATAGTATATAGTATATGTGTATATTATATATATTTATAGTATGTAAATACTATATAATATATATATTTGAAGTTAGCAAATGCACATATCTTTTACACATGTATAGTATATATATATATATATATATATATATATATATATATACACACTATACATACAATATATATCATATTATATATATTATATATAGTATGCATATATTATATGTTTAGTATACTACATATAATATATATAGTAGATTAAAGTGACAGTTGGGTGACTTTGAAGCTTAGTTGCACAAAGCAAATAAGCAGCTCATTTTATTCTTCCTGAAGAAGATGTATCCCTATCTGGATGTGACACGTAGCTTATATTATTACCACAATTACTTTATCTTCAACTAGAAAACAAAAAGTTTCCCCACCTGCCAAATAAAAAATTCAATTACCTTCCTTAACTACCTTGGACTGTATCAACCATATTGACCTTTTCTAAGCCTACAGGCTAAACCAAAAAACTAAATTTCATATAAATAATTTCTCCTTCTCAGCCTTTGTCTTACTCAAATCCACTCAGCAAAAGATTATTCTGGATTCTGAGTAAGCCCAGAGTTTCTTCTCAATATCTCCTACTTGAAGTGCGATCCATCACACTGGAGAAGGACTGTCAGTCACACTAGAAAGTGATCTGTCACTTCCCAGTCAGGGTTGTTACTCAAACGTCAAGTCAATGTAGAAAATGGTGCCTAATCTTTGGACTGTCATAAATCTCTCTCTTTTTAAAACTTTTTGAAGACTCTTAGTGAAGCTTAATAATGTCAAATCCACACCAGGAAAATTAATATCTGAAATAAAATGTCACTAAATCCTAAAACCATGTCAAACCCTACCTTGGTCTATCATCTTGACATTGTATGTCATTTTCAGTCATGAACTCTAAAGCATCTATGTACCTGAAATAAGAGGAGATCAGATCAAATGAGAATATAAGAAAAAAGGCCTTTAGTGATCATGCTAGATCTGATCTGAGTCATTCCAGGTCAGCTGTCTTTTGTCTACCTCTAGGGATCCAAAAACATCATTGGGAGAAACATTTTCTAAAGAGAGATTAATTCTGGTGTTTAGATTCCCGCTCAGAAAGGATCCTCTGGTCTGTTTGCCTCTGGTCCAACCTCTGCAGATGAATTCTTTTTCACTGAAGAGAGTGTCATATTTAAAGACCCATATTTATCAGACCCATAAGAAGTGTCAGACACTGTAAAAGATAGTTTGCTTTCATTAGCTCCAATCTTCATAATTAATAACATGGCAAAATAGGTATAATTAATTCCATTTTAAGATGAAGCAACTAAAAGCTCAAAGATACTAAATAACTTACTCAAGATCACAGAAGCAAGAAATTACTGAATTGAGATTTAAACCTAGCATTGCCTGACTTCAAAGTACACGCTCTTTCCACTGCATTGCACCTGATCCATCTTCTCTGCTCACACATTTGCATTTGGGGCATATTTTGAATTGCATTGAGTCTCTTAGATGAATGTAGAGTCCACAAACCCTCAAATACCTGTAAATGTAATCCTATTTGGATTTAGGGTCTTTGCAGATGACCAAGTGAGGATGAGGCCCTTAGTTTGGCTCCTAATCCAATATGTCTGTGCTCTTATAAATATTTGGATACAGAGACAAATTATGCATAGAGGAAAGACAATTGAAAGAAAACACAGAGAGAAACCACCATCTACAAACCAAGGAATGCCATAGGCTACCAGAAGCTGGGAGAGAGGCAGGACACAGATTCTCTCTCAGTGCCCTCGAGGGAGCCATGGCCAACACCTTGATTTCTGACATCTAGCCTCCAGAACTGTGATGCAATAAATTTCTGTTGTCTCAGCTACTCAGTTAATTGTATTTTGTTATAATAGCCCTGGGAAATAAATACAAAGACTTCCCTCTTCTCCTTCCACTCCCTGACTCATCCTCAATCATATGTTTAATTTCTCTAGGCCTCCATTTTTAATATAACTAATGCTCTTAGAATCTTCTGAGATCTCTGCATTTCTTATTCTTTACTTTTGTTCCCTCCAAAAATTTTTGTGTCTCTGCACTTCTGTATTTTTTCCAACCACAGCACAATTCCACATCTTAACCTTATAGTGTCATTTCTTCCTCTCCCAAATATATTCCTTGCATTCCATGTCTGAAGCAGGACATTGCTCATGGTAAGTATGCAAATATATATGTTTGCACTCAAGACACTTGTGGCATATAACTGTTGTAACTCTTTTAGGAAGAAATTTAGCAATATGTATTAAGAGTTAAAGAGCCCCATACTCTTTGAGAATTCCCACCTTTAAAAGTTTGGTTGGGTAAATAACAAAGGAAAAGTCATTTGTATTGCAATGTTATCTAAGAGTGAAAATCGGAAAATAAATATAAAACATTAAACGGTGAAGAATGATAAAATATGTCAAGATAACTACATCCATTTAAATAACATGAATTCATGAAAAAGAATATTGAGGAAGTATGCACAAGGAAATGAGAAAATATTTTGTATGTGAGATGAAAAGTATTAAATAAAATTGGAAATATAAGTACAAGTGTGAAACATAAGTACTCAAGAAGAGATGAAAATATGCAAAATTAAAATACGCAGAATATTTGTAATTTTTTGTTATTTTTTAAAAGTCAAGAAAACATCTGTTTAACTTCCAGATACATCCCTTGTTCATTCAGAAGTATTGGATCATGATTTCTACTGCAGAACAATCCAGATGTACTTTGCATTTCACATAATTAATATCTTGAAGCAGTATATCCATGAGGATGAAATCTGATGGTAGTCTGACAAATCAAAGACAAGTTCAATGGCACTGAAATTGGGATTTTTCAACCCCTTCCCTCATTGATGGCTCTGAGCATGCTGTTTATTTCTGAACTAAAACAACAGGAAGAACATGAATCTAAAATGAAAAAAATAGTCAAATTCTGCAAATAGATGCCACAGCTGCAAATCAAAGGGCAGTCTTAATATAAACACAGGGCAGAAGGGCCTGATTCCACATCAGTCATCTCAATCCCACCTGAACAACCACAAATTGGAAGCTTCTCTGAGTCTGCATGCGAGAGGGATGGTGGCTGTCATCTGTGCTACATTCATTCTCTTGCAGACTTCCAGGAAGTACCAATGTTTCTAGAAAATTGGACTCACTGAGCTGTTCTCGCTGCTCTACTCAATTATTTTTACACAATACTTCCCATGTCTAAGATTACTCTTGCCATTTCTGCAGGGGCAGCTCAAACACTTGTCAGTTCATGATGAGAATATTCTAAGAGTCTTTAACTCCTCACGCAGTTGTTAAGACTCCATGACACCACCAGATTATGAGTGTATATATAAATTTATATGTGTGTGTGTATGCGTGCATGTATTTATATAATTCGTCATCGAATTCATCGAAAGTCACCTGGTTGCTATGCTAATCACTGGAAATTCAGTGTTGAACAAACCCTACCCTTAAAGAGCTCACAATTTGTGGAAAACAAGTATGAATAACCATACCAAAAAATGAACAATTTTAACTGTGAAAAAAGCTACAAAACCAAGGCACATAATGCTACATATAGGAGAGGAAGGCAGGAAAGACTTGCCTAAAGAAATGGGGACCCATTGAAGATCCAAAGAAAGACTAGGATTTAAAGGAGTGAAAGTTCAACATCCCTGGGGTTACCATGCGTTTTAGTCAGCTTTTTAGCTGCTGTGATTACAGGACCAGAGCAGCACAATTGTAGAGGAGGAAGAGCTTATTAAGGGGCTCGAGAATTCAGAGTTCTTAGTCCATAGAAGACCAGCTTCATTTCTCAGGGCTTGGGGTGAGGCTCGACATCATGGCAGGAGGGGGTGGCAGAGGGAAACAGCTCACATCATGGTGATCAGGAAGCAGAGAGAGAGACTCCACTCCCAGATACAAATATATACCCAAAGCCATGCCCCAATTCCCACCTCCTCCACCCACACCCTACCACTTCAGTTACCACTCAGTTAATCTCTATCAGGGGATTCAATCACTGATTGGGTTAAAACTCTTAAACCCAATTATTTCTCCTCAGAACCTTTTTGCATTGCCTCACACATAAGCTTTTGGGGGACACCTCACATCCAAACCATAACACTATGTGAAGGTCTTTTTAAGAATTTGACCCTACCTTAATAGCAATAAGAATTTGCTTAAGCATTTTAAATCAGAAGGAGCATGATCATATTTGCCTACGGAAAATATCTCTTTGTTTGCTTAGTTGGAATTACTCTGGAAGAGGATTTACAAAATGACCAGTTCAAAAGTGGTTGCAGAGATTTTGGGGTGGGTTCTGTGCAGCAGCATTGACCAGTAAAGAAATGCAAAAATTGACTGATTTGAGAGTAATATAGATGACAAAGATCAACAAAACCTGATGACACATTGAATATGGTGAATAAGAAAATATATTAAGACTGACTCTTGTATTTCCAGTTTATGTGCTTTAGCTGGGTAATGAAGTCATACACTGAAATTTGCGAAATTAAAGAGGATTGAGTCTTGGTTAGAAATCACAAAATCTATGGGGAACATATCAACTGTGAAGTAAATTTGGATCAGCCAAGTAAAGATGTCAAGGAGACCATTGAAGACATGAATCTGAAGTCCAAAGGAGAGATCTGGGCTGGAGATAGAAACTTATGAGACCTGGAAGTTACTCCTCTTCACTCTTCATTCAATTCTTTCAATTCAGACATTCTGGAATTCCTTCAGTGTGCCAGGCGCTGTGGTATAAACAGCAGAGGAAGAAATAAGATGCTATCACTTCCCTTAAATAACAATGTCTGCCTCTTTTCTAAGAGCAAAAGGCAAAAAATATTTTATATTGGTACGATTCCAGCTACTTTGCAATCTATCCCCAATTTATTTCATCACTGTTATGGGTAAACACTTTTGATGCTATCATAAAATATCTGAGATAAAGAAATTAAAAGGAGGAAATGTACATTTTTTGACCATGATTTCAGAGGTCACTTGGTAATGTGGCTGTGGGCCTGTGGTATGGCAGAACATCATGGAGAGGGGTATGTGATAGAGCAAAGCTACTTCTCTTATGGCAGCTGGAAAGCAGAGAGAGAGAGAGAGAGAGAGAGAGAGAGAGAGAGAGAGGAAGGGCATGGGGTTCAGTAGTGCTAATAGTGCCTCAGGCTGGTGACCAAACCCCAAATGAGCCTTTGGGAGATATTTAATATCCAACCATAATAACACTCAAGGTCCAAAATTCTCCAGGAAAGTCAAACAGATCTACCTACTATCCTTCAAACCTGAATGGTGCATTCTTGACTCATACCCTATTACCCTTCCACTACCTCCTAGCTCAGGATGCAACTCCTTTTTTCCCTTCACCTATGACAAATTATTTAGAAGGTGGGGCACTTTAGGTCCTTCCTCCTCACAAAATCTTCCCAAGAGCTGAATGTGAAGATGACTTAATTTCCTTCCAGTATAAAATTCACAAATACATTTTCAATAGGAACCCCATTCCCAAATAACTGAATATTTTTGACAAGGACAAGATATCTTAGCAGCTAGCCTCACAAGAGGGTAGATGCTGTCTGTCACATGTGATATTAAGCCAATTGGAAAAATGGGAATAAAAGCCTACCTCTAAAATAAGCTCACTCCTTTGCTTTCTCTATTCTTTATCTAGTCCCTGTCTTCACTGTCATAATTTTCAGAACACAAAATTTTCCATTTCATTTCTCTAGTTCTCCCTCTTTGGGGAGGGCATCTAAAAGAATACATTATTTTAAATATTTTTTAACATTTTAAAAAACAATGTCATCATATAAAACTCCATTTGAGGTTCCAGATTTTGATATAAAATCCACATAGTATTTATCAACATTAATTTTTATGATTCTTTATAACTATAGGCCAAATGGAAAATAAAGAGCAATATATGCTTGACCTTGTTACAAACTGTGCAACATCAATTAGAAACTCCAAATTGGCTGACAAAACTCCATAAAATGGGAAGCCTTGGCAATTTACAAATGAACATTCCCACAGTAAATAAAACACAGTCAAATACAAACTGTACTCCCACAGTTATAGAAGAGAACTCCACAATAGAATGACAAGCTAATAGCATGGCTTTGCCCTCCAGAAAAACCTTCACACCACAGTCCTTTTCAAATAGAATTCTACCAGTTTAACACAAAGGGAAATCATCCCATTCACCCTTAAAATTTACTTACCAATTTAACAATACATAGATAATTTAATAATCTAGCCACTCCATAACATACAAAAGAAAAAAGTTAAATATATTTATGTCTAAAAAAAAATCTAGAACTTTAGGAGTTAAGAAATCAGTTAATTCTCCTCAGAGGAGTTCATCCCCCCCCAAAAAAAAAAAATTAGGAAGGGCCTCTTAGATTATTTTTCAGAGAACAAAAAAATCTTTCCAAGGGGATGCATAGTCCCCTACGGCACAAGGAAGCATTGGGAAACTTTTAAATGGAGACCTCTCTTAGTGAAGATCCTTCTAGCCAGGAAAAAGTAAGCATGAAGATTACCTAACAGAGTTAAGAAAAGCACACGAAGAGCCATTGGACCTGAGTCTTCAGGATAAGAGGAGATCACCAGGCAATTGAAAGAAGAACTTCCTTGGTAGAGGGGACAGAATGCAGAAGGCATGGAGGCGAGAAGGTAAGACACGTAGAAATGAGAAAGAAGAGCATGAGGAAGGAAAGACATGAGATGTCCGCAATATAAGATAAATAAGCTGTAAAGTCATTCTAGAGAGTTTAGATTGTATCCAATGGGAGATGAGAAACTATTAAAGGTGTTTTCAAACAGGCTGAGTGAGATGCTCAGATATGTATTTGGAACACTGGCTGGGACCCAGGAGTTTTCTACCATTTTTAAAATATCCTGGGAGAAAAAACAATCTTTAGATTTGTAGGCTTGTGGGAGGATACTAAAGAAAGAAGCACACAGAGAGATGTAGAGAGATGTGGGAGGGAGAAGGGATCTGTCTCCAGAGCTATACTGTCCCCTTCCACAATGCGACAGGCCTGTAGAGTTTTTGTTGAGTGTGTTTTGTCTGTCTCAGGATGCTGGGCAGCTGGCCAGCCATGCAGCAGAGTTCAGACATCTTCCTGTGGGAAGGACAGACAAAGTTGTGCATAGCAGGACTTCAAGAACCACAGAAGGCCTGGAGCAAGGCCGTGGTCACATTCGTGAGAATCAGTACTCTACAGTCTATTACAGAATAACATACAGTGGCAATGAACATGTGTTGAGCTCTTACAAGTGCACAGTACTGTTCTGTGGGCTTCACGTGTATTAATTCAGTTATTACTCAAAGTTAGAAAACTTGCCCAAATTCTTACAATAGTCCACAGAGGAACTGACATTTCAAACTAGGCCATCAGCCCCAGAGGGGCTGAGTTGTTTGGGCCTCACTAAATTGCTGAGGCTGGCTTTGAACTCCCAATCCTCCTGCCTCAGCCTTCCGAGCCACTGGGATAATAGGTGTGTGCCACCACGCCCAGCATGTATATGCCATCTTAATACTAATGAGGCCTTGGGGACAAGGTGACAATTAGAAGGGAGCCAGAGGAGATAAACCAGAAGAAAATGAACCAAATCTACTCTCTCTGAACAGAAGTGACACATTCTGTGGGAAAGCCAGAACTGCTTGACCTTTCTGTTCTGTAGAACTATGTTTTCTGAAGAACCTGAGGAGAACCGGTTGAAGAGACATATGGTGCCATGACAATAAAGCATGAGTAGTGGAGGACCCATGGTGAACAGAGTGCTGAAGAAATGTTTAGAGAGAACAGCGATGGCTGAGATAAGTTTTACAGATCACACAGAAGTTACCCAGGCCAAGGACATGGGGGAGGCTCCCCGATAGAGAAAATGAAAGAGAGGAAGGGCTCATAAGTCAGTAGATGTATTCAAACACAATGAGAAAATCAACTAATTTCTGATATCTTCTAAAGTCTTCCTTCTTCTTCTAAAGTCTCAAGTGTCCAATGTTCAAATCTGTAAGCCAGACACGGTTTCTCTTTCATAAAACTGATTTGAGCATGAATTAGGTCCTAAGTAGTCCTTTGGGTTTCTGCCAGGAGCACAGATAGATAGACAGACATCTACTTTAAATAAACATGTTTTTGTCCCTAAGTTTTAGGAATTTACCCAGTTATTTGGGAGGCTAAGGCAGGAAGGTTGCAAGTCCAAGGCCAACCTAGGCAACTTAGTGGTATCCTGTCTCAAAATTTAAAAGTAATAAAAAGAACTGGAGATGTAGCTCAGTGGTAGAGTACCCCTAGATTCAACCCCTGATACCTTAAAAAAAAGTTTTAGGAATTTAAATCTATAATGGAATTGTGTCAAATGCAATTCAGGATGAAGCCAGATGTGTCCAGCTCCTGGAATTGAGATAGATTCTTATATCCCCAATAAATAATCTGATCTGTGTCTTTCCTCCCACCCCTCAGAATAACACATTCTACGGAGGTAAGGGTATAACAAGAGAAATCAGAAAAATAAAATCATCTGGGTTGGTGCTATCTGAAGGCTGCACTGCATTCTCACAGATGCTTTAGTAACATGTAAACTGTTAGGATTAAGAGGCTCCAGCTGGTGATAATTAGAACTGGAGAGAAAGGGGCGAGAGAGCGCAGAAGGAGGGGAAGCAGAGGGAAAGCTCCATTGCCCGCCAGGAAGAAGCTGATTTTCCATTTCATTTGTCTCCACCGCCACCACCATCACCTCCCACCTCTCCAGCCTCATCTGCCTCACCCACCCTGCCCCCTTCTCTGCTGGTAATGCAGGACTGCAGCAAGGCAGTAAAACCTGCCTTCTGTATCTGGTGTCCTGTTTATTTGGATTGTTTGCCACAAATACAAAACTTTAGGTCTCCTTCATTCAGCAAATATTTTAACATATGCCAGACACAGGTAGTTGTTGGTGACACAGCCGTGGATAAGGTGGATTTGGCCTCCCATCACACAATTTATATTCAGGTAGGTGACAGTGACAAGAAAATCATGTAAGTGCTGTAAAGGCAGAAATGTAGGATAGCACAGGAGCATGGAAACCTAGAGGTGGAAGCCCCAGAGTGAATGGGTAGCAGAGGAGACCGTTCAAAGGAGAACAAGAAAGTGCACAAAGGCACAGACGGGAGAGAAAAGTCAGTTCAAACAAGGAACTGAAAATACATCATTATAACTAGAGCCGTCCTAAGAAAACACCTGGGGGTGAGAACTGTCTCTGACACAATGTTCCCGAAGTAAGAGCAACATCCACATGGAGACACCAGGGAGGCAGAGGTGCATGTGAGCCGGAGACTAAGAGATAGCTTCTCATCTCTCCAGTGGCAGTTTCCTCCCTTACAATGTTCTTCAGAATCACATTGCTGGGCGAATGGCGCATGCCTGTAATCCAGCAGCTCAGGAGGCTGAGGCAGGAAGATCTCGAGTTCAAAGCTAACCTCAGTAAAAGTGAGGCACTAAGCAACTCAGTGAGACCCTGTCTGTAAATACAAAATACCTGGGGATGTGACTCAGTGGTCAAGTGTCCCTGAGTTCAATCCCCAGTGTAAAAACAAACAAAACACACACACACACACACACACACACACACACACTAACATGAAGGCAATGGGAATACTTAGAATTGCCACTAAATGGAGGAAATCTGGGGTTTGAGGCCCCCGGTTATATTTTTTCTGCTATTATGTTATCTTGCCTTAGAAAACATATTTGTTGTTGTTTGATAGTCTACTCTGCAGTCAATTGAAACCTAAGTGAGGGCTAATCCTTTGTCTGGGCAGGTAGCTACAGACTTAGTTCTTTATGCTAACAAAGTCTTATTTCCTTAGGTTAAAGTTCTTTGTTATCATTTTCTAACTATAATTACTATTTACTCTTTGACTTGAAAAACTAGATTCAGTGGTAGAGTAACCTTGGAAAGTCAACATTCCCCAAATTTAAACTCTGAATCACAAAATTATAAACAAAAATAAATTATTTTATTTTCATATGTCTCACATCAATTACAGTGAAAACAGACTTAGATATATTTTAAATATTCTAAACAAAAACTTTCAGAGACCAACAGCGGTCCATGTATTTTTTTATCCAAACCAGAGTCTAGAGCTATCCAGTCTTCTTTGTCACATTGCAAAAAACTGTTTGCCTCTAATAGTTAACAAACATCTTCTCATATCTTTCTCAAGTCTCAGTAACTTTAACTACAAATGGTACCATGCAAAACCACATTTTAACTACATCTTCCTCATCCCTAAAGCTTTGTATAAGTTTTCCATCTGACTGAGTTTCAAAAATGTGTTCCCTTCGCCTTGTGATTCCTAATCTTTTCCCATTTTTCTTCCTGCTCTTTTTGCCTATACGCATTTGCATGGTGTCCCAGACTTTCACAGAAGTAGTCTCTAGATATGAAGCTAGTTCACCTTTTTAAATCTGGGGATAAAGTTACATAAAAATAACTATTCTATGAAAATAATTGCAGAGATTTAGACTAAATATTTTTACTTTTATGTACATGTTGATAACTAAAAGAGTAAAGCCCCTCTTCTAGAAAATAAGAAATGTTAAGACTAATTGAATTTGATGAAATATAAATACTTGCTGAAAAGCTATCACTTATTAATTCAATAAATATTCACTACTCTTCTTATTGTAGGTTTTCACATTTTACATATGAACAGAAATCTATAGGGTCCCAACCGTACTCTTTCCACTTTACCTGTGTGACTCTTGCACCCAGAGCAAACTTTCAGTACACCCCGAAAAGCAACTAAGCTGTCATTAGATGATGGCGCCACCTGGTGGTTTATTTACAAATCTGTTAAAAACTGTGTCTCCCCCTCACTTCCTTAATTCCTTGTAGTAGGGATAATTCACTCCTCTGAACTCCTTTCTCCCCCTCAAATTATCTATCTCAGAAAGCAAGTTTTTTTATATTCCTTTCCCAACTCTTTTCCAATCCTTTCACTGTTATCTCACATAATTTTCCTTTTCTCTTCCTACCTTCTCTGTTCAATTTGTGAGAAAAATTAACACACTAGTGTAATCATGGCAAATAAGCCTAAAGGTATATCAGGAACATAATATGTCTTAAAAAGAAAAAAGAAAAAAGAAAAAAGCCATGTGATAGAAAATATTATGAAACAAGAATGACAAAAGTTGCAAGAGACATTTCCCACTCCTGTCTCGTCATCCCCCATCAATTTACTCAAACCCCAAATGTAAAACAAATAATCTTTCACTAATTATTTGGATAAACGGTTCTTATGTGTGTGAATAGTACTGGGAATAAAACCTGGGGTCTCATGTTTGCTAGGAAAGCACTCTACCACTGAGCTATATCCCCAGCCCTTTCTTTGTATTTTATTTTACTTTATTTTATTTTATTTTGAGACAGTGTCTCGCTAAGTTTCCCAGGTTGGCCTTAAACTTGAAATGCTCCTGCCTCAGCCTTTTAATAGCTGGGATTACAGGTGCGCACAATTTGGCCTGGTTGATTGTTTCTACTCTAACTTGGGGATTTAACTGCCACTTCTTACCTCACTCCTTTGAGGAATAGCATTTTTACTTTAGTTTTGAATTATGACTCTTACATATAGCTATTTCCTATAATTCTGGTTGTGTGCATCATAAATAAGAACAAATTGCTTACAAAGATATCCAAACCAGTATGGCTCAATGGTTGTTAAATGGAGAAAATGAAACATGGTTTGTTCAGGAAGGATTAAAAAAATATATTTTAAAGTAGCTAACCAAATATCTGATAGATACTATGTTAAATTCACTCTAACAGGTGAATATTTCAGAGCAGTTATACAATTGGACTGATGAGCTAAATGTTTATTTTAGGGTTGTTTTCTTATCAGTGTTTAGAAAGATACAGATCTCAGCTAAAATTCCCAGTATGAAAAATGACATGATTAGTTTAGGTATCTCTGAGTTTATTTCCAGCTTTATAAGTATCCTACAAGTCTGAAATTCTAGGAATTTTTATCTCAGCAGCACAGCAATTAAGCTGCGTGCAGTGGTGCATGCCTCTAACCATAGTTTGAGAGACTGAGGCAGGAGGATTGCAAGTTCAAGGCCAGCTTTAGCAATTTAGTGAGACCCTGTCCCAAAATAAAAATTTTTAAAAAGAACTGTACTTTATTTTCCATTTAGATTGTCTATAATTTCAGAGCACAAAAAATAAAACTATTTTACTTCTATTTACAGATTTCTTTTTTTTTTAGAGAGAGAGAGAATTCCCCCCCCCCCCCCCCCCCCC